>NC_041214.2:133030476-133037831 GCF_002837175.3 Physeter macrocephalus | reverse complement strand
TTCTTTTTGTTGCAGTGGTGAATGGGATTGTTTCCTTAATTTCTCTTTCTGATCTTTCGTTGTTAGTGTATAGGAATGCAAGAGATTTCTGTGCATTAATTTTGTATCCTGCAACTATACCAAATTCATTGTTTAGCTCTAGCAGTTTTCTGGTGGCATCTTTAGGATTTTCATGTCATCTGCAAAGAGTGAGAGTTTTACTACTTCTTTTCCAATTTATATTCCTTTTATTTCTTTTTCTTCTCTGATTGCTATGGCTAGGACTTCCAAAACTATGCTGAATAATAGTGGTGAGAGTGAACATCCTTGTCTTGTTTCTGATCTTAGAGGAAATGCTTTCAGTTTTTCACCATTGAGAATGATGTCTGCTGTGGGTTTGTCATATATGGCCTTTATTATGTTGAGGTAGGTTCCCTCTATGCCCACTTTCTGGAGAGTTTTTATCATAAATGGGTGTTGAATTTTGTTGAAAGCTTTTTCTGCAGCTATTGAGATGGTCATATAGTTTTTATTCTTCAGTTTGTTAATATTGATTGATTTTCATATATTGAAGAATCCTTGCATCCCTGGAATAAATGCCACTTGATCTTGGTATATGATCCTTTTAATGTGTTGTAGGATTCTGTTTGCTAGTATTTTGTTGAGAATTTTTCCATCTATATTCATCAGTGATATTGGTCTTTAATTTTATTTTTTTGTAGAATCTTTGTGTGATTTTGGTATCAGGGTGATGGCAGCCTCGTAGAATGAGTTTGGGAGTAGTTCTTCCTCTGCAATTTTTTGGAAGAGTTTTAGAAGGATGAGTGTTAGCTCTTCTGGTCCTGGACTTTTATTTGTTGGAAGATTTTTAATCACAGTTTCAATTTCATTACTTGTGATTGGTCTGTTCATATTTTCTATTTCTTCCTGGTTCAGTCTTGGAAGGTTATACCTTTCTAAGAATTTGTACATTTCTTCCAAGTTGTCCATTTTATTTTCATAGAGTTGCTTGTAGTAGTCTCTTATGATGCTTTGTATTTCTAGGGTGTCCGTTGTAACTTCTTCTTTCTCATTTCTAATTTTATTGATTTGAGTCCTCTCCCCCTTTTTCTTGATGAGTCTGGCTATCATTTTATTTTTATTTCATTTATTTCTGCTCTGATCTTTATGATTTCTTTCCTTCTGCTAACTTTGGGTTTTGTTTGTTCTTCTTCTCTAGTTCCTTTAGGTGTAAGGTTAGATTGTTTATTTGAGATTTTTCTTAATTCTTGAGGTAGGATTCTATTGCTATAAACTTCCCTCTTCGAACTGCTTTTGCTGCATCCCATAGGTTTTGGATCATCATGTTTTCATTGTCATTTGTCTCTAGGTATTTTTTGATTTCCTCTTTGATTTCTTCAATGATCTCTTGGTTATTTAGTAACATGTTGTTTAGCCTCCATGTGTTTGTGTTTTTAAATTTTTTTCCCTGTAACTGATTACTAATCTCATAATGTTGTGGTCAGAAAATATGCTTGATATGATTTCAATTTTCTTAAATTTAGTGAGGCTTGATTTGTGACCCAATGTGATCTATCCTGGAGAATGTTTCATGTGGCACTAGAGAAGAAAATGTAATCTGCTGTTTTTGTATGGGATGTCCTATAAATATCAATCAAATCTATCTGGTCTATTGTTTCATTTAAAGCTTGTGTTTCCTTATGTGTTTTCTATCTGGATGATCTGTCCATTAGTGTGAGGTGTTAAAGTCCCCCACTATTATTGTGTTACTGTCGATTTCCTCTTTTATAGCTGTTAGCATTTGCCTTATGTATGGAGGTGCTCCTATGTTGGGTGCATATATATTGTTAATTGTTATATCTTCTTCTTGGATTGATCCCTTGATCATTATGTAGTGTCCTTCCTTGTCTCTTATAGCATTCTTTATTTTAAAGTCTTTTTAATCTGATATGAGTATTGCTATGCCAGTTTTCTTTTGATTTCCATTTGCATGGAATATCTTTTTCCATCCCCTCACTTTCAGTCTGTATGTGTCCCTAGGTCTGAAGCAGGTCTCTCATAGACAGCATATAGATGGGTCTTGTTTTTGTATCCATTCAGTGAGCCTGTGTCTTTTGGTTGGATCATTTAATCCATTCACATTTAATTATCGTTTTTGTATCCATTCAGCTAGGCTGTGTCTTGTCTTTGGAGCAGATCATTTAATCCATTCACATTTAATTATCAATATGTATGTTCCTATTACTGTTTTCTTAATTGTTTTGGGTTTTTTTTTTTAGATCCTTTTCTTCTCTTGTGTTTCCCACTTAGAGAAGTTCCTTTAGCATTGTTTTAGAGCTGGTTTGGTGGTGCTGAATTCTCTTAGCTTTTGCTTGTCTATAAAGCTTTTGATTTGAGATCTATTTGAGATCCTTGCCAGGTAGAGTAATCTTGGTTGTAGGTTCTGTCCTTTCATCACTTTAAATATATCATGCCACTCCCTTCTGGCTTGTAGAGTTTCTCCTGAGGAATCAGCTGTTAACCTTATGGGAGTTCTCTTGTATGTTATTTGTCATTTTTCCCTTGTTGCTTTTAATAAGTTTTCTTTGCCTTTAATTTTTGTCAGTGTGATTACTATGTGTCTCGACTTGTTTCTCCTTGGGTTTATCCTGCCTGGGACTTTCTGCCTTTCCTGGGCTTGGGTGGCTATTTCCTTTGCCATGTTAGGGAAGTTTGCGACTATAATCTCTTTAGATATTTTCTCAGGTCGTTTCTTTTTCTCTTCTCTTTCTGGGACCCTTATAATGTGAATGTTGGTGTGTTTAATGTTGTCCTAGAGATCTCAGGCTGTCTTCATTTCTTTTCATTCTTTTTTCTTTATTCTGTTCTGCAGCAGTGAATTCCACCATTCTGTCTTCCAGGTCACTTATCCATTCTTCTGCCTCGGTTATTCTAATATTGTTTCCTTCTAGTGTATTTTTCATTTCAGTGATTGTATTGTTCATCTCTGTTTGTGTCTTCTTTAATTCTTCTAGGTCTTGTTAAATATTTCTTGCATCTTCTCGATCTTTGCCTCCATTTTTTTTCCCAAGGTCCTGGATCATCTTTACTATCATTATTCTGAATTCTTTTTCTGTTCTAATATTGTTTCCTTCTAGTGTATTTTTCATTTCAGTGATTGTATTGTTCATCTCTGTTTGTGTCTTCTTTAATTTTTTTTTCCCCCCACAGGCTGCAGGATTGTAGTTCTTCTTGCTTCTGCTCAAGCATTCTTTATATATTCTAAACACTAGACTTTTATCAGTTATATGACTTGCAAGTATTTTCTCCTTATCTGTGGATTGTCTTTTCACTTTCTTGATGATGTCATTTAAAACACAGACATTTAATTTAATGAAGTCCAATTTATCTATTTTTGTTGTTGTTGTTATTCATGCTTTTGGTGTCACATCTAAGAAATCATTGCCTAATGCAAGATGATGAAGATTAACACAAACTTTTCATTCTAAGAGTTTTATAATTTTAGCTCTTACATTTAGGTATTTGATCCATTTGGAGTTAATTCTTGAACATAGTGTGTTTTGGGGGTCCAACTTTGTTCATTTGCAAGTGAATAGCCAGCTGTCTCATGACACATGTGAAAAGATTATTTTTTCCCCATTGCATGACCCTGGAACACTGTGAAAATTCAGTTGACCATGGACATATTAAGTATTTTTGGAATCTCAATTCCATTTCATGGATCTCCATGTCCATCCTTATACCACTACCACACTGTTTTGAAACTGTAGTTCTATAATAAGTTTTGAAAGCAGAATGTGTGATTCCTCCAACCTTTTTTTCCAAGACTGTTTGTACTGTTCTGGGTCCCTTGAATTTCCACTTAAATTTTGGGGTCAACTTCTCAAGTTCTGCAGAAAAAAAATGTATTTAATATTTTAATGGGAATTGTGTTGAATCTTTTGATCAATGTGGGGAATATAGTCACCTTAACAATATTAAGTCTTCCAATCCATGAATGTAAGCTGTTTTTCTATTTATTTAGATCTTCTTTTATTTCTTTCAACAATGCTTTGTAGTTTTCATTACAATTTTGCTCTCCTTTGTTTAAATTTATTCATCTGTGTTTATTCTTTTCTACGCTATTGTAAATGGAATTGTTGTCTTAATTTCACTTAAAGATTGTTCATTTCTATTGCAAAGAAATACAACTGATATTTATGTATTGATTTTATATCCTGCAACTTTGCTGGATTCATTTATTAGTTAAAATATTTTTTGGTGGACATTTTCAGATTTTCTACATATAAGGTCATGTTATCTTCAAATAAAGATAGTTTTATTTCTTTCTTTTTAATCTGCCTAATTTCATTTTTATTTCTTTGTCTTGCCTAATTGACCCAGCTAGGTGTTCAGTGGTAGTACAGTGTGGAATAAAAATGGCAAAGGCAGACATTCTTGTCTTGTTCCTGCTCTTGGGGAGAAACTTTCAATCTTAATAAATAATATTTTAGATTACATTTTATTTTTGTACTTTTTTTTTGAGTGCTGGGATATCTTTTTTGGGAATTTGCAATACTTGAGTAAAATACTTAGAAATTACATAGTGAAGCCCTGAATTAGGAGAAGCAGGAAAATAGTTCACTTTCTGCCTTTGTTCCTAATTTTTTCTTTGCTAATTCATTCTCACTTTTCAAATTATTTTATAACACTAGACAAAAATGTATTGTCCCTTTATTAAGATAGTTGGTTTTTCAGCATTTTTTCCTTCACTGAAAATCATAATGAAATATTTTACTTTTAAATATCTTTCTGGGTTGAGGCTACCAGAGATAGTTTTTTTTTTTTTTTTAAGTAGAAGATAATGTCATATCAACAGAAGACATCAATTATAACACTCAATTATACTGAATTTGTACAAACCAAAATTAAGAAGCAACTGTCTGTACACTTAATGAGAATATATGTCAACACTGTTTGATCTCCCTGGAGCATACATCTTTCAAAACAAGGAGACTAAGGCCCATACATGGGCCACTAGCTGCCACACTTAGAAAGCATGCCTCTTCCTATGTACCTAATACCTCTATCAAAAAGTCCAAGGGAGACTTACTGAAGTTCAGAAAGAGAGAAGCCTTTACTGAATTGAAAGAATTCTTGGGAAGACAAAATTAATGGGGGCTCTGATCATTACAGATTTTAAAATATCTTTTCTTTAAACTCTCTTTTTTTTAAATTGAAGTATAGTTGATATACACTGTTGTGCTAGTTTCAGGTTTACTGCAAAGTGATTCTTTTCAGATTCTTTTCCATTATAGGTTATTACAAGATATTGAATGTAGTTCCTTGTGCTA
This sequence comes from Physeter macrocephalus, assembly GCF_002837175.3. Lineage (NCBI taxonomy): Eukaryota > Metazoa > Chordata > Mammalia > Artiodactyla > Physeteridae > Physeter > Physeter macrocephalus. The sequence goes on along the minus strand of NC_041214.2, from coordinate 133,032,519 downwards.
TACCATAGATCCTTACTCTTTATCTATTTTATATATAGTAATGTGTATTTGTTAATCCCAAACTCCTAATTTACCCCTCTCCCTCCCTTTCCCCTTTGGTAACCATAAGTTTTTTTTCCATGTCTGTGGGTCTATTTCTGTTTTGTAAATAAGTTCATTTGTATCAGTTTCTTAGATTCCACATATCACCATAACTTGATATGATAAATAGTAACACAATCTTCTGGTTTCCTAGTTATGATGGCAGGAGACTAGCAATTCCTATAAAATATTTCTTCTAATTTTTTAGATATCTTCTAATTTGTTAATTTATAAAATTAGAAAACTTCCAGATCCTCACAAGATGAAAGAGGCTTCTGGTTCTTTAATCAAACCCAACACTGGAAATGTCACAAAGATAAGAGAAAGTTGAAGGATAAGATAAATTAATTAAATTAATATAAAAACTGGAGGGAGAGGTGTTTGGTCCTGGGGCAAAGTTTGAACCCAAATGTAGAAGGGTCAACTACCAAGACAGTTGATAAAGTAAGGGAGAGCACTTTAGTTCTGCTCCTTTTGTTTCCTCACAATTTCCATGGCAGTATAGCACCCAACTCAGCAGTGTTAGTGCAGCTCTAGCTTGGGCATGGAATGGAATCAGAGTTGCTCTAGAACCCAGAGATAATTGGATAATAACCATAGCAAGTGTACTCGCCTCTGAGCTTGCTCTTGGAGGGGTCCAGGGAAGATGATTTTACCATGGTAAAATTAGGACCAATGGGGAGAGGAAGGAGACCAGAGAGGTATAAGGTCATGCTGAGGTTTTTCTCTTATGTTGGGGAAATGATAGAGATTGATAAGCTTAGGAAATTCATATACAAAAATGTTAGGGGAAAAACAAGAGAAGAGTATCAATGGAATGTATAACTTTCAATCCAATAGAAAAAAATCTATTTATTAAAGGTATGAAAAGGTAAAAAAGAAAGTAAGGTGAGGAGAAAACATGAAATAAGATGGCAGAAATTGACCTAATAGTTAGTAATTATAATTTGCTCATTACCTAAGCAAATCTTTATTGTGTCTATTAACTGCCCTTTGGGAGACATACAATAAATAAAATAAATAAGAAAAGTATATGCCATATTAGGAGTGATAAGTGCTATGGAAAAATAATAAATCAGGGAAGGGCTTAAGGGGTGCTGGGTTTGGTTTACAGTGAGTAGTTGAAATTTGAGTCAAAGCTCAAATGAGGAGGTGAGGGAATAAACCCTTATGATAGCAGTGGAAGAGCACTCCAGGAAGAGAGAACGGAAGTGCAAAGGTGCTCAGGGAAACAAACCTGGCCTATTCAGTAAAAAAAGAGAGGTCACCAGGACTTCCCTGGTGGTCCAGTAGTTAAGACTCCTCGCTTCCGTTGCAGAGGGCATGGGTTCGATCCCTGGTCTGGGAGCTAAGATCCCGCATGCCACATGGCATGGACAAAAAAAAAAAAGAGAGAGAGAGAGGTCACCTGACTGGTGGGCAAAAGGAGAGTACAAGGCAATGCTGTTAGAGAAGCTATGAGGTGTGCAGATTACATCTGGTCTGAGAAATTATTGTAAAGATTTTTGTCTTTTACTCTGAATGAGATAAGAATCCATAGAAAGGTTTTGAGTAGAAAATGAAAGTTATCTGACTCACATTTAGAGAGACTCATGCTGGCCTCTGATTTGAGATAGGCTGTGGTGGAGGACCTGTGGAAGCAACAAGGTCAGTACAGAGCTTATTGCCAAAGCAGCAGAGAGGTGCAGGTGGCCCTGCCCAGGCTGACAGTGGTGACGATGGAGAGGTGAGATTGAATGATACACAGCGATAGGTAGGTAGGTAGGTAGACGGATAGATAGATAGATAGATAGATAGATAGATAGATAGATAGGTAGATAGAGAAATAGAATAGAATTGATTGTCAGAGCTAAAGAAAAAGAAAATATCAGTGGATGAAACTCTCAAATCAAAAGGCAGATTCTCACAGAAGGACAGAATGGGATTCATTTATAATATAATATATTATATTATATACTATAT
>NC_041214.2:132938329-133030038 GCF_002837175.3 Physeter macrocephalus | reverse complement strand
ATATATATTTTAATATATAATATATAAATATAATATAATATATTAAGGTTAAAAAAACTATACATGTATGTGGCAAAACTATAAAGTAAAACTAGTCAAGGCATTGACCAACATAAAATTCAAGGTTGTTGTTACTTCTAGAGGGGAAAGAAAGGCAAATGCATTTGGGAAACTTCAAAGATACCTCAGTGGTAGTACATGAGAGTTTGTTTCATTATTGTATGTAAAACAAACAAAGAAACAACAAATAAACACTCAAAAATCTAGAGGGTTTTTGTTGATAGTAGTTAACTGAGTGAAGGATTTATGGGTGAGATATACCCATACACATATGTATTATTATTTCATAAGTATTTTCCAAGATTTCTATAATGAACAAGTAGTAACTGTATATTAAGAATACCCAAAGCTAGGGCTTCCCTGGTGGCGCAGTGGTTGAGAGTCCGCCTGCCGATGCAGGGGACATGGGTTCGTGCCCCAGTCCGGGAAGATCCCACATGCCGCGGAGCGGCTGGGCCCCTGAGCCATGGCCACTGAGCCTGGGCGTCCGGAGCCTGTGCTCCGCAACAGGAAAGGCCACAACAGTGAGAGGCCCGTGTACCGCAAAAAGAAAGAATACCCAAAGCTAAAGCAATTCCAGAGTGCTGGGTCAGGCATGTTGGCTGCAGATCTCAGAGGAGACTCATGCTCTTTGGTGATCCAGCAGCCAGCTCCAAAGCCCTCAGCTGACTGTGGAGTTTCGAATAAACCAGGACTCAGACCTGCTCATCTGTCTGCTCTGTAGATCTTTAGTGCCAGGATACACGGCTTTCTGGGAAGAGCTACATGGCTCCACAGTGAACAGGCCAGCCTGCTTGAACAAATTCTTGTCTCATCTAAACACAGAAATGTTGGTTCTCCAGGTCAGGAATCAGATGTTTTTTAAATGCATAGAAGAAAATGTCAAAAAAAACCAAAAAACGATACAGAACAAAGTAGTCATTAGATGAAAATTTAATACTAAGTAAATTATCATAAAGCAATAATGATTAAAAACAGATTAGGTAAAAAAAAAACAGATTAGGTAAATGGTGAGCTGAACAATTAAGAAAAAAGCAACAGTCTATATCGATAAAACAGGAAGAAAGAGACAGAAAGCTATGAAATCAAAACAAACCAAAAGAGAGAGAGAGAAAGAGGAAAATAACACCAGGAGCTGGTTTCTTTGCATGAATTTACTCCTAGATGATGGAGAAGACATGGAGAGGCTACAACTCCAAATAAGAATGATAAAGGAGAAATAGCTACAGAAAAAGTAGCAATTTAAAATAGAATATAATGCTATCAAGAACTAGAAAGCAACACATTGAAAATTACATGGTAGATAAATTTTTGCATAAGAGGTAAAAACTAGCAAAAAAGTAATATAATCTTGAATAGATTAATAACAATTAAATTTCAAAATAATCTATCAACTCCCCTCTCCCCTCACTAAAACAAAGAGCCCCTGGATGAGGGAGTTCTACTCTGATCAAAATTGTAAGGTACCTATCATTGCAAGGCACATATAATCCATATTTTATTATAAATTCTTTCAGAAAATAGAGAAGGAAACATTGACCAAGTCATTTTAAAAGGCTAGTGTAACCTTGATTTCCAAACCAGATAATGACAGTACATAAAAAAGAAAGATATGAGCCATAACTCTAGGCAAAAATGCAAAGTCCTAATTAAAGTAATAGCTAAATATAATCCAGAGATAAATAATAACAACAGTATTAATTATCATGATAAATAAGGTTTATCCTAGGAAGGCAGAGATATTTTAACATCAGAAAAATATGTCAGTGTAACTCAGCATATTAATATATTAAAGAAGGTATATTCACATGACTATCCCAATAGATGCAGAAAGATTATTTGATAAATTTCACTCTATGTCTGATATGAATTCTCAGATAATCAGTATAGAAAAGAATACCTTTAACTTGATAAAAGCATCATACCAAATCTAAGAGCAGACATCACATTAAGGCACAAAACTTCCATACAATATCTGGAAGACCAAAATAAGAAAAGGAATTGACTCACATCTGTACTGTTACACATAGCAATAGATATTTTCACATTACATTGTCACACACACAAAATAGAGATATAAGTATTGGCAGGGAAAAATGTTATTACATACAGATGATGTATGATCAACTACATGAAAAACCTCAAAGAATCAATAAGCTATAAAACCTAGTGACAGATTAAGTAAGAGATCAGATGAATGAACAGCTTTCAAATTCAGTAACATTTTTCTAAACTAGAAATAACCAGTTAAGAAAATTTTAAAAATAAAGAAAATACAATTCACCATATTAATAAGCTCCATCTAAGAATTAAACTAAAAAGAATCCACATACCTTTAAAGAAATGAGTTAAACTATAAGAAGACATAAAGAAGATAAATGGAGAGAATAGCCATGTATATGGATAGGATGACAGTATTTTAAAGGTGTGAGTTTTCCCCAAATTAATCTACAAGTCCCATACAATTCTCAACAAACTCTATCAAACTTTTTTGAGAAATTCAACAAACTTATTCTATATTCATATGTAATTCTAAATGGAATTAGGACCTGATGCAATATTAGGGCAGGGAGGGAAGCAAACTGGGATTTATTGCCCCACCAGATAGTAAGGCGTACTTTAAAGACATAAGACTACTACTAAGTGTTGGCTCAGAACAGACAACAAATGGAAGTGAATAGTGAGCAAACTTGGGCCTAGTAAAGGTGGCAATGTCAATGGAGAAAGGGTGGCTTATTTAGTGATGGCTTTGGGAAAACTAGTTTACTTTACAGAGAAAAACAAACTTCATGGAGATCAAAACTTACAAGTCTTAGGTCAGCCAGAATGGGAATAGTAGATTATTAAGAAATTATGATTGTGATCTTTGGATGGAGAAAAGTTTCTTAAACTGGAGCCACAAAACACAAACCACAAAACCCAGAACACCCTAAACTGATGGATTCTGTGCAATGATATATATGAAGGAAGTTAACATAACTGGTGATAGACCGGAAGAAGACATGTTTAAAATCCTAAATTATTAAGGGATTATTACCGAGTCTAAAATATTGAAAAAACTCCAACAAATTAACAACAACAACAAAAAACAGAAACGTTAGAAAAAAATGGACAAAGTATATAGAATATGCACAAAAGGATAAACCTAAATAGCTAACAAGTATTTGAAGAAATTTTCAAACTTTTTAGTATTAACGAAAATGCAAACAAAATAAAAAAGGAAAGAGCACCTGATTATCAGATTGGCAATAAGAACACAGATAAAACCAAACATTGGTCAGGATGTGGGGAAACTAGAACCCTTATGCACTGCCGCTAGTTTTGTAAACAGGCATAGACATTCTGAGAACTGTACTCACTAAATGAAATGATGATACTCACCAAAATGAAGGGTATGTGCTCACTATGACCTAGCAATTTCATTTCTGGAAGAATACCCTAAAACTCCTCCTGCAAGTCTACACGAGAAGAACAAGAATTGTTTGTGGATTTGTTTGTATCATCACTATATGACAGATATTTCAATTTTGGCAGCTATCATGGAATAACATGCAGCTTTCAGAAGCAAATGTACATAGAGCAAGAAGATAAATACATTTTTTTAATGTGTTTTAGAAAAAGGTAAGAAAGAGAATAAGATATGCCATTTGTGTAAATTAAAGTACATGCATGCACATAAATGATACAACACACTACATAAAACTTAGCATGCATAAAATATCCCTTTCTAATTCACAAATACATGCTTATGCAAAAACATATATCATAGACATTAGAGTCAGTGTGGGGCTGCAAAGAAAAAGTGGGGATCAATGATGAAAGTTTTGAAAGGGAAAATAAAATAAAACAAAACAAAGGAGGACCTTTCCAGGAGAAATAAGTAGAGTATGCCATGTGATAAACTCAACAAAGAAAGATATTTAGCAAAAGATTAAAAAAAGAAAGAAAATTAAGATAATCACAAGGAAGCATGAATAACAGAAGAAAGAGTAAATATACTATTATGGCAAAAATATAAGTGAATTAAACTCACCCATTAAAAAATAAACACTCAGTTTTGAAGTTTTAAAAATAAGAAATCAAAGCATCTGAATATAACATGTTTTTAAGAGTACACTTACAAGAAAATAGTAAAATAAAAAAAAAGTTGAGGGCTTCCCTGGTGGCACAGTGGTTGAGAGTCTGCCTGCCGATGCAAGGGACATGGGTTCGTGCCCCGGTCCTGGAAGATCCCACATGCCACGGAGAAGCTGGGCCTGTAAGCCATGGCTGCTGAGCCTGCGCGTCTGGAGCCTGTGCTCCGCAACAGGAGAGGCCACAACAGTGAGAGGTCCGCGTACCGCAAAAAAAAAAAAAAAAAAGTTGAAAGGAAAATGGACAAAGTAATATTAGGTAAATAATAAGAAAATGGATTAAAGTCATAATATTAATATTCAAACAATATTTAAAAACAAAAAGAATATTTTATTTCAGTAAAACTTTTAGTCCATACCATCTCTTTCCCAATCTTTCTCAAAGTAGTCATTAAAACAAAAATTGTGGAAAATTAACAAATAGACAAATGACAATTGAAATGTATGAGATTGAATCGTAGACTTAAATGCTTTCAATCATAAACAAAAAAATAAAATAAGTGAACAGTGCACCCAATTCAAAATTTTGGAGAAAATAAGCTATAAAAAACTCTATGAAGTTAGATTTAAAAAATCTATAATACATAAACAAGGAAACAAAAATAATCATATTAAAACTAAATTAACATTTATTTAACACTACAAAGCACTCTATAATACTGGCCTCAATTAATACAACAATCCTTTAAGGTAGCAGATATGTTCTTATTATCATACATGACAAAACGCAGGTTTGACTCCAAAAATGCTGTCAGGTCCAGTCATTTCTGGGGAAATTTATTGTCAAACTTCCAGTGATACCTAATTCGTACCCAATACTAACTGTGTAAACAGCTTAGTAAACACTATGTACAAACCAGAATGGCTAAAATTTAAAAAGACTGGCAACACCAAATATTGATGAGGATCTGATGCAACCAGAACTTTCTCAAGCATTGTTGCAGTAGCATAAGATATTACAACCATTTCAGAAAAAACAAAAACAACTGGCAGTTTTTCATAAAACTAAACCTTATCACCTAGTAGTTTCACTTGTAGGTACTTCTCAAAAGAAATGGAAATACAGGTCCAAAAGACTTTACAAGAATGTTCACGGTAGGTTAATTCGTATTAGCCAAAAACTAGAAACGGACCATATGTCTATCAATAGAAGAATGAACAAACTGTGGTATATTCATAAACTGAAATGCTAGCTAGGAATTTTACAAAATGAACTACTGATGCAAGCAAAGAAAATGAATCTCAAAAATTTTTCACTGAGTGTGAAAGAGACTTACAAAAAAGAGTACATATTGCATGATTCCATTCATGTAATGTTCTAAAACATGTACAATGTTTGTGGCGGGAAAATTAGAACAGTGGTGCCCTCCTGGGGGCAGATAGAAAGTGACTGACAAGAGACACTAGTGAACTTTCTGGGGTGGTGGTAATGTTCTATATCTTGATAGGGGATTGGGTTACACAGAGGTATGGATTTGTCAAATCTCTTTGAATGGAACAATTAAGATTTATGCATCTTATTGTAAGTAAATTTTACATCAGAAGAGAAAAATGGTAGAAAAATATAAAATTTAGTGAAATGCATGCTGACATGGCTAGTGGGCAAGTGTGCTGATATGTGCAACTTATTTTGAAATGCATAAAAATAACATAGATTAAAAATATGGATAGAAGAATAGAAATATGCATAGACAGATAATAAAGCAACTATAAAAAATGTTAACTGTAGAATCTAGGTGGCGGGTATATGAGTGTTCCAATACAATTCTAAACTTTTCGTGTACGTTTAAATTTTTTCAACACAATTTTTTTTCGCGTTTCATGAAGTACCTCATCGAGTCTCATCTTGATGCTGCAGAATGAATCTTAAAGACAGACTCATGGAAACGCCACATCGTGCTGAGGAAATTGCTTCAGTTTTGTGCAAGATCAGAACTTGGTGTCACTATCCAACTAATAATGTTCCAGTTCCTGACAATGAATTCTACAGAGAGATGATCTGTCTGCTGCTCTGTTCTGCAGAGAGTCCTGGATATTACGGCCAAGAACTCAAACTTCCACATAACTGATCGTAAAGTTCTTGGAACATCTCCATCTTACATGAATGTGATTAAGTTTTTACTGCATTAGGATGTTGAATTCTGAATCTACTTGTTCATAACACAGCCCCATCCTCAGAGGGACTGGGATCAAAATCAAAGATAGGACACATGCAATACCAATTTCTATTCACATTATAAAGTGCCCTGCTTCAAACATAAGTTCTTCAGTAATCACAGTTTAATAACAAAGGCACATAATGAGCAGAGTGTATAACTAGAATTCTCATGATTTTAGCAAGAGGAGGAAACTCTCCTTCTTTTCCATTATCAGCACAATAAGGAATGTATTTTAAGTATAAATTATATTTCACCAAATTTTGTTCTTCTCAAATTCCAATATCTTGAACAAATATAATATTTATATGAAAAAAAAATGATTGTGTTTCAATTCCCAGGAATTATGTTCAATGGTATATGAGCATAATTACCTATATAAAAATATTCTCTTTCCATGATTGTATTAAGTGGTAACTCCCAAGAAAAAAGTGAAGAACACTTAAAAGTCCACATCATTCATCTACTTTCCAGAAAGCTCCAGAATAAAGATCAACTAGTTAATCAACACTTTTAAAGTGGCAATAAGAGCTTGTGAATGTTATAATGCAAAAGTAATTTTATTCTCTTTCAGATGGAATTGTATGGTTCAAGTCCCTCAGGTAAGAATTTAGTAAATATGACTTTACTAGTTTTAATTTGTTAATGTGGTCTCAAAAAATATCTAGTAATAACTAAAGTGCTCCAAAAGACTTATTCAAGTAGATATTTCAATGAAATACAGAAAAAAAGGGAAGACATAAACTATCTCAGGGAGGGCAAAAAGACTACAAATAGTACATATTAATAAATATAAATTTGTATTATTAAAATTTGGGGCAGGGGGCTTAATCAAAATTGCTATTAAAGATTTTCCAGAAATTCAATTTTGAGTGAGGTTTTGACTCAAAAGTAGGATGTTATGGGAAAGTTAAGATAGAATTTAATTTAAAGGTTTTTTGTTTGTTTGTTTTATAATAATGTTTTATAATGACTTCTACTTTAAAGGCAGTCTATATAACATGATTTAAAAATTCAGTGACTGGTGAAGAAAAAAGAAAATATGGGTTACCCACTGAGTTTGTTTATATGAGTAATATATGTAATAAATATTTTAAATCATCTTTTATTCAGAGCTTTTCTTTGAATTTTTCTATACTATTTCAAATCAAGTCTCTAAATTGTCAACACATGTAAACAACATGTTTGCATGTATCAAATATCCAAAGCTAGAAACAATGTAAGACTTTTTAAAAAGCAAATTTATATTTGTTTCTAATATGAAAGTATTGAATTGAATAAATTAAAATTCATTTACCTATTTCCACATTATCTGATAAATACTGATTGATGTATCCATTAATAGGACTCTATTTTCTTCTATAATTGTAGAAGAAATGATCTGTGTAGAACTAATCTGAAAGTCAAATTAATCAAAATAATGAGGGAAGTTTACAGCATTTTTGTTAAAATTTACCTTTTCAATGACAGATAATAAAACAACTTTCTTTTCCCACTTTATAAATTGATGCATAAATTTGTTATTTAGCAAACTCAGCCTTAATGAGCATTTGCCAAATTCCACACTGATGCTTAGAGAAGGAATAACATTCAGTGGCTATGTTTCTCTTACTACAGATAAAAGGATTCCAAGTTCTTTCACTCTTATCTAGTTTATTCTGATTGCCTATATGCCAAAGATGTGATCTTCAGGTTTTTGTTAGATATTTGATTGCTTTGTTGAAAGTGACCTTCAGTCTCCAACTGAGATGACCTCCAGATACATCTCTTCTGGGACATTTTGTCCTATTTCAGATTATCACCTCCAAAGTTTAGATAGTCAGGGACGGATGGGAGAGATTTTTACCTTTTATTCTCAAACTACAAGATCTCCAGCCAGTTTATGTATGGGTTCAGTAGTCTCAGAGGGCTGTTGGGCAAAAAAAATCAAGCCTGTTTGATTTAGTAAAAGGCAAGGCTCTATATATAACCATTTCATTTTACTGTTTATTGATTTGATGATCAATGATGTTCATGTACTTCTTTTATGACAATTGATTATAATAGCTTTTATACAGCACAACATATCATGTTAAATATTTTGTGGAATCCTTCATTGTATTAATAATCTTCACTTTTTTTTAATGGCAAGGGCCCTGGTCTTAAATTTGGAAAACAATTGAAGTGGTAGGACCACCCCCACTCCCTTTTTGGAATAAAGGCAGGATTAGCTTGGTTGGGGTTAAAAGGTCAGAAGAGAAGGTCCTCCTTTTTGTCAATATGCAAATGAAAAGCTGCTTCAGACAGAATGATACAGCTTGATGGACCAATGAACTCAATCATTGTTATCCCACCAACTGCTGTTATCCCAGCAGTTGAAAGCTGGTCTCTGAAAATGTGAACACCTTTTTTTAAAACATTCTCTAGAGTTAATGAAGAGGCTACATTCATTCCCTTGATAAGGAATTTAAATAGCATTATTATACACTATGCCAAGATCAGCAGTGACTACAGAATTTACATTTTACTCCACACATTTCTGATGGTAAAAGTTATAGCATGCATGAGAAATATTTGGAAGTTGAAGCCTCCCATCTTCAATTTCAGATTACGCAGTGGATAACGAAGGTCATATTATAGACCATATTTTGTTTCTGCGGAAGATGCCTTAGAAATCACTTTAGACATAAGTATGTAAATATTTTCAAGGACTTGAATCACTGAAACTTAAAGCTGTAATCAGCAAGATCCGACAGGTCAGCCAGGAACATTTACCAGACATTATAAAATTCAAACAAAATTTTATCTAGTGTAGGTAATTAAGCAGGAGTCCTTTTGTGACAACTCACCTATTATTAAATTTGTAGACAGATTATAATGTTGCTTGTTAACAGAAGACTCTGAAAGCATGAGCAATTCTAATCTAATGGCTAATAAATCACATTTAATAACAGGCACATGGTTATTGTCATATGATAAGCCAACAAACTACACAGAGTTTACATAAATGACTATCAATTTTATACTGTCAAGACTCAAATTTTCACTTTCCTCTTTTTCACTATCATTTCTCCCATTTCTATAATGAGGATCAAGGTGGAGAGCAAACCCTTTAGTTCAATCTTCATTGCAGACCTTTTCCCACAGACACATGTTAAAATGAAAGGCCAGGGGTCTGACCTTTGGCCTCGGGCTGCTGATCTCTGAACTCTTCCCAGTGCTCTTTCACCTCCCCAGGCCCCTCTCAGACCCCAGGAACCTACTGGGTCCCCAAACTGCCCATCCAGCTTCTCCTTCTGCACCCGGCGTCTCCCCACTCCTACCCTCACCTCTGCATTAGATTCCCTACATTCTGGAGGGCTTGTGGTAACCAAATATCTGAACCATGAGGATGTTTTTTTTGCTCTGTCAGGTGAAATTCTCATTTCTATTTTTTAACTATAAAGTGGATAGGCATTTTATTGTGACTAACAAATTGAATAAATCAGACTCAGCCTCAGGAAGAACCTTTGTACAGTATGATTTCATTGGTTAAGGAAAGATCCTGACAACTATCTCTTTCTCAGGGTGGTTGGTGTCTGAATTTTCTTTAAAGGAGAAAGAGCTATCCCTTAAATAAATTCGAGATTAGGCTACAAATAGCACTACAAACTGATTGAGATCAAAATATCTTTCATGGAGTGAGGGAGAAAGTAGGAGGAATACCAGAAGGAGGGTGGCTAAAACAGTGGTGGCCTCCAGCATCAAAGACAGCATCCCTGGAAAATTTTTTGTTTGTGACAGCTCAGTTAATATCAATGGTGTTTGAACACAGAAAGGGGTATTTACATATTCTATTTGTTTCAGTGGAAATAGTAGTTCTAAACCATATTGTAAAAGGCATTCAATAGCATTATTTTATTTAAAATAGCTGCTTGTATTAGGCATCCTATTTTAGGTGAAGTCCAAATTATTCTACATTTTTAGTTTTAATTGCCTCATGGAACTTCACTCAGTTTTTGATTCAACAAATATTTCCAAAACACTGCGTCCGCCTGTGCCAATAACTGAGGATGAATAAAACAAGTTATATATGTTAAAGGGTTCATAGTCTGACAGAAATGTTACATTTTAAAATAAATAAGCCCAGGGGCTTCCCTGGTGGCGCAGTGGTTGAGAGTCCGCCTGCCGATGCAGGGGACACGGGTTCGTGCCCTGGTCCGGGAGGATCCCACATGCCGCGGAGCAGCTGGGCCCGTGAGCCATGGCCGTGGAGCCTGCGCATCCGGAGCCTGTGCTCCGCAACAGGAGAGGCCACAACAGTGAGAGGCCCACGTACCGCAAAAAAAAAACAAAAAAAAAAAAAACAAAAAAAAAGCCCAAAACAAAGTGGTAAATGGTGTAGTGCTCTATGTTGCATTAAAATAGTGAGGAAAATATGTGATTAAATCAGCTGTACTGAGGTGAAGGTAGCTAACAGAGGCAGTGCTATTTGACATCATTCTTTCATCCAACAAATACTTATTGAGCACATAGAAATACTTGGAAAGTACCAGTAGGTACAGAAAATATAACTGTGGGCAACACAGGCAAAAATCTTTACCCTCATGGTATGTATGCACATTCCAGTGGGTGAGACATAAATTAGTCAAGATAAATAATATACATTGCATGTAAGAAGTGAGAATGAAAAACAAAGAAGAGAAGAAGGAAATGAAATCTTGAAGGGGGTGACATTTTTGATTAGGAATTCCTGGACGGCCTTCTTGGGAAGATGCATTATTAATAAAGACATTTTGGGGAGAAATTTCCAGGGAGATGAGGGTTTGGAGGAAACATTTGAGACAGAGAAACAAACATGTACAAAGGCATGGAAACTTGCAAGTATAATGTATTTTTAGGAAATAGCAAGTTGTGAGGCTGAATTGTGTGCGTGCGTGCGTGTGTGTGTGTGTGTGTGTGTGTGTGTGTGTGTAGGGTTGACAAGAAAGGTTAAAAAAGAGAGAGGCTAGATTGTAACCAAGGTGTGAGGAAACTCTTTACCTGGCTAAGGGATTTACGTCTTATCAGGACAACAAGGCCACATCACATTTCTTTTAAGCAAGAAAATGATAAGACTTGATGCTAGAAGGTTGGCAGGAGCCATGTTGCTACGGCATTGGGGCATGGCTAACATTAAATTGTGTATAACTCCAAACAAACCAAGATCTCTCCATGTAGCTGTTGTGATTTTTCCTTGCACTCATATATGATTTCATTTTGGACACAGATACCAGTGGACAGAATTATTGGTGTGCAAGAGGAGCAAATGAGAAGTTGGTATGGCAACCTAAAGAGATGGTAAATTGGAGCTACAGAAAATAAGGGCATCTGTATGGAAAATGTTTAATAATATATGTTGGCTTAGTCAATGAATTATTGTACATATACATATTGGTGTTTTTGACTCTAACTACTTGCTCTTTAATGTACTCTTGAAAACAATGCAAAAAATTTTTAAAGCAGCAGTTTTCAAAGCCTGGTATGCAGACCTCTGGGGTTCCCAAGATTTTTCACGGGGTCCAAAAAGTCAAAACTACTTTTGTAATAATACTATGAAGCCATTTGCTCTTTCACTATGCTGACATTTGAAGTGGTTGAGAAAGCAGTGGTTCTGGCACCTTAGTATGAACCAAGGCAAGAGCACCAAACTGTACTAGTAATCATTGTAGTCGTCACTGCTACACACGCATGGGGAAAAGACAATCTCTTTGATTAAGCATTAATTTAATTAAATCTCTATCTTTGAATACACATATTTTTAAACACTGTGTGTGATGAAAGTTGGAAGTACACATGAAAGCACTTCTGCCAAAATATAGTGGCAACCTTGAAGAAAATGATGTTTGTATTGCAAGCGGAACTAGGGGCTTTTCTAATGGAACATAATCTCTACTTGAGAAAATGACTGACTATGATTATTCAGACTTGAGTATTTGGCAGAGAGGTTTTCTTGAAAGTAAACAAAATAAGTCTGTTACTTCAAGAAAAAAGAACTGTTAGAATCTGTTGCCAATGATAAACTTTGAACTTCCAAGCAAAAATTAGTATTTTGGAAAATGTAGATTTACCAACTTGAGCTTGACACCTTTCAATACTTAAGACTCCACTGACGAGACTGTTAGTGCTATTAACATATGTGATATTTTTAATATTGTATAAGGATCATTTGAAAGAATTACATATATCAGTAAACCAATTATTTCTCAAATGGCCAATGCCCATGATGTTATAAATCAAGCAAGGACAGAAGATCTGTTCAAGAGATAGACAGACCAATGGATTTCAATGTGACTATATGGAATATTCACTGGAGTGGTCTCAGATTCCTTACTGTAACCAATCTTTAAGAAACTACCAGTTGTGGATTTGGGGTGTAGATCAAAGAAGATATCCACAATTATCTGAAAAGGCATTAAAATAGTCTTCCTTTTTCTAAACTACATAGCTGAGGAAGGCCATATTTTCTTCATATACTTTAACCAGAACAACATACTGCTACAGATTCAATGCAGAAGCAAGAATGAGAATCTAGATTAAGCTAGATATTAAAGAGATTGGTCCCCCTAAAATGTAAAACAATTCCTCTCATTGTTTTTTAGGAAAATGTAGTTATTTTTTATAAAAATTGTTATGTAATAGGTCTATACCTTAAAATGAATTAATGGATACACACCTATTTTAAAATTTTTCAGTTTTAATTTATAGTACTGTAAATATCCACATGAACAAAAGGGGGTAAGTTTGCCAGATTTAGTGAATAAAACTACAGGACGCGCAGTAAATTTGTATTTCAGATAAACATGGAATAATTGTTAATATACATATGTCCCATGTAGTATTTGGGACATAACTTATACTAATAATTATTCACTGTTTATCTGAAATTCAAATTTAACCAGGCATCCTGTATTTTATCTGACAGGACTACTCTGGCATTCTCAATAATTTTAAAGAGTATAAAGAGATCCTAAGATCAAATGATTTGAAAACCCCTGCTTAAATGCATTCTACAGTTCAGCCTTTTTCCATTTTGTTTCCTTTTTCTTATATTTACTCAGAATTAGTGAGGTTTAAGTATAACTAATTACTTTAAATGCCTTATTACCTCTAGACTTAATTGCTATCGAACACCATGTTTGTCCAGTTAGTTCCAGACGTAACTTACTCATCAATGTATATTTTGCTCAAGTAGAAAATAAAAATGTGTTGTTGTAGCAGGTCTGATAAACATAAATTTTATAGCTTATTTCATGGGTAACAATGATGGACCCATATACATGAGGAGAGACCATGATGGAGATGCTCTCATTAAATATTAAGTAATGATTGAAATCGCTCCTACACTTATTTTAAGTAAATTCTCTTTTTGTACAGCAATAGGAAAATGAAGTATTTTGTCTGGAAATCTTACAGTGTGAGACTTACACAAGTGTTCAAGGAGGGCCTAGTGGAATGCAGTACTTCTCAGAGATACATTATCAATTTATGTTTAATGTTTGCAAGTACCTTGCCTGTCTCAGATTGATTAAACAGCATATTTGCCCTGAAAATAACAGCATTTTGCAGTACTTGTGGAAAACAACAGTCTCTGAAATGGATTATGATTGAAAATTGTGTAAGATGGAACCACTAAACCCAAATTTATGAAGCAAGTTAGTCTTTTATGTTAACACATAGAAATTATATCTATGAAGGAATCAATGGTCCCCTATGGCTTTTTTAGTAGAAAAATGAAATTCAGAGTGCCACCAAGATCCCTGAGTAGTAGGTCCCTGACACAAAAAATCTGAATTCGAAAAATAAAAATGTGCATCTTAAACAAAATTTATTTTAAAATGTAATCTAAATTTTGTATCTGTACAGAAGAAAGTAATATACACACCAAAAAATCGATAGCAGTGATGTCAGGAGATTAGGATTATAGAGAACCCTAGCTTTCTATTTTTTATAATTCTATGAAATATATTTACATCTTTGGATTATATTTAAAATCAGAACAAAGCAGTAAAGATAATAATGCATTTTAAAAATTCTTATCTTTCAAAAAGTAGGATCATACTTCATAAACTATTCCTTAACTCACTTTGTTTACAATGTGTCTCAGAACTCTTTCCAAGCTGGTATCTACATCCATATCTTTTAATTTCTTTCTAGTATGTCTATACTAAAATGTTTACCTTATTCTCTCTGGACAATACTTTTTGCTGCTATTTCCAACAGCGCTGCCGTGAACATGAATACACACATCTCTTTGTGTAACTGTGGGAAGTTCCCAGGTCAGTGGCATAGAATACATGATTGTTTGGGGGCTGTAGCACTGGTGGGCAGGAAGCATGGATAAAATTATTTTTATCTTCCTGCTATATGGTGGGAGTTATACAAAGGACTTTATTTTCCTAAGTGCTCACAGAAGGTTTTGGAAATGCCGAAGTCATCTTAACCGAGTCTGTCTCCCTTATATTAGGCTATGTCTGACACCTTTCATTGCTTTGTCCGATACCTTTCATTGCTTTGTCCAACATCCATTCTAACACTGCTAACATGGAGTAGCTGGAAAGCTACAAAGCATTTCTCAGACTCTTTGGGGGCTAGGACATGATTTAGTTTCCATCATACACTTGTGGGAATGTTTAGGAACTGAATCAAATGTAGGAAAAAGCCAAGTTTGAGGCATATACTTTGCTGGCAAAGATCAAGACCGAGGTGGCAGCTATAGCAGAGCCCTCCCAGAGTAGTGGGTGGATTCCTGACTCAGCACTTCCTAGAGCAGCAGTGGCATATTTCTGGATCATGGCAGAGTAGTCCAGACTGCAGCCTGGGAAGTCAGCACTATTAGCAGCAGATTTATAGTTTTTCAGCTTCCTGCATCCCTGATAGCGGTTCACCTGCTAAAGGCAAAGGCAGGGTCATTTCTGGAGCTACTAGTTGTTCCTGGTTGTTAAGGTTAGAACTGTTCCTCCATTCCTTTCAATGATTTTGTACATTCTCAATTCTCTGTAGAAGATTCCTTATTACCCCAAGTCCAGCCCACCGTCTGTTTTTGTACCGTCTGCAAGCTAAAAATGGTTTTCACATTTTTAACTGGTTGGGAAAAAAATCAAAAGAAAAATGATATTCTGTGACATGTGAAAATTATACAAGATTCAAATTTCAGTGTCCTTAAATAAAGTTGTATAGGAACATACCATTCCCACACATTTGCATATTAGCGATAGCTGCTTTTGCACTACAGCAGCAGAATTAAGTAGTTGTGACAGAGACCATATGGCCCACAAAGTTTAAAATATTTATTATCTGGCCTTTTACACAAAAAGTTTGCCAACCCCTGATCTGGAGTAAACTGTCTTGGTTTGACTGAACTCTGAGCAATACGGATGCTACTATATTAAGAAATGTGAGAAAATGGTGGCACACATTGTAAAGAATATATTAGTTATGCTGAAATTTTAGTCACTGGTATCTTTTCTATTTCTCACATCTGGTCCTGGTCAGATGATTTTTCCATGTTGAAACCATAATTCAGAAAGTTACAAAGGGCTTACAAATTATGGTGGCTATCAGCACTGTTCACCAACTATTTCTGGTTCTCCTGAAGGGCATATAGTAAAATTGTACTTCTATGCACCCTTGATGTTAGACATGATCATGTGACTTGCTTTGGCCACTAAAATTTGAGCAGAATGAATACATCACTTCAAACGTTTAAACATCTTTAAGACATGACTGCTACGCTCTCTTTTTTCCCATCACAGTTAGTTCAGATGGGCCACTCTCCGTCAGCCTCGATTTCTCTCTGAGTAACTGCAATAAATCGAAGTCTCTGCTAACTCTTTTGCATGTAGCATGAGTGAGAAATCTACCTTTGTTGTTTTAAGGTACTGAGATTTGGGGGTTTTTTGTTACTGCAACATAACCTAAACTATCCTGACTGGTACCTGAATATATAAATTAGTTTGGAGCATTTAAACTCTATAGTTCAGACATGCAAAATATAATGTGCTTTCTCTATTTCTAAAATAGATCATACTTTGCTCAGAAGATCCATTTCCAACAGGTAGTGGGAAAAATATTGAAACTTGTCAATGACAAGTAACATTTTTTTTTCTGTTTAAAAGTCTCTTTATGTTAACTTACTTTTGTTAGGTAAACAAATATTCAGCACATCCAAAATTTAAACCCTACCAAGGATGTTTACTCTCAAGAAATGTAGCCTCCTTCCTTCTTTGTCAACCTCCAATCTAAGTGAAGGATTCCCAAGATTTACAATGGAGGGAGTGGGGCTGTAGGTGTATGTACTCCTCCCCAAGTGTTTTTGCTTCATTCTGTTGCAGTGTATTGTCTGACCTTTCTCCTGAGCACCTAGCAATGACTAGACTAGGCTATGGCTGGTGCTGACTAGATAGATCATTGAGTATCGTATTGATTACCCACTGCTGAAGTCTGTGTAGCCAGAATTTCCAGGTATGAAGTTCCCATGTGCTACAGTCTCCTCATCCTGACCGCAGGTTCTCAGATTCCCTCAGCTCTTTGTCATTTCCACATTGAACTCTCAGTTGCTGTCTCTTACTCTCACCTGAAGTGCACAGAGCTCTGTAAAGCTTTCCTCCAGATCACATCCCTTGACTTTTTCTATTCTAATGCCTGGTACCATATTGAATGTGGCTCCAGAGAGACAGCTTCTCTCAGAGACTTTCTATCTCCCCCAGCATATGTCTGGGGCCACCCAAAATCTGTCTGAGTATTTCTGTGCTCTTCTGCTTTTGGGTTTTAACCAAATGGTGGGAGAAAGAGAGTACCCATATCTTACTCCTGCCATAATCTGCATCTCACTCTCACCTTCTTCTTTACCATTTTCTAGGATCAGAAGATCTTTCCACTTCCTCTCCCAGCTGGTAGGAGTTTCTTTATGCTCTTTCTTATTCAGTCTTGGGTATTCACTGTCCCCCACTCTATGGCAATGTTAGCTGAAGGGCCACAGAGAATGAAATTGGCTACCAAAAAGAGGATATATACTTCAGAATGTATTGCAGAAATATTGCCACTACATTACTCTCAATTGACCTAATCATTAAAAAGCACAAGTACCATATATGCTTAAATATCAGGTGAGTTCTTTGTTTCAAAATTATCCTTCAGAAACAAGAAAGTCACCTTACAGAATTTCTGATATTAAATAGTGTCCTATTATTTTAACAACAAAACTCTATTTGAGAAAGATACACTAATGCCAAATCACTCAAATTTATGATGGGATTAAATTTTTTAAAGGTGGCAAATACATTTATACATTCTTAATAATGACTCCTCGAGTATGACCTGATAATCACAGGTTTTGATGTAAACACACCTTTTGTGTATCACTTTAATAAATAAAGCAGTAATGACTAAGTTGTTGAAATGAGACTACTAAATGGATATTTGTTGCTTGGTATAAAATTTCCAGTGATCATCTTACCCTCAAATTGTGAAAGAGCTGATTCTCCAACAACTTAGGTGGAAGGGAAGGTGATAAGTACTTTAGAAAACTCAAAAAGTGGTTCCAGTTATAATAAAGACACTGACATCTAAAGGATATTTTCAGAAAATACTTTCACAATATTCAGGAGTTACAAAGTATTCATGCAAGTGAAGAGTTTCACAGAATGAGAGCTTCACAGAATGAGAGCATGAAAAATAGTGACGTTTGTTAATCACTGTATTGTTTAACATTATATGTGATTTTAAAATTGTGTGTAACCAAATAAAATAAATTTTATAAATAGCTCTTTAAACTACATACCTAAAAATATGTATGTTCAAGCTGGCAAACAAAGCAAAACAAACAAATGAACAAACACACACAAAAACTCCTTTTAGGGTCTTTGCTTTGGAAAAAGAGGCATCATCTTATATTCAAGTTTGCTTAATATTCAATAAATCCCACAACTGTAACTCTCTCTAACTTATGTTCTTCTACATGAATGTAGATCCTACTACTTAGGAATGAGCACACTTCCTTCAAAGTTCCCAAATCTCTATTAGCTCTGCTGAGAACGCTTGTAGTAAGCAGATTTTTTTTGGAAGTCGATATCTTCTACTATTTATTATATTCCAAACTAACATGCCCATCCTCCATTTGCAGCATTATTAGTAACTGCCAGCTAATGAAAAAAGTCCTTTCCGAATCTAGATGTGCTATAAGACATTGTTATTCTTCTTCTACCAGTTTTCAGTTCCGAAACTAAATCTCAGGCAATTCCTGTATGATACTCACTGGACTCAAACCAGTCTTTGCTGAAACTGCCTTTCATAAAATTACACAGTGACTTCTGCTCTTCAGAATTTACCCCAAAGAGGGTGTGTGTGTGTGTGTGTGTGTGTGTGTGTGTGTGTGTGTGTGTGTCTGTGTGTCTGTGATTCAGGTAAAACAAAGGATCTCTTTGGTTTGAAGATAGAAACTACTCACTATTCTACAACAGAATGAGAGAGAGAGGGAGAAGGAGAGAGAAAGAGGGAGAGAAAGAGAGAGAGAGAGAGAGTAGGAGGGAGGGAGGAAGGAAGGAGACAAAAAAAGTGAAGATCAGGAAAAGCCCATGTAGGAAGCTATGGGAATATGGTGAGAAAGAATAGGGTGAGAAATCAGGTTGCAGTGTGATTCCAAGTTTGGAATCACTTTCATTTTCCAGGAATGGCAAATTTCTGCTTGAAGATGTCTTTCAAATTAAAAAATATATCTATTTATATATATATGTATATATATATATATATATACACATATATATATTCTTAGTAAGCAATCTGAAATAAACCTAGAGGAAAATAAATATGCATTTCCTAGATCCAGGAGCACTTTTTATAACTGCCCATTCCCACAGTGCTCCCCAGTTTTTAAAAGAATCCTCCTGTGTTTTGTTGTGGATTAGACACATCTCTTTCTTTCCTGAGAAAGTCGAAGGCAAAATAGTGACTTACTCAGGATCACACAGCTAAGCCAGAGGCAGAAGGAGGACTGGAACTGATCCAGGAGTCTCCCAGCTGGGCTGCACTCATTATGCAACAAGTCTCCCAAGTTCTCATCAGGATTCAGCAACGTTAGCAGGAGAGATGCCCAGTAACAACCTTCATCCAGTCTTCTAACTCATAAGGGCGAGGTGATGGTAATATAACCTCAGCGATTTTTCCCCTTACCTTTAACCCAAGGGATGAATATATTATTCCAAGAAGCAACTGACCCTGAGCTAGTATAGTACCTTGCACTCCAAAGTCTGATGATTTATTATAGTGGTTACTATTCTGGGCCTAACGAATGGGGCCAATCCCAGTAATCATATGGCACGGTCTCCAGTATAGCAAAATCCAAATCTACTTTCTTTTCCTACCTTTTCCCTCTAGGCTAGTGCACACAGGTGCATCAATCTGGTGTGTCAAGAGCAATCTCTTTATGCAGAGCTGAACGGATTTCTTATTCTTTTATCAGAAGCAACATCTATATCTGGGCATACGCTGACAGCAAGTTGCCTCAGCAAAATTTTAATCATTTTGGATTTAGGGATTAAAAAAGATCTGATGTTTTATGGTATTCTCTGTGATTAATAGCTGATTTCTGGAATTAGCCAACAAAGAGAAGAAAACTTGGCTCGAGAGTTTTTCATTCCATGTGGTTATGGTTCTGAATGTCTTGACTGAAGCATCTCCACAAGCATAAGGAAAACAAGTTTTCTAGGTCTTATTCACAGTGTAAATCACCCTGCAACAGCTCACAGGGTAGGTTGATACTTGTTGGCAGATGAGGAGTAGAGTCAGTTACATGAAGTGTTTCCTAGTGATGTGTGAACTATGCAGTGAAAAATGACTAAACAAAGGTTCTACCTTAATCTCTGAGAGGCAGATATTAGTATAAACTGGGTTAATCAATCTCTTTCCCCTAGCTTCTACAAAGCTCCATTCTTCTAGTCCACCTACTTCTCTATCAACTACTTTATTTCTTTTTAAGATTCCTCTTCCCAAGGGAATGTACAGGTCCCCAAGATTCACTCCTCAGTCTTCTCTCCAATTTTTGTTCTTCAAATTTTTTTCTCCCTCAGAGCCACCATATATTTGATTGTTCATTCTCTTCAATGGCTTAATTTTAGACCTCTAAGGAAGCAGAGGAATTTAGTCAAACTTTCCTAATGGGAATGACTCCTAAATCTAAATTCTTTCTCCTAAAACAATTTTCAAATGAGTATTTCCATTCAACTGACTGCTTGACATTCACATCAGATCCAATATTTCTAATGCTAATCATTGCTAGACCATCTCCACCTAACCTCCCATCCAATAATTTTCCCTTCTTGACTTTATAGTTCCACTAACTGGTCTCCCTGCCTCCAGCCTCCCCTGCAGGTAGCTTGCCTACTACTGTCAGATTAATCTGTCCAAAGAGCACCCATTCTCCTGCTGAGAACCCACAAAATGATTGTCTGGTGCTCATAACCAGGACTACTTAGCCTGTAATGGAGAATCTGCCAAAATCTGACCTCAGTCTGTCTTGGTAAACTTATTTCTCACTAGGGCCTTACATGAACTTTCTGCTCCTGTCCCTTCAGGGTCCCCAGTACACCTTGAACTTTCACACTTTTTCTCTGCCTTTGTTCACTCTGTTCTCATTGCTGGGAAGCCCTTTTCCTTCTTCCTTCCTGCCACTTAAATCTCATCCATCCTTCAGGACCCAGACCAAACCCTACTTCCTTTGTCAAGACCTACCCTGATCATCCAGTGCTAAATGGTCTCTCCCCTTCTTCCCTCCTCTGCCTCTTTGGTCTGCA
The DNA here is from genome assembly GCF_002837175.3 of Physeter macrocephalus. NCBI lineage: Eukaryota > Metazoa > Chordata > Mammalia > Artiodactyla > Physeteridae > Physeter > Physeter macrocephalus. The sequence continues at coordinate 133,008,903 of NC_041214.2, read as the reverse complement.
CCTCTTTCTAAGCACTGATTATTCATAACCTCATGTTGTTTGCTATAATTTCGTTTATATTCATAATATCTCCCCTATAACTCATATGCCTCCTGAGAGCCCAGATTTTCAAACAAATTACATATCCTTACATTGATGATTTTTCCACAATTAAGGCATCATTGATTTGTTGATATTCACTTTTATTACCATTAAACAAACAATATTTAGAATATATGTTGTAGACATACATATGTTGAATTATTTGTACACTTGATTGCCATGAATTATGGTCAGATAAAATCTGAATACAAGCAGAGTTTGCAGTTGTCTGGGGTAGGAGGACAATAATTTAACACACAGCATAACTGAAATCAAGGGGAAAAAAAGATAAATAAGTGGATGAAACTATTATTTCACTACTTACAATGCATACAAAGGAATTAAAAACTGACGGGGTGTATAATTTCACTACTTACAATGCATACAAAGGAATTAAAAACAGACAGGGGGTGAGAAAGACTTGAAAAAGCCTTGGGGGTGACCAGGGTGATTATGTTGTTAAAAATAATGCCAAAGATGAGAATGAGAATGCAGCATCCCAAAAAATCAACCCAAAGAAATGGAACAAGTGTAATATTGTGGAGGTGATTTCATATTTGTAAAAATAACAGACGTTTGGATATGCAACAATGTGGAAATTTATAAACTTGTAAAACACATATAAGTAGATTATTTAGCATTATGTGCATTTTCCCAATGTAATAGCCATGACCATTACATGAATATGCTGTGACTTCAAGTCTGTATTTTCTCTGCCAGTCTTCTCAATTTACTAGCTCAAACATACGACTACAAATCCACCCCATGTTAGGTCATCAGCCTGTTTCACTGGATGTATCACTTTTGCAAAGTAAATAAAATGTGTGCTGTTAAATTTTTTAAACTGTTGCCATGGAAATTCTAAGCTTCAAATGTTACTAATGGGTTGCACTTTTTAATTAACAGATCATTTGATTTTTATAAATATGTGCATGACCTTCTTAATATCGTTTTAATTGATTTTGTTTAAATAGCTTTACTTCTAAAACTGCAATCAATATGGTTCCTAGAAAAGGGAAGCCGACCAAAAATACTGGATCTAAGCCATTTTACAAGATATCTTACTGTTTAAACAAATTATTAGAAGAAAGAAGTACTTTTGATTATCCTATTCAATTATATTTTCTAGTATACTAAATTTATTCCAGTCTATTATGGTTATAAAGCAGTCTTGCCTAGATCATTCCAATGGCCTCAAACATATGTTAAAGAAATACTTGCACAATGGCCTGGTTCCTATTAATGAAAACAGAAACTACTCCTGTCATATGGTTTAGATCGTAAGCACATGAAAAATAGATTATTTTTAAAACTTGTTTTTATTCCAGGTCAAAATGTTCATTTAAGTAATCATGCTTTGAGTCCACATTAGAAAAGATATAAATAGACACCAGAGCCAATGAAAAATTCAGACATTTTCCTAATTCCTTTTGTTTGTTTACTTGCATGTGTTTTCATTCCAACGGAAATTTATATTAGTAGAGGACTCCAGAAACGACCAATTATCAACCACAGACGAGATGAGACACAGAGAAGCAACCACAGAGAAATGTTCCATAATTTCATGGTTACTCAGCCTGCACCAAAAAAAAAAAAATCTGATAAATTAAATTATTAACCTCTAAGTCAGGGGTGTGCAGGGAAAAGGAGGAAGCAATTTGGAAGGACAGGGGAGGAGGACCGATTCTCATGACGTGGGGGATGCGTGAAACATCGATTATCTGCCAGCTCTTCTGGTTAATGGGTATATGAGCCGACTGAACAGATGGTCCAAGTATTACAGATGGGTGAGAAAGGAATTGAATATGACTTAAAGGCAAGTTAGTGCTATTGAAAAATATAAATGAGGCTAATACATTTTACAGAATGAAAGGAATTGAACTTGGTTATTGTTGAAAACTGTGCACCTGAAATAAACAATTTTTTAATATTCAATTTTACTTAAGGATACCTTTCTAAGTATCCTTACTTTTCAGTCCTATATTTGGTCATGGAAATTTTGCATATGTAAAAAATCATTCAGTGATAAAAAGAAATGAGCTATTAAGCCAAGAAAAGACATGGAGAAGCCTTACATGTATATCGGTAAGTTAAAGAAGCCAGTCTGAAAAGGCTGAGTGCTGTATGATCCCAATGACGTGACATTCCAGAAAAGGTAAAACTATGGAGACAGTAAGAAGGTAAGTGGGTGTTCGAAGGGATGAATAGGTGAAGCACAGGGAATTTTTAGGATGGTGAAATTATTCTGTATGAAATTGTAATGAATACATGCCATTTTACATTTGTCAAAACATGGAACTCTACAACACAAAGTGTGGCCCTTAATAAAAAGGATGGGCTATAGTTAAAAAAAATGTATCAATACTCATTTACTTATAACAAATATACTACACTAATGCAAGATGTTACTAATAGAGAAACCTTTGAGGGGTAGGAGGAGTACATGGAATTCTTTGTATTATCTGCTCAATTACTCAGTAAATCTAAAACCATACTAAAAAATAAATCTATTAATTATTTTTTTAAAAGGTGTTCTCATATGTTAGTTCACACTATTTTTACTAAAATAAGAATTGGAGTTTTTCCTCCCAAGGAAAATGGACCTTTTTTCTTCACAGATTAAAAAAAAAACACATTTTAGTTTTCATCCTGAATATTAATAACAGCCATCAGGTGTGTATGTGTTTTAACCATTCAGTCAGGAGTTCAAATGATCACTGACTGTTTTTGGAAAAATCACAAAATTTTCTTAATTAAATAGACAATAGGATGACAATCCATGCTTAATTTTAGTGAACCATAAATTGTCTTGGACATTGAGAATCCACTAAGTAGAAAGTTAAGACTAATGTCAATTGGAAATTTTTCAAATATATATCACTTCTGAATTAACGGGGATTCCACAGAAAGGTTGACTTTGTATAAACTGTAGTTTTCTGGTAGCTGAGGTCAGAGAGAGTAAAAAGAAGTTTTGACAGAACGCTTGCTCAATATTTAAACTCTGTTGAGCCAGATGGCCTTGGGTTGACTGAAGCACATTCCCCCTTTTGTCTTCTTTATGTTATGTCTTCTGATTGTTCTTAACAATCACAGATGTGCCTTGCTTTAAACCTCTTTCCTCCTTCCTGACCTCACATCTTCTGTATGTCCTCTGGAAAATGTCTGTGGAATTGCCTTCCCATATTTTCACTGGGATTAAGTCTTTAACGACACATTTCTAAATGACCACATCCCTTTGCTCAGAGGCTACAAAAGTGTTTTCTGTCTTTCTTAGACCCACTCTTAAAAAGATCATCTATGATGGCTTAATTCATATTCTGAAGATAATTAAAATGAGGTCACCCTATTATAAACTAGTACCGTGCGTGATGTGTGTGATTTCACTTACAGGATCCCATTTCAAAAGTGATGTATTTTTTTAAACTCTTAATTTTTAATTCACTGTTAAAATGTATTATATATGCCAGAATTTCCAAAATGTTTTTAATTTTAAATATAATTTTGCCTTGACCATATAAAATATCAGTAATACCCTTGAAGTTGCAATATTTTGGCAAATATTGATTACATTATAGAAGCTAGTAAGTATTAAAATAAAAACTTGCAAGTAAAACAACAAGAAATATTCAGCACCACAAAAAAGTGAGTTGTATGTTTTAGTTATAATATATATTACATACAATACATAATATATAATTAATTGTATATGTAATTATACAAGTAGTTATAAGTATATATGTGTCATATATATATGTATGTAGTTGCATATCAAGGATTCATTGTGAAACACTATGGCCTTTGAAATCTTGAGATTATAAAAGTAGTTTATAAAAGTTCCAGCAAGGCAGCAATACAAGGTGATCAACTAATCAAGTGAATATCACACAACATCACTCTGGTTATTGTTTTTACAATTTGCTGTTTCAAAATTACATAACTAAAAAGGTTTAATATAATAAAAATGGTCTGAAATGACAAGACAAAGAAGAACAGTTTTAAAGCTTTGCAAGGAAAAAAAGTATCTTTCTCTAAAGAAATGCAGTAGTATTCCCATACAGTATTGTACACCCAATATATTAGTAAAATAAGCATTGCTCTTGCTGGAAATCTGGTACCAGTTTATATGTTTTTCTTCCCATTAAAGAAGCAGCATTTGCCCTCAAGTCTGTAGCTTCCAGGACTTTTAACAACATTTTTTTTTTTTAATAAAAGTTAATCCTCTTAATGTGAGGTTTTGGTAAAGAAAAGTATAATTGCATAACATCCTCTGAAAAAAACACAGTTTCAGATTTCAGCAAGCACCTTTAATCTTTTTTCTTTCATTGCTTGAAACTAAAATTCCATTAACAGAAACAAAAGAAAAACAGCTGTGAAAAAGTCTTTGCTTCCAAAGCACAAGGGATTTTTCTAGTAGGTATGAGACAAAACCACTCATCTCATTCTTATGACTGATTTGTCTGTCTACAAATGCAATGTCATTTCTATACGAAGTTAGCACATACCTAAGTGGATGTGAAACGGTTAAACAGTAAAACCCTAGCAGGACACTGAGCATTTGAAAGCAGTAGTGGTGGTGGAGGAGGGGGAGAGGCCAGTGACAATGATGGTGTGACACCAACATAAACAAAGACAGTCTAAGATAATACTGTAGGGATGGTCCTCATGGACTCCGGGTATAACCAGAGAGGAAGAAAGCAAAATTGTAGCTGCCTGGAAAGTGGAAAAAGTTTATGAAACAAAAAAAGAGCGTTGCTTTGTTTTTTTGTTTTTGTTTTTGTAAATTAGAAACTGAGTATATAAGGAGTGAGCCAGCGTAAAAACTCACATTGACTAATGCTAGAATTCCAATATTTAAAAATGTTTTCAAGTGTTCATCCACTGTGATCCAGGGGACATTTTTGTACTGATTAAGAACTCTGGGGGCCCGAACAAGCCAGAATGCCCATTGAAAACATGTCACCTCTTTATAATACAAACAAATTAATAGTGGCCTGCCAAGATATATTCGATAAAGGAAGGACAAGTGCTTATTGAATGAGCTAAGTTCTTTAAGAAAGTGCAAAAGAACAATACAACCTCTCCTTCAACTTTAGAGTGGACAGGCCAAGTCTGAGAAAGCCTGTCACGTGCACACACCTTTCATAAGGGCAGCACCTCACTGGCATCGTTGCTCCTTCAATAATACTGTTTTCCAGACACGAGATACCAGTTTACCTAGCCACTGCTGACTAGATCAGATCAGGGCACCAAACACAAGGCTGGCTAGAAATTATGGTATGGTCTGAGGTGAAAAAGGAGCTGACCCAAGATTTCCTCTCAGAATAGGTGCTGGAAAGAACTGAGTAATTGAACAGGTTAAAAATGGAGTTAAAGCAGAAAAAGTATCATGGAGACATGGGATGTGTTTCAGAGGGCATGATGGGATATGCCCAAGGTAAATTTGCTGTGGAGAAAAAGTCCATGAACTCCGAAAACGTCACTGAAATGGAAAGAGTAAAGCAGAATGCCAAGAGAGAATGAGAGTGGCAGCTTCTCTACAGTCTGTACTTGAGACTACTTTGGCCCACATACATCTCCAAGGATAGTTCTAGACCACATACAGACTTGAAGTAACTCAGATTTATAGAACACAAAGATTTGAAATAGAATAATCTCTAGTCAGCATAGTTGTTAAAAGAAAGACTCTGAAGTCAAGCTGACTGGTTCAAATCCCTGTTCATCCACTGACTAGCTGTGTGACCATGGCAAGTTACTTATGTTCTCTGGGTCCCAAATTCTACTTTTGCAAAGTGGACATAATGATAGTATTCACCTCATAGGTGATTATAAGGATTAAATGAGTTAATAGTTAATAGGTATAAAATCTACACATACCACGAGCTGTGTGTGTTAGTTATCGTTTTATTAGTTTTGAATGACAAAATTCACAGCACAAGTTTTATATTATTTTGACCCCCAAAGACCAAAGTCTGAGTAATTTACCTATTATCAGAGAAGAGGGATTCAGTATTGTGTCTGAAAAAATGTGAAGTTATTTCCCTTGATGGACATTCAAGCTGTGGGAATCATTTGAGTTCCCACAGCAGGTCAATTGTTTAAGTTATCCTTTACTGATATTTCCAGCAAACCCTCAGGAGACCATGCTGTTCAGAATTCAGCTTTCCACAAGAACATTAACTGGATTCACTTAGGGCTATAGTGGGTAGGTGGTAGCATGCATTGACAATTTTTCAGGTTACCACCACCCTGCCTGTCTCTGGCTGTGCTACTCAAACTGGATTAGGCTTACTTTTGGAGAGGTGGTCCAAGCAGCACTCAAAGCTGATCTATAAGCAAGGCTTGTCTTCTTAGAGTTTCTTTAAAGCAGATTTTAAATAGACTCTATTTTTTAGAGCAGTTTTAGCTTCATAGCAAATTTGAGTGTAAGGTACAGAAATCTCCCATATAGTCCCTTCCTCCACACATACATAGCCTCCCCTATTACTAACATCTCCCACCAGAGGGGTATGTTTGTTACAGATGATGAATCTACTTTGAAACACATCATTATCACCCAAAGTCCATAGTTTGTATTAGGGTTCAATCTTGGTGTTGTAGATTCTATGTGTTTGGCTAGATGTATAATGACATATATATACCATTATAGTGTCATACAGAGTAGTTTAATGGCCCTAAAAATACCCTGTGCTCTACCTATTCATCCCTCCCTCCGTTGACCCCTGGCAACCAGTGATCTCTTTACTGTCTCCATAGTATTGTCTTTTCCAGAATATCATATAGTTGGAATCATACAGTAGATAGCCTTTTCAGATTGGCCTCTTTTACTTAGTAATATGCATTTAAGATTCCTCCATGTCTTTTCATGGCTTGATAACACGTTATCTTTTTAGTGCTGAATTCCATTATTCCATATTCCATTGTCTGGATGCACCACAGTTCATTTATCCATTCACCTACTGAAGGACATCTTGATTGCTTCTAAATTTTGGCTATTATGAATAAATCTGCTATAAACATCTCTGTGCAAGTTTTTGGGTGGACATAAGTTTTCACCTCCTTTGAGTTAAATACCAAGGAGCTTGATTGCTGGATTGTATGGTAATAATATGTTAATTTTTCTAAGTAAACTCCAAACCATCTTCCAAAGTGTCTGTACCCTTTTGCATTCCCATCGACAGTGAATGAAAGTCTTTGTTGCTACACATCCTCATTGCATTTGATGTTGTCATTATTTTTAAGCCCTTGTTGGTTGCACCATTTGCAGATATTTTCTCCCAGTCTGTATGTTGTCTTTCGTTTTGTTTATGGCTTCCTTTGTTGTACGGAAGCTTGTAAGTTTGATTAGGTCCCATTCGTTTATTTTTGCTTTTGCTTCTATTGCATTTGGAGACTGACCTAAGAAAACTTTGGTATGATCTATGTCAGAGAATGTTTTGCCTATGTTATCTTCTAGGAGTTTTATGGTGTCATGTCTTATTGACATTGTCATTATTTTTATATTAAAATAAAAAGAGTATTTTATGGAATAACAAAATAGTATGTGCATTTTGAAATCTCAAGTTGAGGTTTTAAAGTGATTGTCTACTTAGGGCACAAATCTTTGGGAATTTATCCCTAATCCTAGTGGTAACAGTTTAACTTGATCCTGTCATTAGAAGTGGCTTGATGAAAAAGATGGAGAAGCTCAGCAATACTGAATAGCACCTTCTCATTCCAACGTCTTATGGAGTGAGGCGACACAGACCACAGCGTTGGTTAGGGGCCTGAATTTTTAAATTATAGATTGGCTTTTCACCTATTCATGTGGATTCTTAACATTACTAGTTGATTTTTAACCATAAACATAAAAACCTCAACCAAGGCCCTCACCTGAGTGTTACTTTAAGGATTTTCTGCTCTCCAGCTCCTAACCAGAAGGACATATCAACCAATAACCAGTTTTAGCATTTCACTCTCCCAGCACTCTAAGTTCTACCTTTGGATCAGGATTGAACACATGCTGGTATCTGACTCACTGGGTCCTTCTCAGAAATGTCTTCTTCCCTGGTGTTCTAATATTATGCCTTTGACTTTTATTGAAGGCCTTTACAGGAAAGAGCCACATGAGGCCCATTTCTGCATTTGCTGTGAAATTGGTATAAGGACATTGTCCATTAAATTATTCAGTGTTCCCTACCTAAGACTCACATGAGGACTTGCTCTGAGTTTAGTACCAGGAAAAAAATGTGCCTTCTTTGAGAATGTAGTAAATTTTCTTCTTTTCTATTGATGAGTTATGTAATCCATTGTGTTTCTCTTTTTTTTTTTTGTCTTGGCTGACAAAACCATGCAGCCAGTTTTTATGTACAATTCTACCCACTGAGTTAGCCTTTATGGTTGGCATGTTTGCTTCTTCCTTTTTTCTTAACTTTCTTTCTTTTAATTTATTCTTATAAGATTATTGTATAGAACTTTTAATAAATCTATTATTGTAAAATCTGTATGAGAAAAAGGTTGAGTGTACCAAACAAAACTTACAAATATATTGCTTTACCTGACACAGATTTTGTTGAGGAATTTTCTGTTTTGTTTTATAAAATACTATTGAATTCAATATAGGATAGGCAAATTGTTAAATGTATAATTAAGTGTGATTTAATCATATGCCTTTGGCAAAATTTTATAGACATAAAATTATAAATCAGGAAAAAATCCTCAGGGGCATAATCACCATAGTCATAGAGAAAATCAATTCTTTCATTCATTATATTAGTAAAGTCCTGCTTTCATTCAACAAATATTTGTGTCAGCTTTGTAGTCACCATGGAGAATACGAACTTGTTTGTTTTTTTTTTAACATCTTTATTGGAGTATAATTACTTTACAATGGTGTGTTAGTTTCTGCTTTACAACAAAGTGAATCAGTTATACATATACATATGTTCCCATATCTCTTCCCTCTTGCGTCTCCCTCCCTCCCTCCCACCCTCCCTATCCCACCCCTCTAGGTGGTCACAAAGCACCGATCTGATCTCCCTGTGCCATGCGGCTGCTTCCCACTAGCTATCCACCTTACCTACTAGAGCATGGCCTTGAGGACACAGGGAGGGGGAAGGGTAAGCTGTGACGAAGTGAGACAGTGGCATGGACATATATACAAACTTGTTTTAAAAAGAGGTTCACCCTCAATAAATTTACGGTTTGGGAATTAAGAGCCAGTGTTTACCAATCTTATTTAAAGACAGGAATGAGGTACTTCTTGTCTAGCTGCATTGTATGCCACTATGCCAGAATTTTTTTGTAATGAAGCTGGAAAAGAAGTCTTGTAAAGATTTTTAAAAAAATTGTTATAGGCGAATTTTGTTATGAATAGAAGGAAAACTTCACACAAAATAATTAATAGTTAAGCTTCCCTCAGACTGAAATTTGCTGAAAAGGATTATGGGAAGTAAACAAATTAAGCATGATTTTATTACGATCTGCAAGTAGCTATGACTGTAGGATTTCTTTAATTTTAATGCGAACAATATTTCTTTGAAATAACACTTTCTTAAAGGCAGAAAAATTACTGACTGCTATATGTGGACTGATAATATAAATATTTTATCAGTGTCCTAAACTCTCACACGGGAAGTAGGGTTATAGGAATATTTTCAAAGCTTGCCTTTGGTCTTTCAAGAATTGAAGGTTGAAGGTTGCTACAATCATTTGCTTTTCATATTCTGCTTGTCTTTTTTTCATGAGGTGAATAATGTAAGAGTCTGGAAACCAATGCTGGGTGAGGGTTTTGCCTAGAGATCTGTTTAGATTAGTTACTAAGCTTCCCAGCTTGTGGTCATTGAAGGTCACTTGGTTGATAGCTAAAATTTCAATTGGAAACTTGTCATATAATTAGGATTTAAAGCCCAGCTGAGACTTTGTCTCTCCTGTGAAAGGGGAGGTTGTTTTATGATTAGCTTCAAAATGTTAAATTAGGTGTTGGCAATTATGAGCCTTTTTTGCAGTTTAAATTGCACTATGGAAACACCTGTCCAGAATAGCAAAAGAAAGCATGCCTTAAAAAAAATAGAAAAGTCTGATTCTGTTATGCATGAATAGTCCTGCTTTTATTATCAAACCCTAGAATCCACATTTAACCACTCTTGAGAAAGAATACTTTTTTTATCCTTTAACAGTGATTCTCAAGACCAAGCATCTTATTAAAGATATCTTTTGTATGTGGCACAGGGAAATAATTTGCATAAAGAGCCCATTTTTTTAAATGACTGAAATGTTTTCCAATTTATTTTCAATGTTTTTTTTTTCCATTCCAGTAGTCCTCGTGTTCTTAGAACAAGTATATGGATGACCCATAAAACCATGCCCTAAAACTGGCAAAACTTAATAATTCTTCTGCTACAGTTGTAAAAGGGATTCAGTACCTTTGGGTATGAGAATTGAGCAAAAAGATGATTGAGAGTATAGGAAAGAAACTCTGAATAAACTTCACAATCACTAAAGTTCTTCTGATAAAAGTAATACATCAATTTCAATCCCTTCACAGAATACACTGGGGATAGGGGTTTGGCACAGAGAGGAAGAAGTGATTATTTATATATAATATAGTAAACCACCTTCACACCTGGCAATGTTGCCATATGGAGTCATACTGAAGTACTCGAACAACATCAAGATCAGATAATACGTGAGTATTTCTTACAGGATTGGAAAGCTTGTAATAACATTTTTCCCAAAAAGTTCCAGATAGTTGAGATTTACCTGAATTAAAACATAATAATACTTATGTATATACAATATATTATATATATATATGTATATATATATATACTGAATTCACCCTTCCACCTAAAACAACCAAAAAAAAGAAGAGAGAGAGAGCAAGAGGCAAAATATTTGAAACAATGGATTTCAAGACCCTGAGCATCAGGCAGCAAAGAAAGTGATCTTAGAAGGATGAGCCCCATGGTTGCCCCCAGTTTACTGCTTTGAGAGAGTTTTCAGGCTACAGAACAGGGAAGGGGAGTGCAGAAGGAGCCTGGCAGACTCCCTGAGATGAAGAGGTAGAGTTGAGAGTCTGGGGAAACCAAGGTAGCTAGAGTTCACTAGACAGAGTACTGAAGAGGAGAGAGATGTACAAAGAAAAAAAATCCAGAAATCTGTAGAGAGTTCCTCTCAAGTAGTATTCCACAAAGTACTGATCAGCACAGGCATGGACAGAAACTGCCTGAGACTAGGAAAAGAATCATCTGAAATGGCCTGGAATGGTACATGTCCCCATCAGCCATTCTAGAAAACCTCATAATTCATGGGCATTGGGTAGAAAACTGAGAAGGATCTTTCTCAGTAGTGGAGAATTTGTCCTAGTAAATGTTACTCTGGTCCCACCTAACAATTCTTAAAAGCAAGATGTGAAAAAAGTGAAATTGTTTCTAAGTAACTTAACCACACCCCAGAACAAAATTCAACAACATTTATAGGAATACAAAAATAGCCAGCATTAAATACAGTAAAATTCACAATGTCTGGGAACCAATCAAAGATGACCAGCATACAAAGAAGTATGAAAATAATGAAGTTCAATCAGTTGAAACTGACTCAGAACCAAAGCAGATGTTAAAATTAATAAATGAGGGTATTAAAACAATTATGATTATATTCCATATGTTTAAAATGTGAAGTGGAGACATAAAAGATATTTAAAAGATCCAAATTGAATGTCTAGAGGTGTTCTCTTGAAAACTACAATGTGTGAGATGAAAAATACACTGGATGGGATTTACTGCAGATTAGATGCTACAGAAGAGAAGACTAGTAAACTTGGAGACATAGCAATAGAAACTATTCAAAATGAAACAGAAAAACATACTGGAAAAAAGTGAAGAGAGGAACAGCGAGTTGAGCAACAACTTATCAAATTATATATTTTAAATATATGCTGTTTATTATATGTCAGACATATATGTGTATATACATACGTATAGATAGATGTTTAAAATATGAACAATAATAAGTACCCTCAAGAATTTATAATCTAGTCATTAAATCAAGGGGGATTTATAAACAACATGATACATAGCATCATAGACTGGTATCACTCTTACAAAAATCAGTTTAAAGTAGCAGTTTGGTGTAATAAATATATGCACTCAGAACAATTCTTACTAATAAAATGAAAGAATATTTTTTCCATATAGAAAACATTTTTAGCATATTATACTTTTTTAATATCTTAAAAGTTTCTGCATTAGATGATAAATCTAATGTTACTGAAATAACATTTGGAATAACCTCTTTTAACCTTTACAGAGTACATTATCCCAATTCACTTTTTCAACATACAATTAATTTTTTTAGAGATAAAACTTTTGAGTAGATTTAATTGCCAAAATAACTACCTTGGAAATGGAAATAACCTTCAATTATGAACTATGATCAAAGAGAGCTTTTTCATTTTTCACATTGTTTCATGAAATGACTTTCATTCCCCCCCATCACCTTTTAAGTAACTTTGACATGACATTTTATTTTTCATCACTGGTAAAATACTTTCAATTGAATACAGTTTAATGAGACAAACCCTTTGGCCAGTTATAATGCAAATAGATCGATGTGTGGGGAAAAAGTATAGCCAGGTGCGAAAAGGGTCTTGATATTGCTCGGACACTTTTGTTTGAATGCTTCAGTCCAAATCCATATGGTAACATTACCAGGTATGAAGGTGCTTTCCTAAAGCTGATGTGTAAACCAGTGGCAAAGGGACATCTGCCATTGATTCACTGATAATGCATGGATATTTCTTTCAGGCTTAGAAAACCAAATATATCTTATTCTTATCCCATTCTCAGAAAGCCCTAACTATTCCATGAACAAATTAGTTCAGATGGAAGACTAAAAAGAGGAAAGCGTATAGAGAACTTAGAAACTGTAGAATATCAATTCAAATTACTCATCTCTGAGAAATGTTTTTGGAAGACTAAACAGAATCTTATTCATCTTATTCATCTCCTCCATTATAAGAGTCTATCAATTGAACAACACACCATCAATTTCAAGACAACTTTTAGATTACACATCCATCTAGGCTGGAAGCTGCAACCCAGTTTTAGAAATATTTGAGAGTCTTTAAATCAAGGAAATGTGCTATTTTATCTTAAAGAATCAGAAATTTAAATTTTTAATATATTTCAAATAAATATATATGAAAAGAGCACATACATTAACAACAATTGAACAATAATTAATAGTAAAAAATCAGTTTTGATTTAATTTCTGTGGATAAGTTTAAAGAAACTTTCAAACACATACGATTTCACACCTGAATTTTTTTACTTCCATCTCTTGACACATATATTAGAACTTTATGGCCATGGTGCAACAGAAGCAATGAGTTTTTGTAGCCAGGAGAAGTGTGGTTATTATTTGATAGATTATATTTTCAGTTCACCTTTAAATAATTGTCTACTAAAATTTGATTCTATCTGGATGCTCCCTAATTCCCCCTCATGTGTTTAGCTGAGGGTCCGTCTTAAATTCCAAGGTGAAATTACAGGGTGATCTGTTCAGAAAAGTAAAAGGGAGAACAAGATTTAAATATCTCAGAATTAGAAATAAAATGTATAAATTGATACCTCTTTCATTAAAGTCTGTTCTCAATCAACAATTAGCTAATCAATAATTACTCACTGGAACTTAATATATGCAAAACATTTCATTACACTTTCATCAAACGTAGAAACACAATGGAGTACCAAATGACTCAAAAATCTCTAAACTGGCAATAATAATACATTGAATGTAAACAGTGGAAGTTGTTTCCTTTACTTAAATAAATGATGTCAATGTCATTGGCTGTGTAGCCAAAATCTAGAGAGTAAAAACATTTTTAAGACTAGAGAAATGAAATGGGATGTGGGGTTCCCGGGGCACTTGGTAAAGATAGAATCTATGACGGAGGAGGTTTTGCCTACATCTGGCTAAGAAAACTTAGACATAACTTATTTAGTGGTCAAATGAGGTGGTCTAGAGTGGGATAAGGAACTGGGGGAAAATAGGGCCCTTCCCCACGAATCATTTTCAGGGCCAGACTTGCCTGCTCTGCCTCTTTTCTTTGTTCATTAAAAAGTTTCTTCACTTGCTTCTCTTCTGTTTTCTTGCTTGGTTCCCATCAGTGGCTCACTTCACACTAATTGCAAGTCCCATGAACTTCCTCCGAAGTAGTTGGTGCATGTAATTTGGGAGTGAGCTCCTAAATTCTTAATGCTTGGATTGATTTCAAGTTTCTTATTAGTTTACCGTAAGAGCTGGAACATACCAGGGTTTCAAAATTTGGGGGGTTCTTTACTATTAATCTTGAGTTTGAAGAACATGCTTTGTCTTAGTAACAATGTTGTGGGTTTTTTATTTGTTTTGGGGGTTTTTGTTTGTTTGTTTTGCTGTTTTGAGAAATTCTTCTAGATTAGTATATACAAGATTCTGTGTGTTTGTGCATTTTTCTGGGAAGAAGTTTCATAGAGATGTTTCTTAGAGATGTTTCTGCCCCCCAAAAGGATGAAACCATGGTTCAGGTATTTCATTCACTCAACTAACATTTATTAAGACTGTAATATTTGCTGCAAATTATGCTAAATGCTAAAGAGCAGAGATGAGTAACAATTCCTTTCCTGAAGGAGTTTTCTGAGGTCAGACAGACACTGAACCAGACCACTACAGTCTAGTGCAGCAAATTCCGTAATAAAAGTAGTTGAGTGCTCTTTAAAAACAAAGGAGGGAGAAACTGAGTCTGGGGGAGATTAGGAAAGAATTCCTTTAAGTTGGGTCATGGTTCCTGGGTCTTGAAGCCCAAGGAAAATATGAGCTACTGTTGCTCCATCTCCTTGCTCATTGATGGATCAACCACATGCAGCCATTGGGAGTTTAGAGCCCGACAATTCTGGTGTCTCACCAGCACTTTCACGGAATGTAACCCAACTATGACTGGCTCCAGAGATTCTACTGATTTATCTCTCTCAAAGATTCTCTGTTATTTCTCAGTTATTTCTGAGTTTCCCATGATACCCTTTTGCTTGCTTTTTGAAACTACTCTGCCTAGGCATTCCTCTCAGGTTTGTACATTTTGTCCTCATGCTTTTTCTCCACTGCTAGTGAACCTCAGAAAGTCTCTGTTCTGTTGGGCACACTGGGCTGCCAGTGACCACTGTGCTTCCTCTATACAGTACCCAGAGGTCCAGGTCCTGTTACATCTCTTCACTTGTTAGTAGGACGAGGCATGGCCACATGTGGCCAAGGGATGCCATACTCCCCAGAAGACGGTTGTTCCCAAAGCTGTCACTTCTCTGTTCTGTTGATGTTCTTGCTACCACTCCTGCTGGCAATGGAAAGGGGGAGCTCTGTGATTATTAGCTCTTAATCTGCTTCTCCACAACCAGATGGGTTAGAGATTGTTGGTATTCCTTCACGTTCTGTGGCCAGTTCTACTCACACCTGCAGCTTTCTCAGAGGATTGTTCTTTGGCTACGGAAGCAGAGCTGAAACTATCTGGAGATTACAAATCCTCATTCCTACCACCTTTGCCCAGCAGGCTGCCAATGACTTAACTGCTACTGCAAGTGGACGAAATTCCAGCTCCCTCGCCTCAAGGCAGGGCAGTGTGTGAAGCACAGTTTACACACCAGATCTACCCACAGGATCAAGCCCAGGCTAGGGCCTCACCTGAAACCATACCATTAGTTGGATTTTCCCTTCACATATCCTGCCTTTCTTGTGCCCTTTCCAATTTCCCCTTAATAAACCACTTTCGCACAAATCCTTTCACATCAGAATCTGTGTTGTGGAAACATAACCTAGGAAGCCAGGTCAATCCCATTCCCGGAACTCCCTGGGCCTGAGAAAGAAAGACGTTTCTCCAACCCTCAGTTCAAAGATGCATCTTATGCTTATTCCATATAGAAGATTTTCCCAGGATGCTTGACAATGATCACTTTTATTCTTTTTCAGTGGGAGGGAAACAGCTGATTCTCTCAGGATGCGGCCTTGCCCCGGGGCAGCGACAAGATAATCTCAGAATAGCCAGATATTAGTATTTTTCAAGATCTGGATTATACAACCTTATCCATGGTTATGAAACTTTTTTTTTCAGAGTTTGAGCTAGGATAGAGGGGAGAAGCTAATAATACACAAATATGGCAAAAGGCAAGATTATGGTAAGAATTCCAATGTGGCTGGAGAACAGAATATGCAGGCATGAATAGAAGATGAAAGTTCAGATGCTAATGGGCTTTACCCCCCACTAAAGAGTTTGACTTTTATCCTATAGACACCAGGGATATTTAAATGAGGTGATGATATGAGGAGTTTTGTTTTTGTTTTTGTTTTTTAAAGATAAAGATCATAAGGGACTGAAGAGAAAGAAATGGTGAGAGGCCTGGGCATAGAGATTGGAAGTCAGCTGCACAGGGAAATATAGTTTGGGATGTAAGATAAAACTCTGGATAAAGATAAGATAATTTAGGGACTCTGTAAAGAAAAGAGAAGGATATCAAGGAGAATACCCTTTTCATACTGAGGAAACAAACTCTAAAATGCAATGTGTGGGCCAAATGGAAGGAGGAAAGACAGGACATGGATAGGAACCAGCAGATATTAATACCTTAGAATCCACAGGAAAAATAATATAGAGCATCAAATTTTATAGAAAAATGGAGTAATATGAGAACAAAATAGGATTTGGCATTGAGAATGTCATTTGTGGCTAAAGGGAAAACAATAGCAGTAAGGTAATAAGAAAGGAAGCCAGATTGTAATAACTTATGAACTGTGTGAAATTTGGAAAACTAGACTCAGTAAGTGTGGTCTTCTCCCTCACACCACCCTCTTTCCCAGAAGATTAACCACAAATTGAAAAAGGCATTAGGAAGTAGTTTGAAGAGGATGTGGAAATAAAATAAAATATATTTGAGGGTGAGGGAGGTTTATCAATATACTCTGGAGGAGGGATGAAGGAAAAAAAAGAAATGTAGAATATCTACAAAAAGAGGGGTTAAATGATGATCAAGATCCTAGATATGGGGAAGGATGTCTTAGAGAGATGGCCAGGGGATATTGTGCTCTGAGGCAGGAAGGAATATGGATGAGGATGGATCTATGGCCAGAGGTCACATGCCAGGGAGATAGGTGAGCAGTTCACAATGTCCACTCTTTTGTTTGAAGAATCAGACAGAGTCAACTGCTGTGGGTTAGAGAGATGGAAGTGAAACAAGCACTGTGAAGAGGGATGTAAAACAGGAAATATAAAAAAACATAATTACACATGAGAGAAAGAATTACCCAGTGGTACTGAGGGCCCAGTAGGTTTAGAATAAGGTGTGGTGATACTGTTCAGCCCCCTTGTAGAATTTTAATGTTCAAGACCAAGGACAAATAGTAAAGAAAAAAGATAGTTATAAATAAAATGCATGGGTCTATTCATCTTTGGTTATGTATTACCATGATGGTGCCTGGGGGTGGGTAATGCCTACAGAGAGACAAAATACAAAAGAAACTGAGGGTGCTGGTGAAAGTACATCTAAGTGATTAAACCATGATATCTAGATTGCATTGGAAAGGAATTGATATCAAAAGGAAATGGTCAGATCTGGGAAACCAGAAGGACGTTTCAGGCAAGAAGAGTATACAGAAAGTTCCAGAATTAACCCTTCACAAAGTGTATGGATAGGAAAGAGAGGCCCAAGGAAGGCAGAGAATGTGAGCTGGGGAATGGAGGTGGACAGCTGGTGGGTTTTGAAAGCCCAGCACAGCTAACACGCTAACTGCATGCAAACAGAGAAGAAAGCAAACAGAGAAGAAAGCTAAGTCCAAGTTATCTTTGGAAAAGAGCTGGTGGAAGGTGAGACATAGAGAATGATGGTGAGAAGCAGCAAAGATGAGACCCACATTCCTAAATTCTTGTCCTGAAAAGCAGAATAACAATATCCCTAGCAAAATGAAATACACAAACAAGGAAAGAGGTCTAATTTGAAAGGGAGTTGAATGTAGTGTTAGATGTGATGAAATATTCAACTGGAAATTTCCTTCAGACCACTGGAAATACACATTTTAAAATATAAACTGCAGTGGTATTGGGGTCACGCCTGGAGTGTTCCACTTCAGATCTCAACAACTTCTGATGTTATATGTTGACCTGGTATCACCAGAAAAAATTTCCCCATATCACCTAGTTTTCCAAATAATTCCCAGCTCAAAATCTATGCTGTAGACATAGAGAATTTAACCTGGGACACTAAACCGCATATGGAGTACAGGATAGTTATCATTCTTGCAAAGGCATTTAATCTCTAAACTGATATACAGCAGCACTATGCTTTTGAAGCTAGACAGTGACTCACATACACTGAGGTGGAGTAGGATGAGGGTGTGGAGCATAAGAGCACCTCATCATGCTTGGGAAATTCATCTAACACTGGCTTAAATCACAGTTTTCCTCTGCCTGGGGGAGTTAGGAGAATGCTCTCTATGAACAAGTACATCATTTCTAACTGTTAGGATACTTAAAACTCTAGGCAATGAAAATGACTCAAGGGAAAATATGTATCCTAAGGGCTGATAGAGATAATCCTCCTTCAGAAACCTAGATTTATTTTTCTCTTCAAAGCGATATCATGCTCATCATATTGCAAAATAATTTATTCATCGTAAGTACATATGTATTAGTAATTTATAGCTTACAAGAGTCTCTGGGGCTCTTTTCTTATCCATAGCACTGTGTAAATTGTCTTTATTAGGCCAAGTCCATGAGATCTAGCTGCTAATTCTGAGGTTAATGCAAAAAACATGGAAATTTGCCCCTTAATCCTACTAACCAATATTTCCTTCTTTCTCTCTCAAATTTTCTTTTCTTTTCCTACCTGAGTATCACAGTCTTGGCACAAGCAAGTTTTATATTTTATATGAGTAAAATCAAACACTTTATTTTTCCAAATGAGACCAATACATAGTACATTGCTCAATCTTGCATTGTTCTTTCCATTCAAAACGTGGGTGAAATATCTTGTCCCAAAGGACGTACAGATATTATCCAACTTGGTAGGTGCAAAGTAATTTATCAGCTCCCTCCCCAAGTATGTGGAGAAAGAATTCCATCCATATCCCAATAAAACTCCTTTTCATCACCAAGGGTATAACCCGTCAACGACTGACCAAGCACAGGTGGTGTTCACTAAGACTTAGAAATGAAATGCTCTCCCCAGAGTGAACAGCTTCTTACAAGAATATTTGGAGTACAGTGTGTTCCAGGCATGCGGCACCTGTTACCCACTTGTTTAAATGTCTCATGAAGGGGACAGAGAAAAAATAGTTTCTCTCTGTCTCCGGGAACATACATAAATTTAGCATACAGTTCTTTTTTGGCCAAGTACAAGTTTGAATTACCTTAAGAAAGGCCATAGGATATACTTTCTTAAAGATGCTCTTCATGCTACAATTTATTCCATAAAATGACTGAGAGGAGGTGGTGGCCAGGAGAAGGGACGAAAGGGATAGAGATAAAAGAAATGAAAACATAAAATGGAAGGAAGGCAGTGTTACAAATCCAGCACTGAAACTGGGATGAAAAAAGAAACTCATCAATTTACTCTTACTGCTAATGTTTGCATTATGTCCAAGTATTTGGTCTCCTATGTCTACTTAATTATGAGACATGTGAGATCCAGGTCACCGCTTTTTAAATATTGAAAAATCACTATGTATTGAAGATGTTATTGCCAACTCTTTAGGAAATAGGTTGAGTTTATATTATTTTTCCTACATTTTGAGGTTAACGCAGTCTCAGTAGGGAATTGAATGTTTTTCCTCATGAGACCAACCAGTCTTAATCTCATTAGCATCATACTTGAATGAAAATACATTGGTCCAACATTATTTTATTAAGTATCGTTATTACCATTGTTGAAAAACATAGGAACATTGGAATGATTTTAGAAACAACGTCATTGCTATTTCCATTCAAGTTGTACCGTGCTCTTAAATAGGCATTATCTACTACGGAATGCACACACAAGTGAGTACAGTTGACCCTTGAACGACAGGGGTTGGAACTGCGAAAGTCCACTTATATGCGGATTGTTTTCAATAACAGCCTACCACAGAACTATGCACTCTCCAACTGGTTGAATCCATGGATGAAAAATCGCGGACATGGAGCGCTGACTATAAAGTTATAGGCAGCTTTTCCACTGTTTGGAGGGTCAGTGCCCCTAACCCCACATTATTCGAGGGTCAACTGTACTTTCAAAGTACACGTGCATGGGTTGTGCACGCACACTTATGAGTGTGTGGACTCACATGGACACATCCACGCACCCCACAGGGTTCAGACAAAGCTGTGTCTGCTCAGCACCCGACCTCTTCAGCATTTCATTCCAATATTGAAGTGAAGCATCTGTCTTTACCCTTTGGACTACTGTAACTTTTAGAGCACTGTTTATTTATAGCCACTCTGTGAGTTGTTCTCCAGCCTTCTGGGGCTGCTTTCAGAATTACAAGCATACTCATAAGAAGGGAATTCAAGGTCAGTAGTCTGTGTTAAGCAATTCCTATATTTATAAATTTTCTAGAAATGGGTAACTTATCATTCTTCCTCTCCATGCTTGCTGGGCTCAGGACCAGCCGCTATTTTCACAAAATCTTTTTTTAACGCAGAGATGAACATCTAACGTGCATCTGTGGTTCAAGCTCACCCTAAGGGCTTGTGACGCCAGTGACTGGCTAAGGACTAACACTTTGGAATCAGTCCCACCTTCTCTTTCTGCCAGTCTGGCTCACCTCAGGAGCAGGAGCAAAATGAGGAAGAGCATCCTGCCTTGAGAAACTCCTCATTGTTGCTGCAGTTCTGTCCAGGGAGTAGAAGAATGTGCAGTGATTCGAAATGCATATTTCTGTTGTCGTTGTGTGTGTATGTGTTTGCACATTACAATTTAAATTGTTCCTTTTTTTTGGCTTTTCACCGAACTTGAGTGAGGGCTTCTGTTTAGTTTTGGACTCTGACACTTTCTTAAGACCCCATCAGATAGAGAGATTTCATGTACCTTGTTTTTGTGGGAAAAATAAGCAATGGCAATTTTGTATAATGTTGAATATGCACTTATTGTATGACTGGGTAAACAAAAGATTGATGCAGAGATTTATGAACAAATCCAGAGAAAAATCAACAATTAAAATAAAAGCTATAGAAATCATTATAAAATGAATGTAGTTACCCACATGTAAAACTCTTCCCAGGAAATGATTCAAGTAAAGGATGGGAATCTCTTAAATTTTATCCAGAAATCAGGTACTGCCTTGAAATCTCACTAAAAATACATAAACTTAAAATGTAACAAATATCTGGCAAAGAATAATGAAATGATAATAATGTATAAGCCACACTACTGTATACCAGAGTGGGCACCCAGTAAAGTTTTTTTCCCTTTTCACCCAAATAATTGTAAAATGTTTTGTTTAAACATTTCAGTTATCTGCAGGAAGAATAGAGAAAGAAGAATAGAAATCTGTTTGTGTATTATAAGAACTATCCAGTGATGAGAGTTTCCTACCTGCCCCATATAAACATTCTGTTTATCTTGGCCGACACGTACTTACTTGTGGAACACGGCATTAGTCTAGGATAATGTGATAACATTTATCAGAATGATCCCTTAACTTTCTCTACTCTAACCAAAAACCCACGGGAAATGTTTAGATCTTTATTTGGTTTCTCAAGTTGACTTTCCTAGTAGGACAACGCTGCTTTCAGCAACCAAGGGATATAGTCTACTTTACTTCATGATAATTTTGTCAGCACTAATTAATAAATTGCTATTCTGTTTAAAAATAAATGTTGACAATTTTTACAATAATGAGAACCTATCCCTCAAAAGCTGATCATCAGATTTGTGATTTTAAGTTGGTGGAGTCAAGACATTTCCATCCCCTCTCGTCTCAAAACTCAACCCCTTAAAATCCAGGAAAGCAAAACAAAAGCAAATAAATGAAAACAAACAAATTTGAATACCTTTTTAAAAAATTTAGAATAAATCTATAGGGCTTCCCTGGTGGGGCAGTGGTTGAGAGTCCGCCTGCCAATGCAGGGGACGCGGGTTCGTGCCCCGGTCCGGGAGGATCCCACGTGCCGCGGAGTGGCTGGGCCCGTGAGCCATGGCCGCTGAGCCTGCGCGTCCGGAGCCTGCGCTCCGCAACGGGAGAGGCCGCGACCCTGCCAATGCAGGGGACGCGGGTTCGTGCCCCGGTCCGGGAGGATCCCACGTGCCGCGGAGTGGCTGGGCCCGTGAGCCATGGCCGCTGGGCCTGCGCGTCTGGAGCTTGTGCTACGCAATGGGAGAGGCCACAGAAGCGAGAGGCCCGCGTACCGGGAAGAAAAAAAAAAAAAAAAAAGAGTAAATCTATAATCCCAAGCCACTGTGTTTGAAGATTGAAGTAAACAGAAAAATAATTTACAACAATGGAGGAAGTAAAGTCTTGAAGATGGATTTACTAACGCATTTGGCCCCTGACAACCCCGGAAAAGCTCAGAAGTTGGAATTACAGGGAACAATTTGAAGATATCAAGGAAAATATTTGAAAAACCACATAAGGAGCAATTAGCCCCACATCCTCAGTTCCCGCTCACTCTGAGTACCTTCTGATGACTATTCTACTTCTAACACACCTGCAGGTGTGAGGCACAGAAGACTGCCAGGTACCAAACTGAGGGGGAAAAAATAGAATTAAGCTAAAGCTGGCTTACTAAACTGTGGACCCTGAGCCTTCCTTTCCCAAAAAATTCTGGAAATCTGGTAGGCATGTTAATTCCCCCTAGGTAGGTATAAGAGAAAATGTACTGCCTCACAGAAAACCCCAGTAGGAATAAAGACATTTGGGGGTTTCACAACACAGAAGCTGACTGGTCAGTCATGGGAAACACAGGAGGTTCAGCCTTGCATAAAGGCAGCCCACACCCAAAGAACTTCCTATTCAAATTTTAGGGGCTTGATCTTAATCAGAAACAAAACCAAAGAACTGAAAGCTTCTAAAATTAAAATGAGAAAAGAACCAAAACAAATTTAGGGAGCAGAAAACCACTGTAATTAATATCCTTGGAGGGTAAGTGAGGTACTGAACCCATGGAACGAGACTAAATGTATAAAAAGAAATATTCGTGGAACAAGAAATAGAAATTAGAGCATAAAAAGATCACCCAAGATCAAAGATACAAAGAGATAACCAATAGGAGAGAAAAGATGAAAGAAAAAAAATTAAGCAAAGAGGTCCAACCTCTGACTAACAAGAGTTCCATAGAGAAAACCAGAAAATTCCCCACCTCTGAAAGATGTAAGTCTCCAGATTGAAAAGACCTACCACCAAGTACCTAAAGCTATAAATGAAAAAAAAGATAAATAAATAAAAAGGAGACCCTCCAGAGGAAAAAAATGGGGCACATACAAAAGATCAGGAAAAATAATTGCTTTGCTTTCTAAAAGCAACGCAGAAGGCATGAGGACAGTAACACAGTGCATTTCAAATTCTTAATGTGTATAATATTCATTCTAGTAGTTTTTATCCAAATACACTATCAACCATTTGTAAAAATGAAATATGGAAATTTTAAGAAAAGCTGTGTCTCAAAAAAATTACCTTCTGTACTGTTTCTCCAGAAGTTAATGATATATTTCATCCATAACAAGGGATAAATCAAGAAGTACGAAGACTTAGGATCAGGAAACAAATCCAAAATGGAGAGATCAAAAATCAAGATGACAGCTGGGCAGAATCCTTCGCACAGAGAAGAGACATTCCAGATTGGACAGAAGACCCCGAAAGGGATGTTTTCAGGGGAAATAAAGGTGAAGAAGAAATTGACAGATTAACAGATAGAATTGACTGTATGCGAATTTGAATGAGGCAATGTTTTACATAGCTATCAGAAGGTGTATAATGACTCAGCCATAATTTCTACATAAATTAAGGAAACAGAAAAAAAGATTGCACTTATTAATTCCATGGGAAAATACTATTAAGAAATCAATATAAATAGAGCTTTCTACTTGGTTCAACAATGGATAGTATTTACACCAGTCATGAAAATGATAACACTAACTATGGATTTGTCACCAAACTGTGATAGAGTTGGATAATGTTTAAAGTTAATAATCAAAATAAAGCAATCTATACAGTATTTAGAAGTAAAGAGCTAAGTACCAGAATAGCTAAGAGAGAGATGGCATTTCTTGTCTCCAAAGGGAGATCGCTATGGTGAAGGTGCTAGTGGTGGGGAAAGGGACACTGCTATAAACCTTTTAGCAATAGTTTACTTTTAAATATGTAATCAGAATTAAAATTAAAGTTTTAAAAAGCTTACCATCCCACTAAAACAAACTAGTAGCAAAAAATGATTTTTAAACATGCACTCAAGAATCACTCTTGAACCCTCCAAAACACAAATAACCCTGGAAGTACTACTTAAAACAGCCCACTAGCTTCTCCTTCATTTATCTGAAACTTGCTGTTGTTGTTACCTCATTCACCATATCACTGAAGGCTAGGCAGGGAATGAAACAGAAAATGTCTTTGCCCTCATGCAATTCATATCTTGTCCATAACAGGTTAGATATAAAACATCAGTTCTGATTCAAGGAGGTAAAAGGAGAGAGGGAGAGACATAAGGTGCTTTGAAGGGGAGTCAGGGATTGATGGAACAAATGAGCTTGGGTGCAAAATACTTTTAAGATCTAAGAAATCCCTGAAAGTTGAACATTTTTAAAAAAAATGAGTCATATAGAAATAGTCACCTTTTTAGAGAAAGGTTGTATATTTAAGAATATACCATAGCGAGAATTCCCTGGAGGTCCAGTGGTTAGGACTCGTCACTTTCACTGCCGGGGCCTGGGTTTGATCCCTGGTCTGGGGACTAAGATCTTGCAAGCCGCAGGGCAAGGCAAAAAAAAGAAAAAAAAAAGAATATACCATATCAATTCCGTGGTAACTGCACCAGGAAAAATAAGGAAACCTCAGGCTACTGTTTCTGAAAAACTGGACGTGGAGTTCAAACACTCTTTTGTCAAACCTGGTGGGACTTTTCCTAACCTTAACCCTAACCCTAATTGAATTCTCTATGGGAGAAAGGAGATAACAACCAAAAGTATTAATACGTCAATCTATTAAGGCTGTTATTTTTTAAAGCCTATGCCAAAATATATTTAAAACTGCATCCTTCTTATACCAGAGAGATGAATTCAAATTCACTGTGTACCCTTGCAAATGTGAGCTATTATCACAGTGCTTTTTTTTTTTTTTTTTTTGCAGTACGGGGGCCTCTCACTGCTGTGGCCTCTCCCGTTGCGGAGCACAGGCTCAGGACGCGCAGGCTCAGCGGCCACGGCTCACGGACCTAGCTGCTCCGCGGCATGTGGGATCTTCCCAGACCGGGGCACGAACCCGTGTCCTCTGCATCTGCAGGCAGACTCTCAACCACTGAGCCACCAGGGAAGCCCTATCACAGTGCTTTTGCTCTCAAGCTGTCTATCTGCTGAAAGCATCTGAGCTTCAATCAACAAAAGCATCCTACATTACCATTCATTTGTGTACACCATGCAACAATGATGGTGTGGCAAGATTGTTACTGCAAAATTTTCATTCATTCTTTTTTATTTTTATTTATTTGTTTAGCAGGTGTGGAGTCTGCAATGTGTCAGGCACTGTTCACAGGCTGGAGATACGGGGTGACCAGCACAAAACTCACGTTCAAAGAGGAGGAAACAAATGATCAACAAGTCAACGAGTCAATACCCCAAACATCTTCAGAGAGAGATAACCACTATAAATAAAATACAACACAGAGAATGAAGGCGTTAATTTCAATGGTGGGGTTTGAGAAAAACAGAGCAGTGGGTCACCCCATAATGTCACTTGGCCTGCTAACATCCCTGACAGGTTCCATGACCTTGTCCTGAGAATGTCTCTTTTTTTTTTTCACCTAGTAAGCAGTTTGACAAATTATCATTTTATACCCATGGTCCAATATAGAAATCATTTTCTTATCCTGTTCTCTGGACTTCTCTGAGAGTCTGAACTGCTGACTCTCAAGATGCTTTCATCTAGATTTTATTTTTGCCACATTCTTTACCTATGCAGCAACCTCCTGATTTTCCACCCAGCTCACAGGTGATTTGATTCTTGCAAAATCCCTTTTGGCACTTAACTTGTCCATTGAACGGGAACTGTATTCCTCTATGGCTGCAAGGAACTGTATTTTGAATCACAGTCTAATATTCTCTTATTGCACAGTGGATAAGTGTATTTTCTACTGCTTTGCTTTGCTCGTTCAGAACCCTCTCAAACTTTACACGTGGCATTCGGACCTTTCCAGCATACAGGATGACATGACTTCAAGTCTTATTGAACTTTAGTCCCCAAAGCACTTGAAAGCATTTGAAAATCCATTTTACTATCAAAATAAATTTTATTTTACTCTTGTGGGTTTTATAATATTAATTTTAGGTTTAATTAAAAACAAAGAAATTCTAAAAATGATTTTCGCTGGTTGCTGATTTTATGTTTTTATGCAATTACTCTAACCTAATAAATAGCTGGTTTTCTGAAACTTTGGAAGACAATGAGACTGCAGCATAAATAATTTTCTACACAAAAGATGCTAAATAAAAAGGCAATTCAGAGTCTTATACGATACAGTACACCACAAGTGCCTGGGCAGTGGCCAAGTACTGCCCCCGGGGCATGTCATCTGCTAATGGGCTTCCTAACCCCAAATTCTTCTCTGTGGTTCCACAAGGAAAGTAGCCCTGATTTCACTTAGGTCTCTCTGTTGTGTCTTTGCCACAAAGTATAATCTTTTCCCATCTGGGGTTCCTTTCAAAATGCAAGCCCCTACACACTTTCTTTTTACAAGGTGGATCTCAGGTCTGAAACACTATCTCCTGCTGCGTTGAACGTCTGTTCAGAAGCTTACTATTTATTTTTCTTTCCCCACTTACTTTCCCACTGGTTATTTCCCACACCAAAATTACCTGACAAAATGGGGTTAGCAAAATTAGTTTGCATACTTTGAACGCCCAGGTCTACATTTTATGATATCCCACAACACAGAGGATAGCATTCTGTGCATATCTATGCAAATCCTCCTGTCATTTGTTGAAAGAAGAAATGGAAGGATGGATGCCTCCTTTTTGTAACTCCCATAAGTGACATTCAACAGATGTGACCTCTTTACTAAATAAAATGTTTGGACTCCATCAGCTTATATGATTAACAGAAGTTAATCTATAAGAAGTTAAAGGGGTTTAGGAGTGACTAGATTAATTAAGCCTGGTTATCCATAGAGCTGGAAAAGGAGAAGCCAAGTGAGCAGAGAGACAAAGTATTTTAAATAAAGTTATGTTGAACAAAGATAAATTGGACTGGTTTTACATCACAAGAAAATACTCAAAAGTGCTTTAAGGAGAGTGATAGGAAGTATAAGAACAAGAAAGGAAATTATGGGTCTTTTAAAAAAACAAAAGTAAACCAAGCCATCAAAATGTTGCTCCGGATAATTGTAAATCAGTTACACAGTCACAGCCCTGGGAAAACAAAGCAGCCCTAGAAATCACTGAAACTGTTATTAATCAGGAAAAGATAATTCTTTTTACAAAACAAAATGGAATTCCTTAAATACTCACCATCAACATAATCCTCTCATTTGTGACATAAAAGAAACAGAGCAGCTAAGAGGATGGGAGGATTCTAACAGCCTTTGGCCCCTAAGGGTACCCCACCTGCAAAGCAAGACAAGGAGAATCTTCACTCTACTTGAGCTTTTTTTATAATTCATGAACAACAAATGTAAGAATTAGATTCAATGTGAATAACATCAGGTAAACCAGATCAATTTTTTACTCCTAATCTGTGCCTAAAAATACATTTTAAAAGTGCTCATCATTTTTTAAAAACTATTATTATTAGAATGAATTTACACACTAAATATCCAAACCTGACGGTGGAGTGTCAACCAGGAATTCCAAAGGCAATGTCGGGTACCCTTTCTTCATTACCTGACAGTGAAGGACACATGGTATTGGGGTCTCACATTCACCCCAGCAGGAAAAGCTGTGCTTCAAACCCCAATTTCCATGGGATGAGTGGCTCTCCTTGCCCAGCAGATGTTACAACTTTCCACAGGTTCCCTAAGTCTCCTGAGCTAACCTGTAACAGCAGCATCCAACCCGCTAGTAGCTGAGTCCAAATGCAGGGGGTGCAGGTTGGATCCCTGGTCGGGAAGCTGAGATCCCACATGCCTCATGGCCAAAAAACCAAAACATAAAAATCAGAAGCAATATTGCAACAAATTTAATAAAGACTTAAAAAAAAAAAAAAAGGGTCCAGGGGCTTCCCTGGTGGCGCAGTGGTTGAGAATCCGCCTGCCGATGCAGGGGACACGGGTTCGTGCCCCGGTCCGGGAAGATCCCGCATGCCGCGGAGCGGCTGGGCCCGTGAGCCATGGCCGCTGAGCCTGCCCTGTGCCCCGCAACGGGAGAGGCCACAACAGTGAGAGGCCTGCATACCGCAAAAAAAAAAAAAAAAAAAAAAAAAAAATGGTCCACATCAAAAAAATATTTAAAAACAAAACAAATCAAACAAAAAAAAAACCCTACACTGTGTGTGGTTGTATGATTTGTCCTCACCCTCCTCACATCCGTGTCACAATGACAGTTATAGAAAATATTCCAACAAGTCGTTTTTGTTTTTCCAAGGCTTATTAACTAAAGTTGTGTAGGTCTCCAGAAAGGTGTACAGATGAACATGTACAAGGGTTTGCATATGAATGTATTTGCAGACTGCTCTCAGGGTTGGTTGGTTTGAAGATGACTTTTCATTTCAACACTCAGTAAAATGAACTATTAAAGTCAATTGAGATGGTGTGTTCATTATTAAATCCCTAAAATGTATGTAGGCCACATGTTGCTAACACTTTCATCTTTAACACAGTTCACATTTATCATAAACTTACCAAATGAGATAACATATAAAGCACATAGCACAATGTGAAGCCCACAATAAGCCTTCGTTAAATTTTGGTTTCCTTCCCTTGTTACCACAGTACTTTACGTTTCCTTTCTCCTGCTCTGTGGAAATGAACTGAAAAATGGAACTTCCTAAATATGACAAATGTTTGGAAGTTTGCGTTACATTTTTGGCACTGCCATTAATGTCAGTGAGCTTCTCCAGAAACCTGTATTGATGCCATTTTAATATTTCAAATAGTTCATTTGGCAAACATAAACAGCCTCAGTAGGTTTGATTCTGTGGCCTTTTGCCTGGATAATGGATGTAAAACTAGGTCCTAACTGAATTTTCTTGTTCTTCTGCTCTGGGTTCTTAAAATTCAGAAAAGCACATCAGAAAAAATGAAAAAGATAAAGGTGCCTGTCATTGTCACTATCATATTCAGGGACCAGGAATGCCTTGGGCTGCAAATGCCTTAGAAACTGCCTGTCAATTTCTTCTT
The DNA here is from genome assembly GCF_002837175.3 of Physeter macrocephalus. Taxonomy (NCBI): domain Eukaryota; kingdom Metazoa; phylum Chordata; class Mammalia; order Artiodactyla; family Physeteridae; genus Physeter; species Physeter macrocephalus. Next base: position 132,979,316 of record NC_041214.2, on the reverse strand, counting down.
TCCTTCAACTTGTCACTCATCACCCAGGAACTGTCTTCTCTGCCAAAATCTGCCAGCAGCTGGAGATAAACCTTTGCTCTGAGGCTTTAAACCTGGATGGTGCGTGGCTTAATTTCCTCTTCTGCCTTTCCTTTCCTGGAACCTCATTTGTTTGCTCATTTGTTTGCTCATTCTGTAAATGGTCTATGTACATTGTCATGTCCTGAGGTCATGTGTGATATTTCATTTTTGCCTGTAATCAGTTGATTCTCCTGTACGCTCTCTGGAATATACAGGACCACGGAGAAGTCTTCTTGTAATTTCTGCTTAGAACGTCATTTCACATCTAAGATGGCATCTACTGCTTGACTTCTAGCATTCCTTTAAAAGCAACTTTTCTGTTTGGGGAGATATTTCAAGATTGAATAAATGTCTTCAGGAGGCTTACTGGACCTTCACTCTTATCTGTGAAAAGGACATGGATTATCTCCTTTACTGTGCAAACCATTCTTTTATAATGATACCAGCTCTAGCTCTTTAATGGAAAAAAATGGAGTTACCATTTTAAATGACGTTATTTAGAATATGTTCATTTCTAAAACTGGAATATCCACAGTGAGGTTTCTGTTCCATAATAATTATCTCAATACATGACCAGAACGAGACCTCAGCATTGTGCTTACTCCCTAAAGCCATATTCTTTAGGAAGTCTTTGGAACCCAACAGAATATCATTTTCAATAAATCAACTTATTCTTTGCAGTGTATATGAATATTAGCTGCTTGTTATAGTTAATTTTCTGATGATATGTTTCACTATCTGTATTTCCCCATGAATTGTATTATTTAATAGAAGAAAATACACCTTACACATTTAACATTTATAGCTTTGAGTGTATACCAGAGCATTTTAAATGAATTATTGATTTGATTAATTTGATTTGGTCTTAGTGACACAATTTATAATGTTAATACAAAATGGAACAATTTTCCAAACTGAATTTTTAACAGATCTTGTAAATCCCCAAAATTGAATCTAATCAACACCTTAATTAGTTTTAGGATTCCTATACTACTAATCAGTAGTTCATATATAAAATGGCATTGTGTACAAAAAGCACACATTTTTCTGTCTCAAAGAGTATTTACCAAAATGTATCCTAGGAACAGAATCATTTATGGGTGATTGTTAAAAATCAGTGCAGATTACTTGGCCCGATTCCAAACCTTTTGATCAGAATCCCTGGGGCTAGAAGGCAGGAATTTGCATTTTTAATAAGCTCCCTTGTTGGTTCTTCAAGATACTCAAGTATGAGAGCCACACATCTAAAAGCTTACATAAAATAAATTTAAAACTTGACTTTGGTGGTAGCAAGCTGTCAATTTGTTTTCCACACCGAATCTGCTACACTGAGGTACTCCACAAGTTGAGAATCAGCACTTTTTTTTGCAAAGTAAGACTCTCCCATTTGCTAAAGTAAATAATAGCAAAATTAAGCATGAGCTATAAATTGCACTAAATGCTGATAACTTGAAATCTTCAAAATGGAATAAATTACTGACCATTGCACTTTAAATGGACATTAAGAGTGTTCCAAATTACCAAATGTTTTGTCATTTTGATAAATCCGTTTTAATTTTTTATCAGACTATATTTAAGTATCCTCCTGTAGCATGCGCCAGAAAGTTCCATTAGGCATTCTCAATTGCATTTATTTTCTTTAATGTATAAACTCTATAAACTAAAGATAGTTTGGAAAGCCCAGTGGCCAGCTCCACTGCGCTGCTGGGAATTGTGCTCCCTGGGTTTGGGGCTGTGTTTATACTATGAACCCCAGGAAAAAAATATGAAAGTGTAAGAGGAACATAAGTTAGAATGCTATTATTCTTTGATTTGACTTTACAAACATTCACTCATAAATACAAAGAGAAAAATGAAAATGGCCCCTCCTCAAAACAAAACAATTTGATGAGGAATGAGATTTGTTCCACTTTATGCAAAAACGAGAGGTGGGGGGCTTATAATAAAGACACTCAAGTCCTGAGAGTCTAAGTGAGTATAATTAACTCCTTGGCTCTGTGAGATAGCCTCTCCCTGCATGTGGTTCACTGCCAGTAAAGGACATGCCTGGAGCCGCTGGCCAAGAAGAATTACAGGCATTTGCTGTTACTTTAAAATATTCATGTTTCAGCTACAACAACACATATTTTCAATTGACACATATAGAAAAAAAAAACTTCTTTTTTTTCCACCCTTTCCTGGCATAAGAACCCTACGTCATTAACTCTTTCGTTTAACAAAACTGGTAGGTTTCATTATAACTATGGATTTAGGGCACTCAGTATTTTGAAATCAACCAACCCTATGAGTTGTTTTTTTTTTTTGATTTGGAGAATATATTTACTCACTTAGATCTGCTTGATGCAATTTAATGCACTTTGATTGAAAACCAAACACAATGATGAAAACCATGGCAATGGTGGATGAAACAGCCCATTCAGGCACCCTCTCCGCTAACCTGGAAGTCAAAAATGCACAAAAACCAGCCATCAGAACTTTGAAGACTTTCAACTTTCAAAACAGCCTGCTGATGATAGGATCCTAAAAACAAAGCATGTGTTCCGGCTGTAAAAGAAAGATGACAATACAGAAGTTACACACACCTAAGCAAAAATCATTTTTAAATTTGTTCTTCATTTCTCTTCCCATTGAAAGGAATTTCCTTCCTTTTTTGCAGAAAACCTGGAATAGTTGCACAAGAGCCAGATTTAACATTCCCCTTAGACTCAGCATTAAGGAAGAAAAGAAAAAAGTTTGTAAATGGCTCTTCTGTTAGATCGTCAGTGCATCATTATTGATACTGGGTGCTTTGTGTTTCAAGAACCAGAAAGCAAAGATCACTGCTTGCTGCATGAACTGTATATGTAAAGAATGGGCCTGTGATTGACAATCCAATATTGTCCCTTAAGTCAGTATATAAGGATAATATTCCACTATTTTCTTTAAACTCTCCATCTTGTTCTCTGAATTTATTCCCTTCAACCAATGCTTCAGGCCAGTTACCTGGGACCTTTGATCTAAATGCCTCTACAAAAAACCACCTCTCTGCCACCACCAAATTTCATCGTATAAAACAACCAACAGCAGATACATAACCATTTTGTCACTGTGACTCAGAAGCCAGCAGAGTGCCTTCCGCATGGCAGGTGCTTGCTATCTGCAAGTTGAATTGAAATTAAATATCTTCTTTCTGCAGAAATCTGCTGCATTAAACTATTACACTATTATAACTATTATAAATTCTACAATCCACTTTACCATAGCACAGATCCTTTGTCAGGCTGGTTTATGATATTCTATTAGACCTTTAACAAAATTCATATTTATTATTTTGTCACTAAGCCATACTTAATAGCATGCTCCATAAAGTAAAAATACTAGGCCTGGGCATTCAGGAAGTGTTACATTTGTTTTCTAAACTCACATGGTTATGACTTCCTTTCAGTAAAGTACCGCATGATTTAAATTCAAAATGTGATATTGGTCACTTAGAGCAAACAATTTAATAATAATGATTGACCTGGCATTTCAATAGAACTCAGTTTTCAAGCCTTCACATGGATTACCTCCTTTGATGTTCATAATGGCCACTTATATACAACGCTAACATCATCTCCATTTAATGAGAAATCGAATATTCTAGAGGATGATGCAGTAACTATATATTCATCTATCTGTGCAAACTGAAAGGGAAATTTACACTTTAAAAATTGTTCTCTGAATTTATCTTTATTTTAACTAAATATGGCACTCCATTCTTCATAAGAACTTTGTTCTGTTTTCCTAAAGAGAGAGGATTCCTATCTGAAACATTCAAAAATGATGTGCATACTGCACTTCTTTACTTCATTACTTACAAATAATTGGGCTATATTAATTTTTGAATGTAGGCAAAATAATATGAAACACTTACTGACAAGATTTGTGGTAATGGTTAGCCCAGGTTTTGCCCTTTGGAAGATTCACAAACACTGGAATTCAAGGACATGTTTTTTAAAGGGGAGAGGGGTATGAGTTCTGTGAAAAGTTTTTAATTTTAGATTTGCATTTCAGTGGTATCTTTAAAAATCATTTTTCAGGTTTTAAACACTTAACTCCTTGTTTGAAGGAAAAATTTAAAATTTAAAGCTTACGTTTTAGTCAGCTCAGCTGTCTTAACAAAATACCACAGGCTGGGTGGCTTAAACAACAGAAATTTATTTTCTCAGAGTTCTGGAAACTAGAAGTCTAAGATTAAGGTGCTGTCCCATTGGATTTCTGCTGAGAGGTCTCCTTACTTGCAGCTGGCCTTCTGCCTGTGGTGTCTTTTCCTATAACTAACCATATTGGATGAGAGCTCCATCCTTAAGACCTCATTTAATTAACCTCAGTTACTTCCTTAGAGGTTTTATCTCCAAATACAGCCACACTGGAGGTTGGAGCTTCAATACACGAATGTGGGGGAGGACACAAATTTTCAGTCCATAATGGCTTCTTTCATAGAACATGACTTTAGGTGTTGAAGTAGTGTTTCTCAAAATGGAGACCCTCACACTATTTTTTCCTCTAATAAGTCTTTGTATATTATTTAAGTTTGATAAAAGTTGGATTATTGTATTGATGTATTCAAGATATAAATTATAGCATGGTGGTTAAGAATACTTGGAGTAAGCCTATCAGGTTTTTAATCCTATCCCCATTCCTTCCCATACATTATGGACAACTTACCTAATTATTTTGCCTCAGTTTCATCATCTATAAAATAAGAATAATAGAAATAATCCATATTTAAGATCATTTCAGGGATTAAATGTAATAATCCTTAAAAGATTTAGCAAAGGGCTTCCCTGGTAGCGCAGTGGTTGCGCGTCTGCCTGCCGATGCAGGGGAACCGGGTTCGCGCCCCAGTCTGGGAGGATCCCACATGCCGCGGAGCGGCTGGGCCCGTGAGCCATGGCCGCTGAGCCTGCGCGTCCGGAGCCTGTGCTCCGCAACGGGAGGGGCCACAGCAGAGAGAGGCCCGCATACCACAAAAAAAAAAAAAAAAAAAAAAAAGATTTAGCAAAGTACCTTGGCACTTATTATAAGCACATAATGCATGTTACTAATACTTTTATCAAAATGATCCAAAAACTTGTCCTAAAAGCACAGCACTAGATTTGCAGTACACAGGCATGATCACCTCAGTTGGTCACATTTTTAATTTTACTTTTTCTCTAACATATTCACTCTCCATTGACTCTCTGTTGGAAATTATTCTCCATCAATTCCATCCATAGGCTGGTTCTCTTCAATAATGGCTCCTCTTGGTAGATGAAGGCATTTCGTATCCATTTAAGTATATTCTGTCCCAAGATATTCTTTTGGTTTTGAAATCTGGCTTTTCAGACATATCCACATCAAGGATGATTGGATATTTTATCAAGCGCTTACGAAATGACTTGAAAATTGCCCAATCTATTATGAAGGAGCAATAGGCTGCAACACGTGAAAACCCCACTGGCTTTGGCATGACGTGAAGTAGCCTTACATTTGGGGGTCTTAGTACAATGTTGCAGGTATTCAGTAAGAATATTCAAATACTGGCTACATTCAGGGATTACTGAGCATATTCTCCCAATTTAAAGGTTGAGAGTGACTTTGTATAGTAACCATACCTTAGTCTAAATGTTTTAATCAGTGCTTTGTTTAGCCTATGGGTATTCTTAGCAAATCAAGGGCATCCATAGCACAATTCTTTGATTCTTGAGTCTCCTTTCTCGAAACATGGATCTATCTACTCATCTCCCTTAGAGTTTTCTTCTTCTGTCTCTTAGCTATCTCTATTCTATGAAAAGAAATGGGTCATATCTGATAGGATAGCTTTGATGTAGTTGTAGAAATGAGTCCAGTGGATATATGGGGACGATTATACTAATGCTTATGCAATGTTGGATTTTATCTTCTCTCTATGATGCTGCTATTGCCTAGAAGATAGGAAGAAATGTGAATTCTCCTTGATGCGCTGCATGCCTAATGTCGACAATTTTTTTTTTCTAACACTTTCTCTAATTTTCATGTCAATATCTTACAGGAAATGCTGTCAATATTTTCTCCTGTGGCAAGGTTTCCCAATCACACTCAGTTCACTGCAGTCTGGCATGCAAATGTGCAGTGCAACATGCACCCCAAGGCTCCATCAGATGAAAGAGACCATCGAGCATGGAAGGATATCTTAAGCACATCTAGTTGTTACGCCTGGATTCCTGTGTTCATTCAATCTAGTCAGGTAACTTAGGAGTTTTTAAAATTAGAAGGATATTTTGAATTTCTTTAACTTTGTGGAAATTACCTCTTAGCTTTTTGGTGATCTGAGCAGACCAAGGATATCCATTATAAACCTTCTCTTGTATTTCTTTTCATGAATCTCCCTTTCTCTATCCTATTCTTTCTATTGACCCCTCTCTTTCTTCTTCAGAGTTCCCCAGTCTTTCTAGCATCCTGCTCTGGAGACACTGCTAAATGTCAGAGATCTTTGTTCCAGTTTCCCTTCCATCCTTCATTGGCATATGACCTTGGTTAAATTATTCAGTGTTGTTAGAACTTGGTTGTCTCATCCATGAAGGAGAATATTTTATTTGCCTAAAGACAACACCACATGAAGTCTTGGTCTCTCTACACTCTAAAATATTTCAGTGATCTCTTTCTACATAATGATTCTCTACTTTCAGGCATCCTTGCTCTAGTGGATTTATGTTTTTATTTTCATCATCTGCTTCTCCAAAGCATCTGATGACCTCATCTTTAACAAAATTGCATTGAACACTTTTATACAAATATTAGATACTACTTAAAGAGATGTGAGAAATTGTTTCTTCCTCCAGAAAGGTCTATACTCTACTTGAAGGTAAACTCTAAACATTTTTTAAAAGATAAATATCAATACAAAGTTGCAGATGATTTATCCCAATTACTGATATAGCAATAGATGCCTTCAGAGGCTAGGCTGAAAATAGAAGCCTTCCAGAGGAAGTGGGATATGAGTTCAGCATATAAAGTAAGGAATGACCTAAAGAAATGGAAACCATGAGTGTGTGCCTGGCTGGGAAAACAGCCACAGCAAGGGTCAGCAGCAGAAGGGTAGGAGTTCTTTGCTGGTTTGGCTGGAGTGTCACGTTTATAGGAAAGTGATGGAGATGCACTACTTAACAGGTTATACCTGGGTATCCATCCCAGTTGCCACTAACCACATATGGCTATAAAAATTTAAAATTTAACTACTTAAAATTAAATAAAATTTAAAATTCACTCCCTGGGTCATATTAGCCATACTTCAATTGCTCAACAGCTGCATGCGACTAGTGGCTACCATACTGGACACTGCAGATGGAGAACAGTTTCATCACCACAGAAAGTTCCATTGAACAGTGTCATATAATACTTAAAATACCTATACTTTTATTTGTACACAGACAGCTTTTCTTCCCTATGAGCAGTGATGACTCTTCACCCTCAGAAGAAATCCTTCATCATATCTGTAAAGCAGTGCAAAGGAATTTTCAATTGCTTTTAAAGGTCTCAAACCTGTATTTGTAAAGGTTCTTTTTGAGGTGTCTGCCTTATACATATCCTATCTTTGAAAAGTCTCTTGGTCCTTGTTCCCCAAAAGAGTGGACCAAGGATATGCTTGCCTTACAGGATGTTTTGCATCCACTCTGCCATTGTTTGGGGGAATAGGAATGGATATCTGGCCCCTGTCCAATCACATTAACTCTCCAAGGGATTTGGCATTGGGACAGTTAGACATATGACCATTGTTGGGGGCTCTGGATCTGGGAATGTACAGCTGTTAGGCTAGTCCACCATTTCCCGATTTCTACAGAGATAAAAAGGAAGACAGAAAATAGAAGCATTTCTTAACCTGAGCCCAGGTAGTGCTGATCCAGGGATAAAATTCAAGGAGTTCATTAACTTGGAAGGGGAAAAAATTACATTGATTTTCATTAGCCTCTAGCTATAATATGAATGTAGGCAAAACTGCAGTAATATTAGCAGTAACTATGATTTTATTTCCAGTAAAACTTACAAATATTTTTTATATCAGAACCCTAAAAAATTTATACATATTTTGTAACTATGGTAGTTATTGACACACTGCCAGATCTTCTAACTGACTATATTGTAAAGAAACATATATATTAATACATTGCAAACATTTAAATTAAAAAAATAAAATTTAAAATTAATATTTTATAATTATGTTTTAATATATTTCATTTCCTGTTTAATCTTATATAATGTATTTTATACATTGGAATCATTTTCTGAGAAGGATTCCATAGTTTTTTTCAAAGGTCCAAGGGCATTGATAGCACAAAAATGGCCAGTAACCCTTATTCACATAGTGAGGAAAAATGAGATAGATATTAGAAAGGAGCAGAGATGAGAGTCCCTACACCTCTGGAGAGAAGATCCTGATGAATTTCTATTTTTATTTTCAATATGGGCCCCATTTTGCTGCAGCTGGTCTGAATCCAACTTTAAGATGCCTTTATACCACCATTGTCAACTGACATCATAATTAGCCCAGTCATTTCATTGCTGTCCAAAGAACATGTTAAAAAAGAGATGAATCCATTCAGGTAAAGCCAGGTACAGATTAGACTCCCAAGCCATTATAGCCCTTCCAGGACTAAAGAGTAAATCATCACTTCTTAAGTAACCCCATCTCCTTTTAGACCAGTTCCTTGGGCTATAAAAACAACTCTCTAGAGAAAATAAATGCACTGGAGTAGCCTGAAGGCCAAGATCCATTATGTTTGTTGAAATGCAGAGCTACTCCAAGCTTCCGTGATATTTTGTACCAAACAAGTCTATAGAAGTTGATTGAATTTTATAGACTTCCTTCCTTGTTTTATATACATCATTATTCCTTTGTCCCCTTAAACCATTACCGTTGCCTTTTCTTTCAGACTAGTACAGAATCTCACCTCCTTTTTCTATGAACAAAAATTTCTTGTGATATTTTTCTATTCACTCATAAATATTCACTTAAATTTTTATTTCTCGTCTAAAATAACCCAGTCATCAGTTGCCCAATACTTAGACTGTAGTCCGAAAGGCATTCAAATTTACAAATGAGTCAGAGTTGACTACCTAGATCTCCAGACAGAAGCCACCTTCAAAAAATTAGGACAGAAGAAGTGAGAAGGGGGCGGGGACGATTCAAATTTTTATTTTGACGTACTTAAATATTTAATTCCACTTTCCTATATTAGTGCCTCCTTCCCAGTAAGGTGTGCACCAGCCTAAATTAATCTGTCACATACCTTCTATTAGACCTGGCACAGCAAGGTAGGACTTGGACTGCCTGTACCTCCCATAAGAAGCACCTCTGCTCTCTTTTCTCTCTTCTTCCAGAAAACTGAAAACACTGCTGGAGGCTCTCCTTATTCAGGATTCAGCTTAATTTCTATTGAGCCCGGAAAAGATGGGTTTAAACTCTGACAGTTTAGGCAAAGTGTGGAGATGCATACTTGATCATACTTTATGGCCAGCTACAGTAGAATTAGGGTTCACAAGCTTGCTCTTAAACAAGAAAATCTGCATCATTTATACCATGGTGTTAGTAAGTTTAATTTGTGAGGTTCAAGACTCTAAAGACATTGTGTTTGTGTCGAATAGATCAAGAAAATTGTAGGGAGGGGAGAACATGGAGGAGGAAGAGTGTGGAATGTAGAGGAAGGAGGAGAGGAAAGACGCACAGCGATAGAGCAAGGGTGTTGACTGTCTGGGATGTGAGAGATAAGGCACAAGATAAGATTGAGAAGGGATGTGGATAGGTAACTTTGTTTAGTTTGCAAGTTTACCCAAGGCTTTGTTGGCAGAGCATGTATACTATTGCAAAAGAAATGAATTACTAATTTAGGATATTGCCATCCTGTGCCAAGATAATCCTGCTCTTCACCTGCGAAAAGGAAAGAAAGGAGCATGAATCCAGAATCCAACTCTGAGTTACTCACCACTAAATTTGCAGCAAGGGGCTTAGGACTTAGCGTGTTGTTGGTGCTCAGATATTGACTAAATAAAGACCAGATGCCAGTTTTAATTTTTTCCTCTCTGTTTCTTTGACTCTAGAACACAGTGTAACGAGGGAGATACAGTCTGTATCAGGGGTCATCTAACTATGACTCCTGAGCCAAATGTATTTGCATTTGTTTCAAAAAAGTTTTATTGAAAAAAAAAAAGTTTTGTTGAAACACAGCCAAAAAAAAAAAGAAAAGAAACACAGCCATGCTCATTTGTTTACATATTGTCTGTGACTGCTTTCATACCACAATTTGCATATTGAGTATTTGTGACAGAGACCATCTCGCCCCCAGAGGTGAAAACATTTACTATCTGGCTCTTTACCAAAAATGTATGCTGAATCTTGGTCTGTATTAAGGGATGGGGGTATTTCTTTGAAGTTAAAATAGTTTGGGAATTGAAAGAATTTTTGGATGCTTCAGGCAAGTGTTTAAAGAACAAGAAGGCTCTAGTTCTCACTAAAGGATCTAGAAAAGGGAGACCAAGGAGGACTTAACGTGTGTGTAGGGAGGAGGGTGGAGGCACAGAAATCGAGATGTTAATTTGTCAAAGCAATCCTCTTTCTGATCTTTCTTAGCAACAACTCTGGTTGACCTGTTCTCCACAAAGTCTGGACATTTTCACTTTCCTTACGGATTAAGAGAAAAACACTACCAGAACACTAGAAAGAAAGATCCGCAGCTAAAACTGAGTAATGGGTGCAGGCAAGTGCTCTCTGATTTAACTAAGCTGTCCTAAAAGAATTGAGCCCATGCTCCAGCTTACTTTGCAATGCATAGACTTTACAATCAATAGGCTCTGATAAGAAGGTGGAAAAATGAAATTTTGTAGCCTTCAGTTTCCCAAATTCAGACAGTGAGTGACAGATCCAGAAAGAAATCTTAGGAGCTTCTTAATCTGCTCCGTTTTTTTTTTCCTTTCCTCCAAGTGCCAAAAATATTAAGCATGGCTATGTTTAGAAGTCACGCTAACTTCAGCCATTTAGGTACACTGCTTGTCGTTATGACATTATTATAATGTAGCACAATTACAATTATTAATACCATTAAGGATGTATCCATTAATTTGCCAATGGTTTTATTTTCCACTTCTATGGACAAGCTCAGGTAATATGCAGAGTAGAAAGGACATCACTCTTAAAGTCAAAGACCACCATTAAAGTCATAATTCTTTCATTGACTCATGTGTGACCTTCATAAACTAACTTCTTTTAGTTTCATCATCTGTAAAATGAGGGTAATCATAACAAATTCACAAGGGTAGCTGTGGGTATTAGAGAAGATGATATAAGAGATGACAAATATGTGGTTACTGATATTTTGCTCTTGGAGTCTGGAGGGCCATTCCTCCTAAAACAAAGAAGAGAAAAAATATATATTTCCTGTGAATTGGTAGACATTAGTTGGAAATATTCTCCTGCCTTCTTCTCTCTCCCACCCACCAACATTCATTCCCCTACCATTAGCTAGAAACACTCCCAGAGTGGAGAAGGGCTACATGGTGGGGAAACAGTCCAATCCCTCTCTACCCAAAGCCAGTCACCACTGCAGGAAATCCTGACTTAGATTTTTTAAAAGTTGAATACATGAAAGACAATATTTTACAAACGATTGTCAGCCTATTCTTAGACAATGTCAACATGGACATGCTGATCTAAAGAAAGGGAAATGGCTTTAGAGGGGATATGAAGGGGTGACTTTGAAATGAGCATATCTTAAAATAAAGCCTCTTGAAAAGTCTTAGTGATACATTTTATTTATTCTGGCAGCAGTTTTTAGGTTCCAGGTGTTGTCGTTGTTATTGTTTTAATGTAAAAACTACAGTGATACCGAATAGTATTTTTATACAGTAGTACTTCTATAAATAACTTCTAGTAACAAAACCCAAGTCATTTTATGAAATAAAATAATATGAAAGTCACATATTAACTTTCAACTTTTTAGAGGAGAATTTCAAAACTTGATATCTTAAGGGTTATACAAATTTCAGATTTAAACTAGTACAAATATTTCTGCAAGTAGTCAACCCTGTTAATTTCCACTTAAAGCCCAATTATTCAAGAATGTTATAGATGACTATGAAGTCTTTGGGGAAAAATCAACAAGACATTAAGTACCCATTAGCTAAAGCTAAAGACTAGTGAAACACCTAGAAAAGTGCATGTGGTATCTATCCATGTGAATACTAAATTAATTTACCATACCAGCTCTGCTAGGAGAAAATATTAACAAAACACTTCCTGTGGCATTAAAAAAAGATTGAAGGTCTAAAACATAAAAGCTGTTACGCTACCTTATTTGTCAAAGAAAGATACATTTAAAAATATTTACTGAATGTTAACTAAATACCAAAGGATTACTTAAAATGTCTATGTTATTGAGAAGTATCCATTCTATAACAGGATTAGTAGCTATTATATTACATAAGTCTTTAATGGTAGTGTTCTTAATAAGCAGCCAGAAACTTTTAACACAAAGAATAGAGGACGATTTAATACCAATCAATCAAAAATACATATTTAGCACCCGTCAAGTTCAAGAACTGTTCTTGGAACTCTAGGCAGATTTAACAAAATGAATAAAAAATTTTTCTGGCCCTCAAGATTCATACAATTTGTTGGGGAGGGTAGAAGAAAGACAGAAAGAAAGAAAGAAAGAGAGAGAGAGAGAGGAGGGAGGAAGGAAGGAAGGAAGGAAGGAAGGAAGGAATTTGATATATATATATATAACTATATAAAAAAAATATATATATATATATATATATATATGACACTATAAGGATGTAAAAATAACTGCTGACATTTTCTGGGTACTCACTACAGTCCAGACCAAGGACTGAACCAATTGCTAATCATCTTATTTAACCTTTTCAGGAATTTTTGTGTGAAGGTTTATTATAATTCCTGTTTTATAATGATTAGAGACATCAAATATCTACCTCAAAGTCACCCAGATCAGAAACACAGAACGAGGATTCAAGTCCAGATCTATTAGCATTTCAGCATTTTAGAAATGGTAAAAACCATTTTAACATTTCAGAAATTCGGTGGAGTGGTTGACTATGGGCTCTACAAACCAGTGCCTGGTTTTGAATTGTAGCTTTTTCCATTCCTTGCTTGGTGACCTGGGGCAAATGTTTTGACCTCTAATAATAGTAATGGATTTCAGATGGCTAGAGGTGAGATCGGAGAGGAGAGGCATGGGTGCAGCAGTGGAGACAGGAGGAATATATGTACCAGGGATGCTGGCTGGAACAAAGACTAGATCCTTCAGACCCACGGGAACTAAGGGAGAAAACAGATTGTGGTGGATCTTAAATGGAAAGGCATGGGATTCTCATTTCATCCTGTTAGCAACTGGGAAGCACTAGAAGTTGAAAAGAAAAGTTTGAATTAACACATTCTATATTACTTTTCTGTGATTAAGCCTGAACAAAAATATTACCCTCAAACTTTCTGAGTCTGTGTCTTAAAGGGTTTATTTTAAATACTTCAACATAATACAAGGCAAATATGGATGTGTTTATTGCATATTTCTATCTAGTATTAGTTCACTGTGGGTGTTAAAATATCTAGCGAATAAAGTAGTCTTTCAAAAACAATAAAGTATACACAAGCTTTTTTCACACACCGTGCCTTCCTTAACCACCAGCAAATGAGATGGGAGGAAAGTATCAAAAGATGTAAATTAAGAGTATAATCTTACTGAATTACTTGTTCTTCTAAACTACTTGTTGTTTTTTAAACTACCTAATTTGAATAATAGTAGACATATGCAGACAATCTTTGGCAGGCAGCTCAGTATCCCAAGAAATATATTTTCCATGTTATCCTATATATAGCAGTTAAGTAAATACATTTTTGCTTCTCTCATGAGACTGGCCTTTGTAAAGTAATTCAATGTATTTAGGTTGTGAGAAAACAAACTGTCTATATTCTCATGGTTTTCACATCATTCATCCTTCAGGGGTCTTTTTTTTAGCTATTAAAAAATGCCGGTTGCCTCTTTAAATTCTATACACAACCTAATGTAGGGGATTAAAATGCTAACTTCTACCAAAGATTTGAAGAAAACATGAAGACTACTATGATCTGGCCTTGTATTTTTTTTAGTTTAAGTTTTATTTTATATTGGGGTATAGTTGATTTACAATATCATGTTAATTTCAGGTGTACAGCAAAGTGGTTCAGTTATACATATACATATATCCATTCTTTTTCAGATTCTTTTCCCATATAGGTTATTACAGAATACTGAGTAGAGTTCCCTGTGCTATACAGTAGGTCCTTGTTGATTATCTGGTCTGGTCTTTTCAGTGTGCAAAGTATTAGATACTGTTTACTAAAGTCGTTTCTGAAAAATAATCTTGTCTCACTTTCCTTCTCAATGGCTTAAAGTGTTTTGATTGTTTGTTTAATTTTATGCCACTTCAGTAAAGTTTGATTAGAACTTCAAAATTCTCAACACTGTGAGTTGAGGAAAATGCTACATATCTTACAGACTGACAATGTAAGTCCTGAAGACATTTTATGATTTTCATTCCTAGGGAGAAATAGAATCTCAAGAATCTCACCCCTTCTCCTTTTTGCCTTATCGTCTTTCTTCGGAAATCCTACTAAAAAATTTTTTTAGAGTAAAAATCCCTAATGATGAATTACGGAAAAGTTTCCCACATTATGTTTATATTTGTTTTTATATGGCGGCGGGGGTGGGTGTTCTATGATTCAGTAAGTTTGGAAAAGGTTTCTTCACAGCAAAACAAAGCTTTTCACATATTTTGGCACATTTTGGAATCTAAACAGTGAGGAAATAGTGGTAGAATTTTTTAACCTATTTTACCACAGGATTCCCTTTCCCAGGCCCCCTAGCAGGACCAGTGTTCCAAGGAATGTGCTTTGGTAAGTGCTGAGCTGGAGCCATATGGGGCCCCTCCATTTTCTCTCAGGGAGGGGGCCCAACTTGAGGACTTGAGGAAGAACTGGCTTCTTGAATTGATATTCTTTTTAATAGGATCTGTGGTAACCCAAGGAACAACTGCCTGTGAACGAGTGGAATCTTTCCCTTCCAGTTTTTGACACAAAGCGCCATCCATGCTCACTGTCTACCTCAGGCCTCGCTCCGGCCTCCTCACTTGACCGTGTTCTGAATGACTTCAGAAACTCCCATCATCTGCAGAGTCAGTGCTTGTGAAAGGGACACGGCAGTTAGCGCAATTAATCAGGGGCAGGATCATCCAGGCAATGTCCCAGAGCCTGTCTCCTTGGTAATTTTGTGGGCCTTTCAGCTGAGCAGAGGCCACTGAACTCCCTTTCTGAATCCTCTATCAGCATTTTAATTGGGATTTAGTTCCGGAAGAAGAGAGGAGGCATCTTACACACTGTGTCCTAAAAGGGAAGAAAAACTTTGACATCTCAGGTACTTAGGAATGAAAAAAGCAGTTAGATACAGACTCTTCCACGTTGCTGTATTTTGCTAGCTATGCTGCTTCACCAATTTGGCTTTAATTTCCCCAATACTAAAATGAAATAATATACCATTTATTGCTTCATCTCATGCTGTGAGGATTTAATGAGGTAATAATAGGTAATAATATCGGTTACAGTTTAAGTTTCACCACCCCGCAAGTTTATGTCTTCCGGCAAGTCACGTAACCTCTCTGGACCTCAGTTTCCGGCAAAATGGTGACAATCGTGCTTTCCCAAGCTACCTTTAAAGGTGGTAGTGAGGAGCTAATAAAGATAAAAGTTCTTTAAAAATGATATATTATTGTACACCCTTGAGAAATGTTTTAAAATCAAAAGACATTTTTTTAAAATCAAAACGCATATTTTTAAAAAGCAAAAGAAAATCCTTTACAGTATTTATGGGACTAATTCAAGTCATTTTAGCTGATCTTTTGTAGAGTTTAGGCCTGTGTCATTTTCAAATGGGAAATAAAGTTTTAAAAATATATTTCAATAGGCGCTTTGGGGTATAATGTGAGCCTCCATCAATTATTAAAACAAAAATATGTTTGTGTATATATATATATATATATATATATAGACATATTTTTTTTTTTAAGCTCTCATTTCTTGATTCTTTTCATTTTCTGTTTGTTGAAAGCATTCACCTAAAGATGTTATAACAGTGAGGGATAATATCCCTGTACCTTCATAACTGGGTCACAGGTTATGGAACGCAACAAAAAACACTTCTCTCAGTCACGCTGAAATGTTCTTGTCTGTCCGTGCCTCACACCCCATGCTAGCTTCTCCATTCCTGCACGTAGTGGTTAGTGTTCTTTTCTGGCCATGCTCCTCCCCTTCCTTCTGATACTTTGCTGGTGGTGTGCCTCAGACTTGATGACCACATGCCCTCTGTTCCTCTTACTTTTCCTTGAGATGTCACTTGCATTCCACTTCTAGCTCTGGTACAGGTTTGACCCTAAGACGGTATCCCAGCATCAACCACTGAATCAGAGACTCTGAACCAACTTGTTGGTGGAGGATGGTGGTGAATGGGGGAAGGGGTGGCCCCATGGGTCACAGGTATCAAGTGAAGAGAGGTGTATTCATTTCCTACAGCTGCTGTAACAAACTACCACAAACGTAGTGACTTATAACAACATACATTTATTCTCTTACAGTTCTGGAGGTAAGAAGTCTGTAATAGGTCTTATGGAGCTAAAATCGAGGTGCTGGCAGAACTGCGTTCTTTCTAAAGGTTCTAAGGGAGACTTTTCCAGCTTCTATAGGCTGCCCACATTCCCTGGATCCTGGCTGTGTCACATTTCTGCTTCTGTCAACAGCTCTCCTTCTCTGACTTGCCTACCTCCCTCTTTCACTTATAAGGACACTTGTAATTACATAGGGTTCACCCAGAAAATCCAGGATAATCCTCCAACTGAAAAGCCTCAACTTAAGCCGCATTAACAATGTCCCGTTTGCCATGTAAGGTAACACAGTCACAGGTTCTAGGAACGAGAATGAGGACGTCTTGGAGGAGGAGCCACATTACTCTTCCTACCACAACAGAGAAAGAACTAGAAGTAGGAAAAGAGAAGTCAGGACCTCAGGATGCAAGCGACCACAGAACAGACAGCAGAACTGACACCATCTGAATGAGTTTTTCCTCCCGGGGTGCCTAGCTGCTGCTCTCCCAGCCCTGCCTCGCCTTGTACCCTGTGATCTCATCCTCTTTTCTCCACTGAACGGAAACGGTTCTGAAGTTCATCTTAAAGATAATAAGCTGGGCTTCCCTGGTGGCGCAGTGGTTGAGAGTACACCTGCCCATGCGGGGGACACGGGTTCGTGCCCCAGTCCGGGAGGATCCCACATGCCGCAGAACGGCTGGGCCCGTGAGCCATGGCCGCTGAGCCTGCGCCTCCGGAGCCTGTGCTCCACAACGCGAGAGGCCACAGCAGTGAGAGGCCCGCATACCGCAAAAAAAAAAAAAAAAAAAAAAAAAAAAAAAGGATAATAAGCTAATCTAGGCTACTATGCTATTCAGGCCGGCCTGCATTATCACCAAGACTGTCTATACAAGAGGATGCCCCACTTTTATTGACCTCACCACTTAGTAAGTTAACTGTTCAGAATTTGTGGCCAGATAGGAAGGAGCAGAGACCCCACCGGGAAGACGTTTGCTGAGAGATCCTCTCCAGTCACTCCAGGCAAGGAGTTGCTTTAATCGGCTTCCTCTCATGTAGGTCTGGCTCTAGAGACAAAATTCCTCTTCCTACTGAGCAGAAAAATACTCCCAAGCATTTTTTTTTTATTACCGCTGTCTCATATATTCATTACGAAAATTGTTCTCCTCGGGGTCATCTAGTGATTTAAGAATCACCAAAATTTTAGCCAGAACCCTTGAATCAGAACATGAAAAATGAGGCTGTTCTTATCAACTTCTCACATACATTAAATGATCCAGGTACAGAAATGTATCAGTGTTAGACAAATACCATGTGATCTCACTTATATGTGGAATCTAAGAAAAAAAAATCATAGATACTGAGAACTGATTGGCTGGTGGTTGCCAGAGGCAGGGTTTGGGGGATTGGTGAAATGGGTGAACGGTGGTCTAAAGGCACAAATTTCCAATTATAAAATAAATAAGTCCTTGGGATGTAATGTACAGCATGTGACTATAGTTAATAATACTGGATTGTCTATCTGAAAGTTGCTGAGAGAGTAGATCTTGAAAGTTCTCATCACAAGGAGAAAAATTGGGGGAAAATAAAAAAGAAATTTTTTTTGTTTTGTTTTTTTGCGGTACGCGGGCCTCTCACTGTTGTGGACTTTCCCATTGTGGAGCACAGGCTCCGGACGCCCAGGCTCAGCGGCCATGGCTCACGGGCCCAGCCGCTCCGCGGCATGTGGGATCTTCCCGGACCGGGGCACGAACCCGTGTCCCCTGCATCGGCAGGTGGACTCTCAACCACTGCGCCACCAGGGAAGCCCAAGAAATGTATTTATACTCTACTATACAGTACAATACTACCTTAACATCTAGGGTCTTTCACATGACCTCTGGCCATGTTGCTCCCTCTGAGACAATGTCTTTTCACCTGGCTGACTTTGACTCTTCTCTTTTTTTTTTTCAATTCATAAGAATCACTGTCTCAGGGAAAACTTCCTTGACTTCCCTGTTCTGGGAGCTTGGATTAGCTCTGATGTTATCTGTGCTATCCTGGCACACACCACCTTACTATTTGCATGTAAACCTTTCACTAGACTGTGGAGTCCCAAAGGCAAGTCGTGCACTTCAGTTCATCCTGAGATCCTCATAGGTGTTTCATCATGGTTTGATGAACATATAGAGGAGCCCTCCCAGAGCTGGTGAGCTGCAGCAGTAGTCAAAGACGTGAGGCAACACACACAGTAGCACTGAGAACCTGGGAAGAGCACCAGAGAGTAAGGAGAATTCCAAAAGTGATAGGAGGAGACGTGCAGACCTGAGAGATAGCTCTCTTCCCTTTAACTTTGCCGGAAAATATTTTAATGTGTTACTACCTGTATTAAACTCCTTGCTATCTCCTCCATCCAAGCACCCACCAAATACCTGGCATACAGTAGGACTTAATATGTGTTTAATAATTGACTGATTACCTAGTTCTGGCTCAGTAGGACCCAAGAGGCAAAGCCTAAGTCAAGAATTTTACAGGGACTTCCCTGGCGGTCCGGTGGTTCAGATTCCATGCTTCCACTGCGGGGAGTGCGGATTCGATCCGTGGTCAGGGAACTAAGATCCCACATACTGCATGGGATGCAGCCAAAGAAAAAAAAAAAAGAATTATATAAATCTAAAAGTTACATTATTCTAAGGCCATTTAATCAGAATGACATATAGATAGAGAATGAACATGTATTGGCTTCCTACAGTGAGGAGACTCCTGTAGTAACTGGTCAGCATCAATAATAAAGGGATAAAAGAGATAAAATCTGCCCTTACGCTTTGCACTGCTAACCGAGGAAACAGGAAAAATGTATACAGTAAAGATGATGCAACAATCTATACTAAAAGTTATTCTGACCTTATGGATATGGGGAAATTGCCCAATTGACCCCCTGGAGTCTAATTCAGACCATGGCAAACTGGGTCATAGGAAGAAGAGATGTCATAGTTTCCTTCCCCAAATCCATTCAAATTTCCCTCATTGGATAATACTCATGAAGTACAGCTCATGCAGTTGTTCCAGAGATGAACTCATCCTCCCTATTAAAGGGTGGTCCCATGAGAGAGCAAAGCTTAGGAATTTTGTTCAATGGATGTGACAAGGCAGCATATCAGCATAAAGCTCCCGTTATCGTTGATGGCTGTCTTGAACTATGGAAAAGCCAGCCTATATATGAAGCCAACACAAAGGAGGCAGAACCAGGAAAATCACAAAGAAATGGAACAAGTATTCTATATAAACTATACCTGAAGGCTTCTCTCAGTACTACTTACTCCACTTATCTTTTAGCCAGTTTGAGTTGGTTCCAAAGGTATCCTGATAGGTACAGGAAGGAGTATCTATGTCCCAACATCATACGTCCTCTAGTTGATTTGTTATACAGGAATGCGTAGGGAACTTTTGAAGACCCCATACCATTGAAAGTATTAAAATCATAAGTGTCCATAAGAAGAAATACAACATATGGAAGAGACAGTAACATTGGCATAGAACACTAAATATGAATACTGCTGAAATGCAAGAGAGACGAAGACTACCAAATTCAGATAAAATATAGAGGAGAAAAACCACTCCTCTACAAGAATAGTCTGAGGATTGAAAGTGATCCCTGTCTGGTAATTGCTGAAGAACTCAAAATGTAATCACATCCTCCCTGGAGAGGACAGGAGTAGTTAAGGATTAAGGAAGGTTGAATTGTTTCTCTGTATTACTCAATCTATGATCATCCCGGACAGGATAAATGTAGAATTTTTACTAAAGAATTACTTTTCATTGAAAGCAAATATGATTCACTAGCATAAATATAAAAAAAGAAATAACAGGTGGTGAATACAACTCAAGACATTAAATTTCCATGAGTCACTGAAGCCAGATGGCATGTATTTGAGAATTCTGAAGAAATTTAAGATCAAAGCATTTTTAGATACTAACAATATGGGCAATTTATCATATAAAACAACTATCAGAGTCAGGGAGATTGCCAAATGTATTATATGACACTATTAGGAGAAGCACAAATTGTTCTGTCAATTCAACTAAATGCAATGAAACCTAACAAATTTATTGGCCACCACCAAGTGCAAAGCACTGTTCTAGGCACTGGCCATTCAAAGGTGTTTATGACAAGGTCATGTCCTTCAATAATCTCACAATGGAGATTATGAAGATTGTCCTTCGTAATCTCACAGTGTCAGTAGTAGCCAAATATACATAAAGTCACACATACTTAATGATTTTAGAAAGAGAACAATATTTAAAGAATTCTCTAATAAAATTTTTTTGTTTCCATTTGAAGGTGAATTGGTCAGGGATCAGATATAGGAAACTGAAACCATTCCAGCTAGACTAAGAAGAGAAGATTTTGGTGCTTTAAGAACTGTGGAAAAGGAATTCCCTGGCAGTCCAGTGGTTAGGACTCTGTGCTTTCACTGCCAAGGGCCTGGGTTCGACCTCTGGTCGGGGAACTGAGATCCTGCAAGCTGCGTGGCATGGCCAAAAAAAAAAAAGGAATTGTGGAAAGACTAGAGGAATAGGCCTTACACTGAGTTCCTAGGAACAATACTCTGGAACTACATCCATGGGAGACACTGCCTCTGTCCTAATCAGGAGACTGGAGAAGCAGGAGGCTTCTAGCTCCAGAACCACCATGCCACCTCTTCTTCTACAACCTCTGCCAGCAAAATGAGTGTCCTTGACACTGCCTTTCAACACTGTCAAGCTAAAGACTGGACACTGGAAACTCTACTGCAGCTGCCACAGAAGAAACAAACACCCAAGGTCACGCTTATCAGTGGCAACAGCTGAAGTAACAAGAGCATGGTATCCACCTTGGGATGTCCACCTCCACCTTCCAAATCTCAGCAGTGGATATGTGATGGGTAGCCACAGTGGGGTGGGGAGCTGGGAAATGTAGATCTTGAGCAGTACTGCATTGTAGTAGCATAGGATATAGGACAGCAGGTCTCACTGAAACTGGGTGAAATGGAAGCTGAGTGAGGCAACCCCCAGTCTCTGCCACAGATGATTGTGTATCTCCCTCCCTATTTACAACCTAGTCCTTCCCAACCCACTCCCACCCTCAAATCCACCCCAAAGCAACTCCTGTTCTTGCTTGTCCTGCTTGTTATCTTCACTATCCACCCAACTGACCCAAAAAACAAAAGCCTTGGAGTCAACATCAGCCCCTCCCTCATTCACTGGACAATCAATCAAATTGTCAATAAATCATGCTACTTCTATCTCAGATGCCACTGCCTTAGTTCTGGCCCTCTTCACCTTTTAAACAGATTATTATTGTTTCCTTACTAGTAATCTAACAGGTTCTTCCCTTAAAAAGAAATCTTCTATGTGTCCTGACTTCCAGAATTATCTTTCTAAAATCAAAATCTCATCATGTCACCCCTTTGTATGAAACCCTTCAAAGGTTCCCAATTTCCTGTACAAGAAAGTCCAAGCTTCCTGGCAGGGCAATTCAGAATCCTCCCCAATTGGACACAAGCCTATGTCTTCAACCTCTCTCTTTCCAGTGCTATATCCCTTTTTACCTCTGCCTAGTAACTCTATACTTCTCACCAGTCCCCAAGTACACCAGATACAGTTCTGATTTTGTTCCCCTACATTTGTTGTTTTTTCCATCCTGGAGTATACTTTCCCACAGTAAATAAACTTCTATTCATTCTTCAAAACCCAGTGTAAATGTTACTTTTGCAAAACTTTCCCAAGCAGAGTTTGTCTTTCTCTCCTCTTCACTGCTATCCCATGTTTCTCACACTGCTGTTCAAATGTGTTTCATAATAGATAGATTTTTCTCACACTGCATGCCTTCCACTTAACTGAGAGTGCATTTAAGGCAGGAACAGTGTCATCCAGATTCATGCTCCTTCCCCATCTCAAATCTACCACAGGAGCTGGCACATCAGAAGACTCAATAAATATTTATTGAGTGACCAGGTGAAGAAAATATAAAAGCATTTATTAAAAAAAAAACTTTTAAAAATAAAAGAGCATCAAAGACTTAAAAATGTATCAACCTATTGTGATATCATAACATTCCTCTTCTCTTACCTGAGTCCAAGAGAAAAATGAAAAGATGTTAAGGGAATAGGTGTAGTGTTCTTTTTAAGATCTGCTCAGTCTCTAAAAGATATAAATTTGGCAGCCTGACATGAAAGAGTCAAGATGAGCACATAGGACTTTCTTGAAGGCAGCATTCACTTTCTACCCAGAGTGAGCCAGCAAAATCACAGAAGCCTATGTACAGTTTTCCTTGGACTGTATATATGTTTAGATTATAGTAGCTGGATAGCTCTAGGGAAAGTTATTGACTCTCATGTAAACCCAAAAGAAAGAAAATCTGCTCAAATCCAGGGGGAAGTTGTTAAGCCAGAGAACAGCTAGGCTTCTCTTGTAATAATTCAAGTAATTATGAGAAAATTATAACCTGTAAATATGACAAGGAGAACCATGGACCTACATTTGGTCCTCACAGGAAAAACAACAATGGCGTTTGATTGAATGTTATTCTTAAAAGTATTAATGTTAGAGCATAGTTTCTCAAAGTGTATGCTAGGGAACATACACTTTGTAGTTAAAAGAGTCTGGAAAATGAGCCTAGTATATGGTCTTTTTAGAACATCATAAAGACAATAGACATAGTAAGCTTCTGAGAAGTCTCATTGAAGTTGTTCTATATTTACTGTTTCTCAAACATATTTGGTTACCCTTGTTTTCTTTTAAATATCCAGCAGAACTAGTGCTCAATAATGATGTATGGAATGCAGAAATTAAGAAAGTTACAGTTGGTAGTCTCGTGATAAGAATTAAGTGATTAGGCTGGAGTAGCCCTCTGACTCTTGAAAAAAAGGAGGAATAATACAAACCCTAGTGCACTTAGAATGATGATCCCTCCCTGTGGTGGCTCTCAAGAAGATATGTCCACCTCCTAATCCTTGGGACCTGTGAATATTACATAATATGGCAAAAGAGTGAGTATTGCCTTCTATGGCAAAAGATGTAATGAAGAATCATAGAGGAGGAGCTTATCCTGGATTATAAATATAATTGTATATATCTTTATAAGACAGACACACAGGTGAGAAGGTGTTGTGAAAACAGAAGCAGAGATGTGAGTACCAGGGTAGGCATGGAAGCTGGAAAAGGACTCAATTCTTCCCCAGAACCCCTGGAGGGAGTGTGCCCTGCAAACCCTTGGATTTCAGACTTCTGGCCTCCAGAGTGTGAGAGAATACATTTCTGTTGTTTTTAAGCCACCAAGTTTGCAGTAATTCGTTATAGCAGCCACAGGAAACTAATACACCCCAGTTGAGCACCTCTCTGACTGAGGCACTAAGCAATGTTCACCAGCCTCCACAATGTTCCCTAAGGTAAGGGATGAGCTTGCCACTTCTACCTCTGGCATCCCAATTTTGTTAAATAAGCTGCCATAGTCCTTCTTGAACCTATTTATAAGTAATTGCCCATATAATTTCTTGAGGCAATGAGTTTCATAAATTTACTACCCACTGTGAACAGCATCTTGGTGTATGGAGTTTTTTATGGCACAGTACACTTTCATGATGAATCCATTTGCCCCCTTTTTCACCTTTTGCTTAACACTTCTATCATTAGCTTAAATATATGTGGGAGACAATTGAACTCCACTAAAGAGGACAAAGGTCAGAGAGGAGAGCTTGAAGCAGGGAGACCATATTCATGAGACATATAAAAGCAGCTCCTTCTGAAGTTGGCGGTGTCTGTGGAAAGTGCCCTGTTTAGAGGGCTGAGGTTCCTGCTGGGGGCACTAGTAGAGGACCTTGAGGCAAATATTCATCCTTGGGACATTTTAAGAGGAGGTGACCCAGAGGCAAATCATGCAGAAATACAGAAATTAAACCCAGCACAGGAGTCTGCCTCTGCCAGATAACAAGACACATTTTCTTTGGACCTTTAATAGGAAAATGAGCATGTCCTATTTCCTGTTGATTGGATCAACAGTGCATAATCTTGATGAGCCTGGTGGAAAGGTCTTAAGGATGAAGCCTAGAGACAGGACTTATTGCATTTTTTGACACTGGCATTCCATCTGCCACCAAAAGAGTCCAATTAAAAGAAAAAAATAATTTACTATAAGGAATTGGAATTTTCAGTCTGTGTGTTTAAATGCTAATAGATATTATATACAGAGCTTATGAAACTTTGGTTACTTAACATTAGTTAAACCTTACTTAAGATTCTAGAACATTTACTCTCAAACTTTAGGCAGTAAGTCAAAAGTGAAGGGTTCCCTATCCCCAGTTTTTCCTGAGTCTATAGGTGCAGGGAAAGTAAGGATGATGGGAAGAGTGCCATGTGCTGAGAAATGTTTTAGAATGTGTGTGCATGTGTGTGCGTGTTAAATTTTAACAATGTAGTGGTCAGCCCCCTCCTGCCCTTTTATACATGCTACAGTTTGCATTGGGGGTAAGACAGGAGGCAGAAGAATACAGATATATTCATATATATATACACACACATAAAGAGAGAGAGATTCAAACACCTGGTACCAATGTCTACAGTTAGTAAAAAATTAAATACATAAATCTGTTCAAATTATCATCTTAACTATCTTGAAAACAATTGTATAACACACTCAAATGACATCTCTTTGGTAAATCTTTATACTCTTGAAAGAGATTTATAAACTTAAAAGGAATAAAAATAATTGTTAACATTTAGTGAGGACGTCCTGTGTTCCAAGTGCTTTATGCATATAATGGGTTTAATTCTCACAAGAACCCATGAGGTAGATGCCATGTTTACAGCTCTTTTATAGATGAAGAAACAGAGGCCTGTTCCCAACGTCACACCAGTATTGAGAAGTAGAATAAGTATTTGAATTCAAACAGACTATATCTTTTAAATATTTGCTTTCCATATTTTCATTTATTGAAGTTTAAGCCTCTGTATATGATTTTGTCATTGAAGAAATTCTACATAGCTATTTTATTTTTCTATGATTTAGAACATCATTTCCCTCTTTTTCCATCTACCAAGTTTGGATCACTAAATAGAACTGGTTTGAAACTCTAAAGTAAAAGAGGACAATTGGCACATTTTCTACATCAAGCCTTCCAGGAAGATGAATACCAAAAACCCCTTCATCCTATGCAAGATGGATGGATGGTCAGGGTGCATTCTAGAATGTTACAAATTCCACCTTTTCTAGGTCCTTTTAATAATCCGCTACAGAACACAGAGCACTAAGCAATCTCTTCTCACAATTACAACATCAGGGTCCCAAACTGCATGGCCATAAATAGCTTTAAGACCACCCATCTTTTTCATTAGCAAGAAGGGATAATACCTTTCTTATGGATGTAAAAACACACTCACATGAAACTTCCCGTCACAGAATTACTGATTCAACTCCTGAAATTTTTTCTGATTGTTTTCTCACTTTTATAAACTTAGATCACCTTCTACTTGAAGCCTTTTTTTTTTTTTTTCACAGTGACAGTGCAGAGGAGTGATCTTATTTTCATGGTAATAAAAACAGGGCTCCTCATCAATTGTATAACATCAAGTAAAAGCTGATCAAGGCAAAGCTGATAAGTGTTGATTATGATGCCCTCCCTTCCCTACACTCCACTTCTATTTCTTACTATGTGTTTCTGTTTTATCTTCTCTAGGCCAATCCCCTATATTAAAGCCACTGTTGGGCCTCTCTCTCTTTTTACTCCTGATCACAACTTTAATACAGGTTCCATAAGCATCACACCCTTTGAACAACAGCCACTTAACTCCTTTTGGAATAGGGAATAGGGACTCCACAGGTTCAGGACCCACACTTCCCAGAATAAGGGTATTCACTGCTTCCTGACAGTTCCAGGTCTACACAAAGAAAAAACAGCAAGAAATCCTAGGCCTCCAAAGGACAGATGAGTCCCTTTCTGCCTGGAGGAACATCAGTGTGGGAATACAAACAACTGAGATAATGACCCTGTCATCAAAACCTTTTGGATTCAATCAGGAGGGAAAATCATGCCGGGAGAATGGATGACAAAGCCAACCGTCAGAGGATAAATTCCAACCCCCTCTGCCTTTTTATACAAGTCCTTTGGGATATGAGCCTCCCAGCCTTTGAAACCTCCTCTCCAACTAATCCTGACCTGCGGGACTGCATTCTCAAGTGCATCAAGATCCTTCTTGCTTCTCCACCTTGGTACCTATACCTCTTTCCTCCTGGAAAGTCAGTCCTTCTCTGTCGGCCTGGCAAGCTCCTTCTCTCCCACTTCAGATTTAACTCTGTCACTTCTGGTGAGTTCTCCTTATTCACTCAAGGCAGTTCTGCACATTTTACCATCTCTTTGCTCCAAATACATCCATAGAGGCAGGCAGGAACTGTGGTTTTATTGTCTCTAGCACTTAGCTGTGGAGTCTGATCCCTACTAAGTGCTTAATAAGGCTTAGGTGTTTGAGTGGCCAGGAGCATAACAGAGTAATTAAGTGGTTATGTTCTGCTATTAGACAAATCTGTGTTCACATCCAGCCCTGGTACTTACTACCCAGGTGACCTTATGAAATTTCCTTAAGCTTCAGTTTTTCCTCTACAAAATGAATATACTATCTATCTTAGAGGCTTATTGCTATGATAAAAAGTGATATGTGAGGAAATGCAGTAAGACTTGGAAAACAGTTGTTACTAGTATTGTCATTATTACTAAGAATAGCTTAAATATAATAGAGTAAAATTTCGTATATCCATGTTGAGGATATAATGACTAGAAGAGCAATGGGTCAGATGTAGGTAAACCCCAGCAAAGTTTCTGGAGGAAAGGGCCTTTAAAATGTAAAGGTGTTAATGAAAACAGAAGTCATAGACTGGAGGAAAAAAATACTGAAGGAAGAAACAATGATACCAGGAGCAGATAAATAACATTGAAGTATATGGAAGGAGGTTGACAAAATAATGATACTGAGACATAATGGTGGTAAAGATGTTGAACAACAGGCAGAGTCACCAAGATGGGACATGGATCCCAGTGAAAGCTCTTGAGTCATGAAATAAAGTGAGTATTGGAAATTTTTCATGCAGTTGTAGCTAAGATCTTTTTGAAGCAGGAAAAGACTTGAAGGCAGAGAGAACAAATAAAAAAGACTGCAGTAAACCAGGAAGTCCATGTGGATACCAGAGGGCTGTCCCTTACATCATGCTAATGAGCTGATGCTAAATGGGTTCACTTTGGCAATTTTTTTGGAGTCTTATTTACACTTGCCGACGAAAAGCCACTTATTGACTGAAGTTGAAGCAACCAGAAAAACAGCTTTACTTGAGAAGCCTAGAAGTGAGTTAATGGCCAATCCCAAAAGGGAGAAGAGTCAGCACTTTTCAAGCACTTGCTGATCAAGACTTTTGCATATCTGAGCTCCTGCACATCAAAGAGGACTTCCCACTGGGTTTGCTTACCGCTTTAACTAAGTCCTTGAATTTAAGGACAGGAGAAGTTCCTGTAAGTGGAGAATTACAAATAGTCAGAAGTTGCATTCAGAGCGATATAGCTGTTCTTCCTATTAGAAAATGACGCAGCTGGAGTGTTATTAATTGAGCAAAAATACTGCCCACCTGGAGTCTAGTGATCTTCACCCAGCGGTTGTAAAATCAGCAGGTATCAGAATTCATTTGTGAAGTGCCTCATGACTGTCCTGAAAGATTGGGATCCAAAGGTGAAAAGTCTCTTCACAAAGAGGTCAGATCACTAAGGTCAGGATGCTCAGGACTGGGTCACAAGGGTCAGAATGCCCTGCCAACAAGACTTCAACCAGAGTGTAGAACTGGAAGAAACCTGTGGGTGAGGGTGAAGCAAGAGAAAGATAAATAGGCTTATCTGCCAGGGTTAAAGAAATATGGGCCATGAAATCTGGCAAACTTAGCTGTGTTTGGAAACAGACTTGTAAATTTAAATTGGGTTAATAAGAATTTGACATATTTCAGAGCAATGAAAGTGTACTTGTCTCCATATAAGGCCCAAGGTGTCAATTTCATTGTTTGTTGCATACAGTCAAGACCTAACCCACTAGTGCCATTTTCTGTGTGTTGTGCTTAGAAGAGATTATATTCTTTAGAAGTTGGATCTGAAAATGATGACATTAAGATTCAAGTGCTGGGCTTCCCTGGTGGTCCAGTGGTTAAGAATCCACCTGCCAATGCAAGGGACACGGGTTTGAGCCCTGGTCCAGGAAGATCCCACGTGCCACGGAGCTACTAAGCCCGTGAGCCACAACTACCGAACCTGTGCTCTAGAGCCCACAAGCCACAATTACTGAGGTCTGTGCTCCGCAACAAGAGAAGCCGCCATAATGAGAAGCCTGTGCACCGCAACAAGGAGTAGCCCCCTCTCGCCGCAACTAGAGAAAGCCCGCGTGCAGCAACAAAAATCCAACACAGCCAAAAATAAACAAATAAATAAATTAAAAGAAAAAAGATTCAAGTGTCAACAGTTTCCTAGCATTGTATTCCATATATTTGCAGAGACCAAAATGAGGCATTAATTACTTAAGGCATTAGCTTTAAATATGTATCAAATGCATTTTAAACAGTTTTTGTCTGAAATTTTAATTACTACTTTTCTAGAAAAAAAATGAAATGTCTCAACTTTAGGTCTAGCTTATTTCATTTATTAACAAAATAGCCAAATAGAGGTTTACAATAAAAAATATTAGATATGTACCACGTAATTTTTTAAAAATACATTGGTGAACGATAGCTATTATTATGAAAACTTACATTTTAGGATGCTTTGTAATTCACAGAACATTTTAAAATATGTTACTCCATTTGATGGCCACTAGACACAAAATACCATATATAAGTAATCAAGTTAATTGTGAGATACTTTTGGTATTAAATGGCAGCTGGACATATTAAAGACAATGGACCATATTTCCATTTTTGACATGTGATTTCAATTAGCTCAAATAAGATTATGTATTTCATCCTAGGTGAACAGTATCAAAAATAAATTCATATGACTTAATGTTATTAAAATGTTATCATCTTTGGCTTCCTTCTTCTCTGGAATGTACCAGGCACCATGCAGAATGTGGAAAGTTTACATAATACAGAACAATATAAATTTTCAGATGTAATTCTGTTGTCTTTTCAAGATATACTGCAGTAGGACTAACAACTATACATCTCAACTTTAGCAAGATCCAATTTTCCCTTCTAAACCAAAGAGTCACTCCCAAGATTAGACTTTCATTTTGTAAAATTATTCCATTAAAAATACACAAGAAACACCAAGACTGTAAAATAACAAAAATGTGTGGCTATAGACAAAATTGTTGTCTTATAATGAAGTGATGCTTCATTAATCACTTTCAAACTGTACATTCTGATTTGTAGATGACTTCCAATGTAATATATTGAGTACTGAAAGTTGCATGTGATGGTTAATTTAGTATTTTACAATAAGAAGAAAAGTTGACATTTGTAAGAGCAAATTAATACTTGATGAGATAGTCCTGAAGATGATGTTCTTATTGTGACAGTCTCTTCTCCAAATGACTTAGAAGAGCCCTAAAACCTGGGCTGTTATCCTAAGAAACATGTTTAAAATACTTCACTTTAACCAGACTCTGAGGTTTTCTTGTAGTAAGATCAAGCATTTGATATGTACCCCAGGTAATTATTTCACATACAAGATCAAAGTTTTATAATTCTTGTTTGACTTCCAAAATAGGGCACAACTGGTGTTCAAAGCATACTTGTTTATTTGAAAAATAGTGTTAAAGTCATTTCCTCCCATAGATGCTATTATTGCTAGTTAATTCTATTAACCATTAGTAAAGATCTTTCTCTCTAAGATTAGCTAATTTTCATATTCATGAGAATTTTTCTCATTTTTATAAAAGCTAAAAATTCAGAGGAAGTATCACAAGGTAAGACAACAATTTCAATTTAATGTGTTTTATAAAGTCTCTTACTCTCCCCTCCATCCCTTCTAGGGATTTAATGTGGAAGGAAAATGTTATAGCACATTCTCAATCCAATTGTTAAATTCTGAACTCTAGCCTAAAAACACCTGTGTTCAAATTTTGGCTCCACCAACTTGAGCAAGTTATTCAAACTTTCTAAATTTCTTTACCTATAAAGTAGAGAATACAGAATATATCTCATAGGTATCTGTGAGAACTAAATGAGATAATGTTTCCAAAATGACTGGCCCTTAGTAAGTATTCAGTAAACATTAACTATTATTTCATTATTACTTATAACTTGTCCTTACCCATTTCCCCATCTAAGAACTTAAGAAAAATAAATCACAGTCTATTCAAATGTCTGAGAGAAAATGTAATAGATACCTCAGACTCTATCTTCACTCTCATTAACCCAGTGTGAAAACCAGAATGGGGCATAGTTTATCAGACCAAAGATCAGACTTATATATTCCAACTTTTCCCATATTTCACCTTTTCCCTCTTCTTTAGTATACCCTTTTCTCATATTTTGTTCACCCTGGCCCAATTTGCTGTTAGAGATAAATCACTCATGCATGAATGGTCCTAACCATTCCCCTCCTCCTGCTTGCTAAAGAGGATTTGCCATTGCTCTCCTAGTTTCTTCCCATCCCTGGCTGTCTACTGAGAATCTTCCTTTGCCAGATTGATTCCTCTGATCTTCTGTGATGCAAACTCAAAAGGAAAATTGTGGGAATAAAAAAGAAACAAAAATCTAACCAAACAACCACAAAAAAAATAGTACTCAGACTGGGTCAGGGGAAAGAGTCTCAGAGAGTTTTGGAATTAAGAAGCATGGAAGCAACTACAGTGTGTGAAACAAGAACAGAAAGGAATTTAAGAGGCAATGCATTAGGCCTGTGTTCTCTTTGTGGCATTCTAGAAATAGAAGGAGAGAAGTTTAGTTATTTGGAAATAATATTTTGGTTCCAAGTCTATAACTCTGAGACTGGACCACATGGTCCATGGCTTTATAACCATTACCTAAGTTAAGTGCCTGACTAAAATTTATTATAAAGTGTGGGAAGAAAATTTGCAGATACAAATAGTTATCGTAGTGTAATAGGACAATCCCTGCTGCTCACTGTTGGCTAAATAGCTTTAAGCACTGGTCTCCACCAAGCAACAATCAATGAGTCTGTTCAATCAGCCTTAAACAGCTGCATTTGTTGCAGGAAAAGAAAGTAGGGCATGAGAGGAAGGTCACGTCCCAGGTCTCAGGTGATTCCCTAGGACAGCCACCAAGTGTAGGTTCTTGGATTCGTGTAGGAAAGAATTCAAGAACAAGCCATAATAAAGTGAAAGAAGGTTTATTCAGGGAGATACACACTCCATAGACAGAGTGTGTGCTATCTAAGAAGGCAAGAGGCACCACAGTACGGGATCGTCGGTTTTTACTGGGGTGAGTAATTTCGTAGGCTAATGAGTAGGAGGAGTATTCTAGCTATTTTGGGGAAGGGGTGGGGATTTCCAGGAATTGGGCCAATGCCCATTTTTTGGCCTTTTATGGTCGGCCTCAGAACTGTCATGGTGCCTGTGAGTATGTCATTTAGCTTGTTGATGTATTACAATGAGTGTATACTGAGGCTCAAGGTCTAGTGGAAGTTGACTCATCCGCCATCTTAGACCTAGTTGGTTCTAACCAGTTTATGTCATGTCCTCAATGGCTGTCATTCTTTTAAAGGTTGCGCCCTGCCCTCTTCCTGCCTCACATTCATTGAGTAACATTTTCCATCTGCATTGTAATTTTCCTACGCATTTAAAAATACTTAATATTTCTCTTTCTTGCTTTATATTTTAGCCCACAGGTTTCTGCTTCTCTGTCTTCAAGATAATCTTTAAATCCATGAACACTTTTGGGAAGGGAATATTTTTGTTACCGAACACAAGTTCATGTGCCCAACACACAGTGAGGCCAAACAAACCTAAATGCTGGAATTTGGAGCAGAGAAAGGTTTATTGCAAGGCCAAGCAAGGAGAATGTTCAGTTCATGCTCCAAAAAAAAACCGGAAGTCCCTGATGGTTTTTTGGGGACGAGTTTTTATACACAAAATCTGGGATGAGGGCTGCAGTTTGTGTGACTGCCTTCTGATTTGTTGATTGTGAGGTAACAGGGTGGTGCTCCAGGAATCTTGTACCCAGTCTGAAGTTACCATCCTTCGCCTGGGTGGGGGCCTTAGTTCCTGCAGAAGAACTCAAAGATATTGTTATGTATATTCCTTGAGGAGGAACCAGGACCCCGCCCCATGATTGTACTATTGTTTCTTGACTGCTTCTCCCTTGTTTCTGCATTCCCTCCCTTTCCTGATTAACAACTGTTTGAATCCACCCTTAGGAACTCAGGGAAGGTCAAGGAGACTGAATGAGACCTATTTCCTACAAACAAGAAACAGGGACATGGAAAGGATTTGTACTGGGGAGGGCTCCACAGGGTCCTGCTCTGTTTCATTTTCCCACAGGAATCATCATTAGCCTTTGCAGTCTTGAATGGTACCTAAGAAACAAACACAAACTATAGATGCATTATTATCTTAATTCCAGACTGGACTTCTTCCCTTTCTCCTTTTAGTGCTTTCTCCACAAATCCTGCAGCTTATCATCCTAAAAACAAATTTGATTGCCAAATTGTAGCTGAATATGCCACTTTGGCATAATGATTATTTTGAGCTAAAGACAATTAAGAAAAAGCTCTCTACCCTCCCCCTATTTGTCTAAGCAGGACATAAATTTGTAAAGGTGTCTCCCCTCCCCTCTCGACCAGAAAGACAGACGTTAATCACCAGAGACAACTCTAGACCCTTATCAGTCCAGAGACAGCCCCAGAGAAACCTATGTAACAAAGTTTTACTAAATAGCCCTTATCTTCCATTAGTTTCCCCCATATATTTATCTTCATAATTTGCCCCCCAGATACTCAATGTCCTTTTCCTCTGTCTTACCATTTCTCTAAAAATTTATTATTCTTTTCTTAAGGTGACATATAAGCCCAAGTTCTAATCACCCTTTATGTGTTAGTCATCACTGGGTACTTCTATGTGCATGTACTATGCACATGTTAAAAACTTCTGTTTGTTATTCTCTTATTAATCGGCTTTTGTGAGTCTGATTTACAAGGCATCAGCCAATGAACCTAAGATAAGAAGAAGGAAAACAGTTTTCCTCCCCCAGATTACCATGCTCATGCTTTAAAACTTCTGTTGACTTCTTAATACCTACAGAATAAAAGCCCATCTCCATAGATGGCTCTTCCAAACTGAGTCCCAACCTGTTTCTCCAACCACTCCTTTCCAAAACATTCTCTACTGGTCCATACAAAAGCTTTTCCCTACTGCCTGAAGACAATTTACCCAGGACCTGGGTAGGGTATTCTCTTATATGTATTGTTTTCTCTTTCTACAATAGCCTTCCCTGGGAAAACTTGTACCTCGGAGTAAACATTTTTTGACTCAGTTTATATCTCACCTCTTCGTTGTGGCTTTTCCTTAACTTCTGCAGATAATACTGGTACTCCTGAAGTACTATTTTTTTTTAACCTCCTTTAACCATGACAAAAACAAAAGAGAAAATTCTTATACACCTCATGTTACAAGTAATAAATTGGGGGCTATAGAATTTAAAGAATTTCTTTGAGGGCAGAACTGGCAAATTTGCCATCATTGCCTTAACAGCCAAGCAGTTGCTCCTTCTGTGTGCCCCTGTAGATTTCTAGTCACCCCTCGATTACAGTCCTTAGCAAGTAGTACTGAAAATATTTGTCTCAGTGTGTCTCCTCTGTATTTCTGACTGGATTTTTCCCCTGAGTTTAAGGTTTCTATAGCCCCAGGACTTGGTATGGTTCTTGGTATTCAAATGTCTCCTGAGTAAATGAAACAATGTGTCAATGAAATTGTGTTTTTAATTTAAGAAAGAAAGGGAGCATGAGCTAATTTTTAACAAAAGATTCTATACAATTTACCAGACATTGTGCTAGATTCTACAAAGCTCATGCAAATTTATTTAATGAGTTTTATCAAAACTCCCTGTTTTTTATCAACGCTGATTTATATTACAGAAAATACAACAACTTTATAGCACTTTAACCAAATGAAGTAAATCTTCTAAACATTCAAGAATTAGGTGCTTGCTGAAGACTTATTATGAGAATTGTTGAAGAGGCATTTCTTATGTATTAATAAAGAAAAAAAATCAGTGGAAACCAACTCAGAATCAAAGCAAAAGAGTTAAACACAGCTAATTCGTTCTTTTTCCACAGATGTAAACCCAGCAGCCTTTGCATCTCTTTTATTCATGCACTTGGCAGTAAACAGTCTCTCCATTCTGCTGTGTGTTCTGTTTTATTTTAGGCACTTTGGTGGCAAGTAGCAGACCATCTCAACCCAGCTTAAGCAAAAAGGAGATTTTGCTATAGGAATTGAAGAGCGTCTCATCAACTCCACACCTTTAAAGGGATTGAAATCATTAATAAAAGCTGTTAGAAACCCTGGCAGTGACTCTCAATCTCTCTCTCCCTCTATCTCTCTCTCGCTCTCTCAAAATTTCTCTCAACCTTTCTGTACATAGTCTCTCATCTCTATGATTCTCTTTGCCAGTTTCCATCATTCTTCTTTGTTATCTGTTTCTGTTTCTACATGGTGAGAGATGGGTAGTTGTCCAAAATCCAGGGACTTTTTTCATGTTGCACATCTCTAGCCATGTTTAGAGATGAACTAGATCACTCTGAGTATCAATTCCTTGGAGAAGGAATCTGATTGGCTCAGTGTGATCAGGTGTAAACTCTGGACAATTCAATAGTAGTAGTCAAAGTCTACTAATTTTGCAATAGACAAAGGTCTTACAACAAACAAAGAGAAGCTAGAGATATGTAGGGGTGAATTTCTCAGAGAAGAGGGGGGAGTGTCAAGTGAACAGATACCCGAATAATTGTCCATTTCACACATATTCTTATCCATATTTTTCCTTACATTTAAGCCAGTCAGAGTGTCTGTATGTTACATTTTTATTATATATTCAAAACACAATATTGAGGAGTCGATTTCTCAATGAATTTGTGGTAGATTCAATCCTAAAAATTTAGACCATTATTTCCTAGGCACTATAAAATCATTACAGATGATTGAATCCACACCTTACCTGATTGTTATGTAATTATCTCCACTTTCCCAAATAGAGAGATGCTTTCAGCTCAATGTAACTAAAACTAAAGAAAGTCAGCAGAGGAAATGTCTTTTCTTATTACATTATAGTCATGTTTGTGTCATAACAGAATGGTTAAATGAAAGGGACATACCCATATCACTGTAGGACCAAATTAGCAAATCGAATAGTTTTGGTGTGTTCACAGAATAACTGATTAGACCATGTAACCTTGAGAGAGCAGTCTCCAATACACAGAAAGGCCACATTGGAGGAGCAACTGATCTAAGGATGTAATTGGATGTGGATGAATGGGTAAATCAGAAAATGCTTACCAAATTCTTCCCTAATATTGCCTAGTTCAAAATAATTAGGCTCCAGCCTTTAAAGACAGAAATAACATTTATTGACTCATTGTTTTTTAATATAAATACATTTGTAAAAAGAAAATCACTCCCAAAATTTACCAAGTTTCCTTTTTTCTTAGGACAACCCCTCAAAAGTAGCTGACCAAAAACTCCTGTGACTAGACAATAAACTGAGTGTACACATTCATCTTCTTGTTATTCCATAATGCCAATGAAATGACGGTAAAAGTGTTCAAAAGAGAATAAATTGATAACAACATCATAAAAGGAGGTGATGGAGGGTAAGAGGGTGGACAAAGAAGAAAATGAAAGCAGATGGGGGTCACAAGGAAGTGCACCCCAAGGATGGAGGAAATCATACACTCAACAGAAAGTACACTCACTGAAGAATGTGTCAATTCAGGGAAGACCCTTCTTCTAGGAGAAAATACAGAGAAACTCAAAGGTAAGAATCAGCAAATTAAAGAGAAGGAATGGGCAGTGGAACTGTGTCAGACAGGGTCCAACTGGGAAAACAGAAACCTTTATAGGTATCCCAAACCAGAAGAAACCAATCACTATAGAGAATGTGTTATCCTGATGATGGGGAGAACTGGGCATGCCCAAGGACTTGACATGGTGATGCAACCCAAAGATTAGCAGTAGCAGTAAGCTTCTAACACCCCTAAGGGCTGGAGGGACCAAAGGATATTTAGTGTTACCAGAGCTCAAAGTCACAGCTGTTCAGCAGCACATGAAACAGTGGTAAGCCTACCCACTGGAACCTGAGACCACAGAGGAAAGGATAGATTGGCAGGAGAGGTATGGAGGAAACACTATACTTCTCGAAATGCTGCCCAAGACACTGCTGCTGCCTGGGACACAAGACAGGGAGAAATACACTGGCTTCTCTCTTCTTCCCTCACTCCAGTCTTCTCCCTGTGCTTCCCATTGGCTGAACCTGGCCAATTGTCAAGGGAAGCTGAGAAATAAGGTTTCTGCTCCATGGAGCAAGGCACACAGAGGTTGGGATTACATCTGAGATTATACAGCCATAGGACAATCAAGAGACAGTTGTCAGGGAAATACTTTCTATGGAAACTAACTCTGACAAGCGAGAACTAGGGTCTTCGGTGGGAGTTACTCCCCTAATTCTCATTACTTCTTTTTCTAGGAGTGGGGAGGAGAAGGTCTGCCTGCCTACCCCTCTCCTCTACAAAGTAAAGTGCATCTGCTATTCTTTACACACACAGTTCCTGGCAGAGAAAACCCATCCCTGTTATTTATACTCATTAATGGAGTCTTTTATTCACAACATTAAGTAGACAACAAAAGAATGTCATTCACTTGAGGAAAACTAGAGGATCAAAAAAAGTAATAAGATGAACAAAGAGAACAAGTGATACCAGAGAACACAAATAATTTACTAAACAGAATTATAATTAGTCTCTTCAGAGACATTCAAAAGTATGTTACACACAGGGGCTTCCCTGGTTTCACAGTGGTTAAGAATCTGCCTACTAATGCAGGGGACACGGGTTTGAGCCCTGGTCCAGGAAGCTCTCACATGCTGCAGAACAACTAAATCCATGCACCACAACTACTGAGCCCATGCACCACAACTAATGAAGCCCATGCACCTAGACCCCATGCTCCACAACAAGAGAAGCCACCACAATGAGAAGCCCATGCACCGCAACAAAGAGTAGCCTCTGCTCATTGCAAATAGAGAAAGCCCACGCACAGCAACAAAGACCCAATGCAGCCAAAAGTAAATAAATTAAATAAATTAATTTTAAAGAAATGTTGTCCACAAAAAAAATCTCACATTCAGGAATAAATTACTGTGAAAAAGGAGCAATTAGAAAATGAGCATTCTTGGAAATTAGATACGACTGGCAAATTTTTAAAAATTTATTAAAGTGCTGTAATATGAGTAAAAATAATCTTAATCGAGAACATAAAGCCAGATCCCTAAAGATTAAGTATACATGTTAAAGAAAAACTGACCACATTATAATTTACAAGACTTTATTTGGGCAAACATCGATTCAAGCTGGGTGGCACCAGACAGAAAGGAGTTAAGAACACTCCTCTGACAAGCTGGGGAAAGGCTTTTATAGAGAAGACGGAAAAGCAGAGCAAAGAAATTATTTGATTGACTATACCATAAGGAGTTGCCTTATTTGGGAAAGCCTAGTTGGATGTTTGTCATTAACTGCCCTCAAGTTTCCTTTTCTCAGATTCAAGAGCATTGACTCTGGCTTAGGTTTTGGTTTGCTTACAGAAGCCACCAAGGTGTTAAAACCACCTCAGTCTAATGGCCTTGTTTAATTAAATATATATGTAATTAATATATATAAATTTATATATGTATAAAATATATTTACATAAATATAAAAGAAAAAAGTTAATGTATATAAAATATAATTTAATATAGGGTACTTTATAATATATATATTTAATATATCATTACTTTTATATATATATTAAAGAAAAATTAAGAGACATGGAGAATTGATCAGGAGTGTCAATATCCCTATCTGAAAGTCCCAAAAAAGAAAAAAATAGAAACAGAAATTCAGCAGGAGAAAATGGGAGAAGTCAGAGGGGAAGGAGGAGGAGCAAAGCCATGGGAGTTAAAGAAATGCCCAAATGCCAACTGGGTACATGATGAGAGATTCATATCTAGATACCAACAAGAACTAGATATCTCCTTTAGAGTTCTCAGCCTGAGGGTAACAAAAATGTGAGGGTATAAAATAAAGACATTTTCAAACACACAATGAGTTATCTTTACTTACCACTTCTTTAAAAAAATTGTGTTTTCTCTTCAAACCAACAAAAAAGGCATTGAAGAAAGAGAAGACATCAGATCTAAGAAAGAGTGTACCCAAGAGTAGTAGGCTCTGTGGCATGTGAGA
Source organism: Physeter macrocephalus (assembly GCF_002837175.3). Classification (NCBI taxonomy): domain Eukaryota; kingdom Metazoa; phylum Chordata; class Mammalia; order Artiodactyla; family Physeteridae; genus Physeter; species Physeter macrocephalus. Next base: position 132,940,173 of record NC_041214.2, on the reverse strand, counting down.
AGAAAAATGGTCAAAACTGAAATGCAAATGTCGAGGGTTCTAACCACAATGTTTTCAAGAACAAATGGATTAACCTCCACATATAGTATACTTAAAAGGCAGGATTATCCTGAGGCTAAAATAAAAGCCTAAGCTGCTTCTTCCAAAAAAGACAATTAAAAGAAAATTGGAAACTCATGAAAAAGCAAAGACTTACATGAGGAAATGCTGACCAAATATGAAGAAAAGTGCAATGTGGGATGATTTTGAGCTCCTCGTGGTGTGGAAGGAAAGAGAGCTCCATGACTTCCACTCTTGGAGTGTCACTTGTCACCTGGACAAGGTTTAGTGAAATAGGATTATAATATTCTGCCTAGTTCTATGGTGATTAATAATTACTGTAATTATAATATTGAAAACATTTATTGGTTCTGAATTTTAGAATATAAAATATAGATAAAGGGTTAATTATATACTTAATGGCAAGAGAAGGAAGCTGAAAGGAGGGTGAATGAAAAAGACACTGGAGACCCCTTTACGTTCACCTCCATCTGGAAGATGCAATATCTGGATTCCATATTCTGTCTTCTACTGACCAAATAACCTTGTGGCTGACAGGGTCTTGGTGCTCTGGCTGGGTGTCAGGCCTGTGCCTCTGAGGTGGGAGAGCCGAGTTCAGGACATAGGTCCACCAGACACCTCCTGGCTCCACATAATATCAAATGGCAAAAGCTCTAGCAGAGATCTCCATCTCAACTCTAATACCCAGCTCCACTCAACAACCAGCAAGCTACAGTGCTGCACACCTTTTGCCAAACAATTAGCAAGACAGGAACACAACCACACCCATTAGCAGAAAGGCTGCCTAATATCATAATAAGGTAACAGACACCCCCAAACACATCATCGGATGCGGTCCTGCCCACCAGAAAGACAAGATCCATCTTCACCCACCAAAACACAGGCACTAGTCTCCTCCACCAGGAAACCTACACAGCCCACTGAATCAACATTAGCCACTGCGGGAAGACACCAAAAACAACGGGAACAACGAACCTGCACAACCTGTGAAAAGGAGACCCCAAACACAGTAAGTTAAGCAAAATGAGAAGACAGAGAAACACACAGCAGATGAAGGAGCAAGGTAAAAAAAACCCAGAACAAACAAATGAAGAGGAAATAGGTAGTCTACCTGAAAAAGAATTCAGAATAATGATAGTAAAGATGATCCAAAATCTTGGAAATAGAATGGAGAAAATACAAGAAACACTTAACAAGGACCTAGAAGAAATAATGAGCAAACAAACAATGATGAACAACACACAATAAATGAAATTAAAAATTCTCTAGAAGGAATCAATAGCAGAATAACTGAGGCGGAATAACAGATAAGTGACCTGGAAGATAAAATAGTGGAAATAACTTCCGCAGAGCAGAATAAAGAAAAAAGACTGAAAAGAATTGAGGAGAGTGTCAGAGACCTCTGGGACAACACTAAACACACCAACATTCGAAATATAGGGATCCCAGAAGAAGAGAAAAAGAGAGGGACTGAGAAAATATTTGAAGAGATTATAGTTGAAAACTTCCTTAATATGGGGAAGGAAATAGTCAAACAAGTCCAGGGAGTGCATAGAGTCCCATACAGGATAAATCCAAGGAGAAACATGCCAAGACACATATTAATCAAACTATCAAAAATTAAATACAAAGAAAAAATATAGTAGCTACAAGCCAGAAGGGAGTGGCAGGACACTTAAAGTGATGAAAGGAAAAAATCTACAACCAAGATTACTCTACCCAGCAAGGATCTCATTCAGATTCGATGGAGAAATTAAAACCTTAACAGACAAGCAAAAGCTAAG
>NC_041214.2:132930543-132932728 GCF_002837175.3 Physeter macrocephalus | reverse complement strand
CAAACCAGCTTTACAACAAATGCTAAAGGAACTTCTCTAGGCAGGAAACACAAGAGAAGGAAAGGACCTAAAATAACAAAACCCAAAACAATTAAGAAAATGGTAATAGGGACATACATATTGATAATTACCTTAAATGTAAATGGATTAAATGCTCCAAGCAAAAGACATAGACTGGCTGAATGGATACAGAAACAAGACCTGTATATACGCTGTCTACAAGAAACCCACTTCACACCTAGGAACACATACAGACAGAAAGTGAGGGGATGGAAAAAGATATTCCGTGCAAATGGAAATAAAAAAAAAAGCTGGAGTAGCAATTCTCATATCAAACAAAATAGACTTTAAAATAAAGACTATTACAAGAGACAAGGAAGGACACTACATAATGATCAAGGGATCAATCCAAAAAGAAGGTAAAACAATTGTAAATATTTATGCACACAACATAGGAACACCTCAATACATAAGGCAAATGCTAACAGCCATAAAAGGGAAAATCGACAGTAACACAATCATAGTAGGGGACTTTAACACCCCACATTCACCAATGGACAGTTCATCCAAAATGAAAATACATAAGGAAGCACAAGCTTTAAATGATACATTAAACAAGATAGAATTAATTGATATTTATAGGACATTCCATTCAAAAACAACAGAGTACACTTTCTTCTCAAGTGCTCATGGAACATTCTCCAGGAGACATCATATCTTCGCTCACAAATCAAGCTTTGGTAACTTTAAGAAAACTGAAATCATATCAAGTATCTTTTCCGACCACAATGCTATGAGACTAGATATCAATTATAGGAAAATTCTGTAAAAAATACATATACATGGAGGCTAAACAATACACTAGTAAAGACTAAGAGGTCACTGAAGAAATCAAAGAGGAAATCAAAAAATACCTAGAAACAAATGACAATGAAAACACCACAACCCAAAACCTATGGGATGCAGAAAAAGCACTTCTAAGAGGGAAGTTTATAGCAATACAATCTTACCACAAGAAACAAGAAACATCTCAAATAAACAACGTACCTTGCACCTAAAGCAATTAGAGAAAGAAGAACAAAAAAAAAAACCCCCTAAAGTTAGCAGAAGAAATCATAAAGATCAGATCAAAAATAAATGAAAAAAAGAAATGAAGGAAAAAATAACAAAGATCAATAAAACTAAAACGTGGTACTTTAAGAAGATGAACAAAATTGATAAACCATTAACCAGACTCATCAAGAAAAAAAGGGAGAAGACTCAAATCAATAGAATTAGAAATGAAAAAGGAGAAGTAACAACTGACACTGCTGAAGTACAAATGATCATGAGAGATTACTACAAGCAACTGTATGCCAATAAAATGGACAACATGCAAGAAATGGACAAATTTTTAGAAAAGCACAACTTTCTGAGACTGAACCAGGAATAAATAGAAAATAGAAACAGACCAATCACAAGCACTGAAATTCAAACTGTGATTAACAATCTTCCAACAAACAAAAGCCCAGGAGCAGATGGCTTCACAGACGAACTCTATCAAACATTTAGAGAAGAGCTAACATCTATCCTTCTCAAACTCTTCCAAAATATAGAAGAGGAAGGAATGCTTCCAAACTCATTCTACGAGGTCACCATCACCCTGACACCCAAACCAGACAAAGATGTCACAAAGAAAGAAAACTACAGGCCAATATACCTGATGAACATACATGTAAAAATCCTCAACAAAATACTAACAAACAGAATCCAGCAGCACACTAAAAGGATCATACACCATGATCAAGTGGCGTTTATCCCAGGAATGCAAGTATTCTTCAATATACACAAATCAATCAATGTGATATACCATATTAACAAATTGAAGGATTAAAAATCATATGATCATCTCAATAGATGCAGAAAAAGCTTTTGACAAAATTCTACACCCATTTATGATAAAAACCCTCCAGAAAGTAGGCACAGAGGAAACCTACCTAAACATAATAAAGGCAATATATGACAAATCCACAGCCAACATCATTCTCAATGGTAAAAAACTGAAACCATTTCCTCTAGGATCAGGAACAAACAATGTTGTCCACTCTCACTACTATTATTCAACATAGTTTTGGAAGTTTTAGACACAGCAATCAGAGAAGAAAAAGAAATAAAAGGAATCCAAATAGGAAAAGAAGAAGTAAAG
>NC_041214.2:132929618-132930335 GCF_002837175.3 Physeter macrocephalus | reverse complement strand
CTATACTACCCAAAGCAATCTACAGATTCAATGCAATCCCTGTCAAGCTACCAATGGCATTTGTCACAGAACTAGAAGAAAAGTTTCACAATTTGTATGGAAACACAAAAGACCCTGAATAGCCAAAGCAAACTTGAGAAGGAAAAACACAGCTGGATGAATTAGGTTCCTGGATTTCAGACTATACTACAAAGCTACAGTAATCAAGACAATATGGTACTGGCACAAAAACAGAAATATAGATCAATGGAACAGGATAGAAAGCCCAGAGATAAACCCACACACATAAGGTCACGTTATTTTTGATAAAGGAGGCAAGAATATACAATGGAGAAAACACAGCCTCTTCAATAAGTGGTGCTGGGAAAACTGGACAGCTACATGTAAAAGAATGAAATTAGAACACTCCCTAACACCATACACAAAAATAAACTCAAAATGGATTAAAGACCTAAATGTAAGGCCACACACTATCAAACTCTTAGAGGAAAACATAGGCAGAACACACTATGACATAAATCACAGCAAGATCCTTTTTGACCCACCTCATAGAGAAATGGAAATAAAAAGAAAAATAAACAAATGGGACCTAATGAAACTTAAAAGCTTTTGCACAGCAAAGGATACCATAAACAAGACCAAAAGACAACCCTCAGAATGGGAGAAAATAGTTGCAAATGAAACAACTGACAAAGGATTAATCTCCAAAATTTAAAA
>NC_041214.2:132861698-132922375 GCF_002837175.3 Physeter macrocephalus | reverse complement strand
GCAATCTTGGGAATGAAAAATGGAGCTGGAGGAATCAGGCTCCCTGACTTCAGATTATACTACAAGGCTACAGTAATCAAGACAGTATGGTACTGGCACAAAAACAGAAATATAGATCAATGGAACAGGATAGAAAGCCCAGAGATAAACCCACACACATATGGTCACCTTATCTTTGATAAAGGAGGCAAGAATATGCAATGGAGAAAAGACAGCCTCTTCAATAAGTGGTGCTGGGAAAACTGGACAGCTACATGTAAAAGAATGAAATTAGAACACTCCCTAACACCATACACAAAAATAAACTCAAAATGCATTAAAGAACTAAATGTAAGGCCAGACACTATAAAACTCTTAGAGGAACACATAGGCAGAGCACTCTGTGACATAAATCACAGGAAGATCCTTTTTGACCCACCTCCTAGAGAAATGGAAATAAAAATTAAAAAATGGGACCTAGTGAAGCTTAAAAGCTTTTTCAGAGCAAAGGAAACCATAAGCAAGATGAAAAGGCAAGCCTCAGAATGAGTGAAAATATTAACAAATGAAGCAACTGACAAAGGATGAATCTCCAGAATTTACAAGGATCTCATGCAGCTCAATATCAAAAACACAAACAACCCAATCCAAAAATGGGCAGAAGACCTAAACAGACATTTCTCCAAAGAAGATAAACAGATTGTCAACAAACACATGAAAGGATGCTCAACATCACTAATCATTAGAGAAATGCAAATCAAAACTACAATGAACTATCACCCCACACCAATCAGAATGGCCATCATCAAAAAATCCACAAACAATACCTGCTGGAGAGGGTGTGGAGGAAAGGAAACTCTCTTGCACTGTTGGTGGGAATGTAAATTGATACAGTCACTATGGAGAACAGTATGGAGGTTCCTTAAAAAACTAAAAATAGAGCTACCATATGACCCAGCAATCTACTATTAGCCATATATGCTGAGAAAACCATAATTCAAAAAGAGTCATGTACCACAATGTTCATTGCAGCTCTATTTACAAGAGCTGGGACATTTAAGCAAGCTAAGTGTCCATCGACAGATGAATGGATAAAGAAGATGTGGTACATATACACAATGGAATATTACTCAGCCAGAAAAAGAAACAAAATTGAGTTATTTGTAGTGAGGTGAATGGACCTAGAGTCTGTCATACATAGTGAAGTAAGTCAGAAAGAGAAAAACACATACCATATGCTAACACATATACATGGAATCTAAAAAAAGAAAAAAATTGGTTCTGAAGAACCTAGGGGCAGGACAGGAATAAAGACACAGACTTAGAGAATGGACTTGAGGACACGGGGAGGGGGAAGGTAAGCTGGGACGAAGTGAGAGAATGGAATGGACTTATATATACTACTAAATGTAAAATAGATAGCTAGTGGGAAGCAGCTGCATAGCACAGGGAGATCAGCTCAGTGCTTTGTGACCACCTAGAGGGGTGGGATATGGAGGGTATGAGGGAGACGCAAGAGAGAGGAGATATGGGGATGTGTGTATATGTATAACTGATTTACTTTGTTAAAAAGCAGAAACTAACACACCATTGTGAAGCAATTATACTCCAATAAAGATGTAAAAACATAAATAAAATAAATAAATTATAGTGGTCATACACAATTTAAATAGTATGAATCTGGTCAATGTAAAAATAACGGCACAGCTAACAGAGCCAAGTAAATATCAGGAAAAGGACGAGGAAAGACATGGAGAAGAACTAATTTTCTTATCTTAATAATGGGACATAAGGAGCTAATGAATGTCAACTTTGATGAATAAACACAAAGTTTGGTAACGATGTGACTAATCAAAAATTAAGGGGGTGGAAATCAACTGGAAATAAAGAGAGTATAGCAGCACATTCATCACTCTCTATATGAAAAAGTAGAGAGATATTTTAAGTTGTAAATTTGCAGGGTTACAAGTGTTAAACATGGGTGTTAATGTAAAATTGAGGTATGAATGTATGGTTTAGTGCAGGAATTGCAAATTGGTAGCCCACGAGCTAATTCTGCAAAAGAGATTTTTTTTGTTTATTTCCTATATAACGTTTATAAAAATTAAGAAACTTAACCAAAACATTCATATTTCCAGTTTTTCTTGGAAAAAATAGTGGAAGAAGCATCTAGCAGCACTGAAGTTGCATTCCTGCATGGGAGCAATTGGCCAGAGCTGACAAACAGGTTTCCCTTAAATGGAGCCTGTGCTATGCTGTTGGCCACATTCCCCAATCCTCCACCTGTGTTCCTTACACCCTGCTTTATTTGTTTACTTTACCTGCTTGTCCTCTGTAAGATTGGAGTTTATGATCTCATTGAGAGTTATGAAGTTAAACATCAGAAGAACCACATGTGGTTCAAACTTGGTACCTCTGGGGAAATGGGATCAAGGGTGTGGGAAGAGTGTAGTTTGGGAGATAATACTCTTTCATTTCTACCCTTCAGTACTGTTTGAATCAGCCCTTTTGTTTTTTATGTCTGTTTGTCTATTCTATGTATGTCTGTGTCTATGTTTATGTCTTACCTGGCTCTAGCCTGGTCACAAACTGATTCAGAGATAAAGTTCAGGGAGGAATAAAGAGACCCTATTCTAGCAGAAGTGTCAAATACAAGTTGGAAGATGGCTTTCAAAGCAATGGTTCCGTGCCAGGGGTCCATGGATGCTAAAAAATAATAAAACAAAATGTCAGAAAAACTTATCTGCTGGTGGATGTACTATTGATATAATGTTTCTCTGCTCCTGCTTGTGGTCAACTGTTAACTCTCACAAATAACCATGTACTCCTCTACATTTCCCACCCTTCCTGGCTGGATGTTGCAATTAAGTGACTGGACTCTAGCAGACAATATGTGGGCAGATGTGATGTAAGCCAATCCCAAGCTTGGCCCATAAACCCTTCCCAAGCAACCTTTCATATTTCTTTCCCTCCCTCAGCAATTTGGAAGCCAAGTGTTCAAGATGTCTTAGCTGCAAGACAGAGGGTGCCTATCTCTCCCATATTGGACTGTGATGTGAACAAGAAATAAGCCTTTGTTGTGAGATTTGGGGATTGTCTGTTCCAGCACTTATTGTTAATTACCTAAAAGAGTGGCTCTCAAACTTAGCATGTTTCAAAATCACCAGGAGGGCTTGTTGAAACACAAATTGCTCACAGGTGATTTAATATTAAGTCTCCTGCATACTAGCATTGAAGCCATGCTTATTGTAACTTGACTGTGCTGAAATGAAGATGTAGGAAGAATGGGCAATGCCAAATTTCCAAGATGTAACCTAAGGGTGCAATTTGTCATCACTGAGGTAACTACAAGCAGTCCAGAAAGTGATGACTTCAAGTTACCTTGAAGCATAATTTCAATTGCAGCATGATTATCATCTTCTGGGAAACCAGAGGTCAGACAGATCATCCTCCCCTGAGGTCACTCCTGTTGAGAAAAATCGTGAGTCAGACTGCAGGTGAAAGTATAGGAGAGAAAACAACCAGACATTACAAACAATGGTTCAGTGCCATCATGGGAAAGTCATGTCATTGAGTCATGATAAGTGCCACTATCTCACACCTATATGTCGATCTCTAACAGTTTTAAATAGGAACTCTTCATTTCTGAATAGAAGCAATAATAAAAAGTTAACTGCCAGAGGAAGGAAAATACCCAATAGGAATCCCACAATTTTATGTCAAGAGCATTGGCAGAAAAAGAATGCATTTCTAAAGACTGAGGAGTGACAGACCCAACCCTAGAGGTTAAAAGCAGCTATTAGACAAAATTCAATTTTCTTCTTTTCTCTTTTCAGATATGAAAAATGTGCATCTATGTAGTAGGTCTTTCTACAGTATTTTTCACAACAGGGATTTTACCATATTGCCAAATTTGTCATTGTTCTTTTTAGAAAAGGTAGTTTTGTATCTTCTTCAATAACTTCATATCCTTCTCATACCCTCTACCACAAGCCACAAAAACTAGTCTTTCTTTTTATATATAAAGATATAAAACATTTTCATTTTACGGTTTAACTTACTAATTTTTAATTTGTTAATTGTCTCACCATAATATGATAATAAATTATCCATGTTTTCCAGAAACTTTTTCTATTTCATTTGTTTCTCTTGGTTTTTTTGCATAGATCAAATCATAGAAAGTCCTGCTTGAACATTGCTATTAATATTCCTGATCAGAACTTTTTACTGCTAGTTATTGAGAGTCAAATGAGAATGGTCTGATTATCCTGTTTGATTTTTCCCATTCTGCTTGCAATCCAATGGGATATTCACTCTTGACATTATTAACTTTTCACATTTAAATTTCAATCCTCATTTATAAGCCATCTGTTGTGTTTAACTCTATAGGTCAAAAAATAAATTTAGGTTTTTCTTGACTCTCTTGAGGAAATTTGAATGCAGGAAATGAAGAACTAAAATGGATTTTATACAGTTTTGTGGTTCAAAATTTTTTAATATTTCAAATTACTAAGGAAAAGGTAGACTTTAATTCTATTTTATTCATATTGTTTTTTCTTAAATTTTAAAAAATTTGTTTATTTTATTTATTTATTTTTGGTTGTGTTGGGTCTTCGTTGCTGAGCACAGGCTTTCTCTAGTTGCGGCGAGCGGGGGCTACTCTTTGTTGAGGTGCGCAGGCTTCTCATTGCGGTGGTTTCTCTTGTTGAGGAGCACGGGCTCTAGGCGTGCAGGCTTCAGTAGTTGTGGCATGCGGGTTCAGTAGTTGTGGCTTACGGGCTGTAGAGCATAGGTTCAGGAGTGTGACGCACGGGCTTAGTTGCTCTGCAGCATGTGGGATCTTCCTGGACCAGGGATCGAACCCATGTCCCCTGCATTGGCAGGTGAATTCTCAACCACTGCGCCACCAGGGAAGTCCCTCATATTGTTTTTACAATAGATATTATTAACTACCGATTATTTACAAAGCATTGTGCTAGGTGCTGAGGAAGACTCGAACATCAGAAAGACACGATCTCCTCTGTCTTCATAGAACTTAGAAGTAAGGTGAATTAATAAGTAGTTATGGTCCTGATAGTTGTTTAAAAAAGAGACAAGAGGTCCTAAATGGAGTCACTTGTGCTAAGTCCACATCACCAAATGAGGACTTAATACCTAACTTAATTACAGTTTCACCCTCTCCCAGGAGTGGAATATTAAACCAGTCAATCTGAAATGACCTGGTCAGCACAAGTGAGGTAATCTTTCTGATAAACTCCTGCCATCTCCTAAAGGAAGGTGACCTTGCCACAAATAATCTACTCTTTGCTAGTAACTTCTACCCACTTCTGCTTATAAAAGTCTTTCAGCTCCTCAGAGCTCCTTTCTATTTGCTAGATGGAATGCTGCCCAATTGTGGATCATTGAAAAAACCCCAAAAGGTCTTTAAAATTTTCTCAGTTGAATTTTGTTTTACAACATAGTAAATGTTAATTTCCTTAAGAAAAATAGAACTTAAAAGCTACATATCAGAAGATAGATTATTTGGAAGAGGAATCAGTGACAGTTTCATGGCCACCTGAACGAGTTCTTGAAGAAGTATAGGATATTGATTATAGAGAAGGCAAGTGGAGTTGGGAGGAGGCGGTACTAGACAGAGCATTTCAGAGGTGGAATAACTTTGGAGGATGGTTATAAAGACAGTGGAGGGTATCGTTAGTGATAAGGCTGACAAAAGGCAAATGGGTACCAAATTATAAAAGTCTACATGTAACATTCAGGAGTTTGGAGTTTACCTCGTGGTCCTTAAGGGTGTGACAGATGAGTGAAAGAATGATAGTTTTGTTTTAAGAAGACTGCCTGATCACAGGAGTGTACAAATAAATTAAGGAAAGTCTGAAAATCAGATTTATGAGCTATTGATGGGAGAGAAATTGTGTGGGTCAAGCCGAAGGAGAAATCCAAGACAACTCTGAAGCTGAGAGGCTAATTAACTGGGTGAATGATCACTCTATATGCAGCAAAAAGGAAGTCAGAAGAAGCAGCTTATTTGGGGAAACATGTTGCTACAGACTTGTTAAGTTAAAAATGCCGCTGAGATACAGGAGGGGAAATACAGAGCAGGCAAATGCAAAGATGGAGCTGAAGCTCAAAAGAGGTCTGGGTATTGTTAAAGATTTGGAAAATGGTTAAAGCCTTGGGGGGTGACTGAAATCAAGTGAAAGAGTCTGGGGATAGAAATGTAGAAAGCTACTAATTATTCAGGACTAGCATCACCCAAATTACTTCATTCACACTAAATTCAAACACTAAAACTGACACAGCTCCCAGAACTTCCATAATAGAGAGAATGGTCAACAATGTCAAATGTTACAGAAAGAGAGAAAATCTATATAAGTAGTCTTTTGTATTTTCGCAGGTCAAGTGTAGATTTGGCAGTTAGCTAGGTCATCTGACAGTCAGAAATCAGACTGGATAACTCCTAACTCCCCCAATCCACCTAGAGTCTGACTCATTCATTTGGATTTTCTAGAATTGACTGCATAGTGTTGTAACATTGTGTCTTCTGGCTAACAATATGCTCCTTAAGGGTAGGGCTTTGGCCTTACAAATGCTTGGCCCTTAAAGGAAGCTTAATACTTTTTTGTTAAATATAGTAGTTGAATGAAAATAGGCCTCAGTTGTATATAGATCCTCAACCATTTGCAGGAGTAATTAGGAATTAAAGAGAACCAAGGATTCAGTATAATTCAGTATTCCGTGTTCCACGGCCAGTAGTATGCTGGTGAACAGAGGGCTACCAATGATAAAGTTGATTTAGAGGCCCTAGGATTGAACAGTAAGGCAGTCTTCCCATTGCTACCAGAAAGACATGCTTCATGGATTAATTGTTATTGTCCATTTACAAATGAGTTTGCAGAGACAGACAGGTTAAGTCACTTCTAGAAGACCATATTGTGTCAGCAGGAGATCAGAGCCTGAAGGAACTGGCTTAGCACAGAGCTCCTAGTCTGTAACCTAACAGAGAGATTCCAAACTTCCCTGAAACTTCACGTCTTGGATGATGAGGTATGAAGTTTTTCCCTGAGGTTGTTTTACATGAGCCGCTCAGGGGAAACGTGCACTTTTAAGTGACACAGAACTACCAATGCCACTATTATCTTTTTCAAAATCATATGGGGCTTTCTTTATTAAAGATAAAGTGGAAATTCTTCTTGATAGGAAGGTAAAATATATCTTACCTCCACCCTCCCCAGAAATAAACATTCACTGCATAATGAACAAATATGGTACAAACATATTTACTTATGTTTTATCCAGCACCTTTAAAATGATTAAGTGGATCCTTACCTTCCCTTGTCAGAGGTATATTAGGTATTGGTTTAAAAGGTTCATTTCTTCAATACAACCAGGAATAAGCTGAAATGAAGTTCAATTTCTTTTTTGATCTCACTGCAATCTTGAAACAGGGCACGGAAGAGTTAACATGAGGCCCAGACAGTCTCCTGCTGATCAGTAATAAGTGAGAGCTGCAGCTGAATGTCAATAACTCCAGTGAACTTCGGTAACCCAGCTGAGCCCCTGCTTGCCAGAGCTGGAGGAGGTAATCAGCTTGACCCGTGTGACCTTCCTGAGGCTGTGCTCTGTCCTGCATCTAGAAGCTTCTTTGCACAGGACTCCTACATGCTGTTCCATTGAACCCCTTTGAGAAGAACTGAACCTGAGTCAGCCTTAAGAGGAAACAAAATATAAATTAGTCAATGCTAGTTACAGGTTGCACAATATAGTAGGTGATTTAAAGAAAAAAAAGTAGTGGCAACACATCCTGGAAACCTCAAAATGATTTCCAGGAACAGCTATGACAACTGCCCTTCCAGCATTGAAGTTTATATAAGAGTTCTGTCAGCACTTCACAGTTTCTTTGTGGAGTTGTGTTTCATCAAATGCTTTCAGCTTTCTGGTTTTGCTAAATTGATTTATCATTGTTGTATTGTTTACTTGTCACTATTTTCATTGCATAGTCTCAAGGATACCATACACAGAGTTTACATCATATATTAATAGCATACTTCCTGGACTTCCCTGGTGGCACAGTGGTTAAGAATCCACCTGCCAGTGCAGGGGACATAGGTTCGAGCCCTGGTCTGGGAAGATCCCACATGTCCCAGAGCAGATAAGACCGAGTGCCACAACTACTGAGCCTGCACTCTAGAGCCCACGAGCCACAAGTACTGAGCCCGCATGCCACAGCTACTGGAGCCTGCACACCTAGAGCCTGTGCTCCACAACAAGTCACCACAGTCAGAAGCGCACACACCGCAACAAAGAGCAGCCCCCGCTCGCCACAGCTAGAGAAAGCCTGTGAGCAGCAGGGAAGACCCAACGTAGCCAAAAAATAAAAAATAAAAACAAATAAATAAAATTAAAATTAAAAAAAGAGAGCATATTTCCTAAGATTTTCATTGCATTTTGAAAGAGCACTCCATGTTATTCTGTTCTATAAAAGAAACTTGAACAATAATTTAAACTCCTGTCTATCTGTGTCTAAATGCACGTTATTAAAAGAATGTTATTCATGACGGAGAGTGTGAATGCTAATTCTGCTGTTTAATTCCACAACTTACATAACCAAGTAGAGCACAGCCAATAGTACTTCCCATAAAAGTAAGGAAGAGTGATTTGAATAATCAAGATTACCTACTATGCAAATCCATAAATAAGTCCCATAACAAATATACAGTTTATATTCCTGAGAAAATGGGGCTTAAAGGTAACAAAAGGATTCAACTGCCTTACACCCATAGTGGTGCTCAAGGACTCCAAACTCAAAGGTACATTATTCTATCAAGGAGCTCAAGGCTTCATTCCTACCCTAAAGCAAATTAACCCCCAAGTATATTTATTATGCGTGTTCAGTCTTTAGTATGAAGGAATTCTTGATCATGACTAATGGCTTTTGCCTGGAAAAAAAATTATTTATATAGTATAATTTTCCTTGGGTTTTATAATAATAATTTTTAAAATCCTCATTTAACAAATTGCTCCATAAAAGGTGAATTCTTTATCAAATGTCATCAGCCACCATCATTACTTTGAGGATTAAAGAAACAAAGGAGATGCAGCTTCAGTGTGGGCAAAGGAAACAAGCAAAGTTGGAAATCGCAATTTGAGATCAAATACTATAAAATACTGTCTAGCCTTCTTTGGACAAGCACACATGGTTAGACTACAGAAAAAAACAAACAAAAAAAGCCCTGCTAACAAGTCTATATTAAGCTTAACATTATACTCTCAACTTGGTCCTAAGAGAAATAGCACTATTATGAACTCTAAGATGAGCTGAGGTAATAGATGGTAATGATTACTTGAGGGAGATGACACCTATATATTTGACCACAACTGTCAAACATACACACACAGAAAGGCTACATAACAACTGCACTTTACCCAGACTGTCCCATTTCTGGTTCAAGCATCTTGTAACTGACAGCTTGAACATCTCTGAACAAATATCTTAAGAGCACAATTCCCAAAGAAGGTTGATTTTTCAAAACACATGCCACGTGCCCAAGTAAATCATGTACAAAGATTGGGCTCTAACAACCAAGTTAAGCTCATAAAATATATTTTTCTTGCTGATTTTTAAAAGCCCATTAAGATTGGATCACATGATAACTAGTCATTTTAGCAAAGTCTAAATTTATACAGAGTTCACCTCTAGAAAGTGTCACATGTTTGTTTTGCCCCAGAACATTTTTACAAAAATTTGTAGAATCAATCTCTGTGAAAGTAAATATAAAGAGCAAATCTCCTTAATCTAATTAGATCACATTATAACAGCACAGAAGAATTTTACTGCTTTGAGAGTGTCTCTTTTTTTTTGTTTCTCTGTCCTGCACCACCAACACCGCCATCCACACTTCCCTGAAGGGAGAAGAGCTTTGTCAAAAGATTTCCTGGTAAATCAAAAGCACTTTGTGGATAGTAATAGTGTGCATTGCACCAAAATGAGACCTAGTTATGCAGTGTTCTCCAAAATGAGTCCCTGCTGGCTCGGGTCAAGTCAAATGCCTCATACCTGAAATGAATGAGGGGGCTTCCTAAATTGCTCCAGTAACTAGGTTAAGCTAAACAAATTCACTTAAGTTTTGCATAACTCCATATTTCTACAGTCAAAGTATAATTTGCACAGATTAGCTGCCCAAATGTACTTTTGGAGCTATCGTTACTGAGGTTACGAAATGACTGTGTGTTATGCACTAGGTCCTGGGAAGACTGATAACTCTCCCATTTCACAGACACTTTTAAGGTCCGTATTTGATGGAGAGCAGACTCTGTGTCAGATCCCATGATAAGTAAAGGGAAAGAAAGCCAATGAAGATACACGCTTAATGTAAAGGAGTTTCGACTCTAGCAGGAGAAAAGAACAAGGAATAGTTTTAATACCGTAACAGAACCATGAGTCAAGTTCTAGGAGTGCCCAGAGCTGGGGGAAATCATCGGTTCTGTCTGAGCCACTAAACAAAGGCTTCTCAGCAGAGGTGACCTGAGACCTTCAAGGGTGACCTTGAATAGGACGCTGGACTGGAGACACAACATACCACTGGAGATGCACATTCCAGTGTGCAGTCCATGCTGAAAGTACTAGGGCTTATCCTAGGTAAAGTGGGAGAACAAAAAAGACTAGAAGCTTGGGCCACCAATTTTTTAAATGTGTTTAATGTGAAAGATTCCAAACATTCATCAAAGGAAAAAGAATAATAATTCCTCAAATGTCTGTCAACTAGATTTAATGATTCTCAAAATGTGGGTACATTTGTTTCATCTCCCTTGTTTTCTTTTCTTTTTTTCTTCCTGAGTTTTTTAAAAAGTATACCTCCGGCATATATCGGTTCATCTCTCCTGACTTCATTATGTATCTCTAAAAAAATGGGCATTGTCTTACCCTAATCACAATGCCATTATCACAAACAAAATTGATGTAATTAAGTACCATCTAATCGTTAGCCATATTAAATTTCTCCATTATTTCAAAACTATCTTTTTGCATGGTTAGTTTATTAGATTGGCAACAGATTTTCTTTTTAAAGCCCAAATGCCATCCCGTGGAGTTGGATAGTATCTCATAGGCAGTGAGAGTCCTGGAGGGCCCAGATTATATCTAAATCCTTGTTGAATAGCCCTGTACCTAGAACAGTGCCCAGCTCAGAATTAACCCTAAATAAATGTTTGCTGAATTGCACTAACCTGAACTGAGTAAAGCTTTTAAGTTGAGTGCCATTTCATCAGTGTTCAGTTTTAATATAATTCTAGTGGCTCTAGGGTAGACATTGGAAGGCCTGATCTAACAGAAAGTTTGTATGCTCAAGGAGCCTGTAATATATGAGATCAGCATTGCAGGTGTCAAAGACCACAAACCATAAACTGTAACTCTATAAAACAGAAATTACCGGTTTATAGATTTACTGAAATGACAAATCTTTGAGCCTTCTGGAACATGGGAAAAGGGCCATACTTACCTTTGAACATCTGAATAGACTAATGTCTGAATAGACTGCTATCAAATAGAGATCTTTCTCAACCGGGTTAAAATGTCGCTTCTAATGATTAAAGAATTGTTTTTGAAATATTTGTTTCAACAATGTTCTGGATGAGTTATTCTTGAACAAGCCTGGGTCTTCTCAGTACCTAAGAAAAGAAACCACTGAAGGAGAGAGAAGGATCCAGGAAGAATCGTACTTATTACCCGGCAAAATTTCAGCACCTTACAATTTGAGATGCACTTATAGGTTTCTTATCTCACTGCTTTTCTTTGTTATTCACGATTGGTGAAAAGTGTAGGGCAAATATTATTACCTACCTTTAACAGGTAAGTAAATAGAGGTCCAGGTTAAGTGACTGCCATTTTCAAAGTCTGGCAGCTAGTTATTAGTGGTGGCAAGATTTGAGTTCAGGTGTCTAGATACCAAGAACAGCACCAGTGGTTTTATGTTTCTACCGTTTCCTTGATTTTTATTTTCCATTCTTAGCATTGTCTTGGTTCCATTTGTCCTGTGGCACCAAATCTCCTGTGGAAAAGACGCTGGAAGGCAGTGAATGTTCCCTGTCCTTGTGGGTGGGTTAAGTAAATAAAATTCAAGCTGTTTGAAGTATCCTCAAGAGCTGTCAGGCTCCTCTTCATATTATTTTTATAGATTCTTCAGGCTCCATTATTATTTTTGAAGCTTTCTTCCAAGAAATAAACAGAATCCTATTTTCCTCATAGAGTAAACTTCTAATAGAAATTCGTGATCCAAAATGATTTGAAATATTTGTTATGTAATTGGTGTATACATATGTATACCAATTGGTATACATATACACATATATATTTTATCAAACACCATTTCAAAAGTGTTTTGTATTCAATTTGTTCATAGTATCCATAATACATTTATTGTATGAATATATAATCAGACATTAATACTGCTTGAATTTTGACCACATTAAATTTTAGTATGAAAATCTTTATAATATCAGGTTATGGCATTAAAATAAAATGCACAGGGCAACAATTAGTTCTGGTTCAATCATTCCACAGAAAATTATCTTCAGTCAATTATTAGGAATAAATGTATATGGTTCTTGCATTATTAATATACAAGCTACAAGTTCTGCATTTAGCTTTCTATTGTTGTTCCTTGTATGATACCCATTTTGTTCAGCTTGTGGTCTTATTTCCAGTACTACCTGTGTTTCCAATTTTTTTTTCATTTTTCCCTTAAACTATTTCATTATAAAAAGTTTTTCTAATTTTTGAAAATGAAATTGTTTCGTACAAGTGCCCTTAGAAAAGATTGTATAATAGTCAAGTGTTATAATTTCTAAAACCTCAAGAAATTAGTGTAAGATATGAATGAAGATTATTTTGGATTTTCTTGTCTCAAAAGCCCCAGAAATTGAACTGTAAGATCGATTGTTTCCACTTATAAGCCAAGTCTACTTATAGGGGCTATATTTGGTTCCAAAATCTTATTGCAGAAGCTTTTGATTGAGATCACACTCTGCCTTTTCACACAGTGATTTCTCAGAACACTCCACGAGGATAGGTGCTAATTTCTATCCTTCTTTATTTCCTACAAGTGGAATTAGAGTGAGAACGTTCAACCAGCTTCTTTTTCTTTTAAATTAACTTGTAGCACTTTGAACGCTCTTGGAAATGAAGGAAATTCTTCCACCTAGATGAGGGAATTGTGCAGATTTACAAGCCTGAAGTTTTGCTCTTTATTTTGTTACTGTTTTTGTAAATGCTTAGTACAAGGGGAGATATCATTGTCACTGAAAATATTTCTTAAGAAAGAGGAAGAATAGATGCTATTAAACTTATTGGAGTTGTTGCATTTCAAAACAACAGAAAAGGAATTTTTAGAATAGTGGAATTAAGCTATACACAAAGTGGGTGTTACAGACGATGCATGGGAGTTCACTGGTGAGATTCAGGCAGCAGCATGCTTTCTTTACCAAAACATGGTATTCAGGAGGGATGCTGAGAGCTTTGCAGTGACTCTATCTTAACTCTTTTTGTCTTCACCACAGTGCTGAACTAGGGGCCTTGTGGAAAATAGGTGTTTAATTAAAGGCTTGCTGCATGAATGCATGCACGGACTGGGTTGATTCTGAAAGAAAATTCACATTCGTATGACACGGTATGTTCCAGAAGCCCTTAATTTCAACCCGCATCCCCTCGAGACCTCTAGAAGGAAGCCAGGGTCATCTTTCTAAAATGCAAATCTGGTCATGACATTCTTCTAGCTAATCACCTTCAGTGGCTCCCATGTACCCACAGGAATAAATCCAAATTTCATAGCCAGACATGGAAAGCCCCTGCTTTCAGATTTATCTCTTCCTCTCACTCTTCTACCCCTTCCCCTCCACCTCACAAAAAATTAGATGTATCAGTCTGCTTTCTCTTTCTGTGCTTTTGTGTATGCTGTTTTCATCATTCATACTCCTCAAGTCCCTAGCTAATCACTACCTGTCTTTCAGTATCAGTTCAAAGCTTACCTCCTCTGAGAAGCTCTCTCCTGTGTCCTGGTTGTCTCTGTGTCTGGCCTGGGCTCTCAGTACTTTCTGGCATATGTAAGTGGGGTTTGCTGTCCTAGGTCTCCCTGAACTGCTCTCAGAAGAACCTGCGTTATTTTCACCTTTAAATCCAAGGCACTCAACATCAATGTGTCAGGTACACAGTAGGCACTGAAATATGTTGGGGGCCAAAAAGTTAGGGGGAAAGGGAGAGAAAAAAAAAAGAATGGTGGGAAGGAAGGGGAAGAGAAGGAAGAAGGAAGAGGAGAAAAAGTTACTATTGGTTCAGACCATTCTTCTAGGCTCTGTAAGCCAGAAATGAGCTCTAAAAAGAAAACGATGCTCAACATTAAAGAAAACAACAACAACAACGACAACTTACTAAGCGTGGAATATTTTAAAGAATTAGCTTTTATATTTTGTAACTTGTTCATAAGGCTTAATAGCAATAATTTTGAATCGATTCCTCTTGAGCGATTACATGATTTAAAAAACAAAAGCAGTAATTTTCGTATTAAAGCCTGCACTTTGAAATCAAAGAAAGCATAATTATTTCCAAGTTTATTTGATTCCAACATTGAGATGAAAACCCAATTCAGAAATAACAAAATTCTCACTCTATAACATTTTGTTGAAACACCAAGTAAAAAGTTAATTATTTTGCGGTTTTTGATGTGTCTGGGGGTCAGGAGCTAAGTCTGTTTTATTCCTCTTTACCACGGACTGGAGGCTTTTAACTATTTATGGATTTCATGAATCAACAGCTGGAGTAAACCGAACCACTCCAAGGAGAGTATGGAATTTTAATAGAAGTGGGGCTTTCTTTAAACATGGTTTCCTTTAAAGAGAACTTAAGATATGTTTGAATATCTCTCTTTATATATGCAAATATGCAATCATTTGGAGAAAAATACAAATAACTAGTCATGCTAATTATAAAATCTTACACTGCCATATAAATTCTTAAGTAAAAAAAAAAGAGATCAGTGCTGGGGATGGGGAGAGAAGGACGGGCAAATCACAGAAAAGTACCAAGGACAGCCAATAGGTGATTCTTTTGGCTCTCACACACACTCCCCACCCCTTTCCAAGCGGCCTAGATTATCAGGGACCTCAACAAACAAACACACCGTACAGGGCAGAGAAGATTGGAGTTTGCCTCCAAATGTGCAAGTAAAAGTAAAACATCTTGCATTGATGGTTCATCTGTGACAGCCTTGCTTTACTTGTAACAATATTCTTCACCCCTCTGCAACCTTTCCACTTATAAACATTGAGGCTCTCAGCTGGGAAATCTGCCTATCTCTCAGATCAGGAAACCCTGTCCAAGACCATCCAGTCCAAGGCCATTCAGTACAGAACAGTAAGTCTGAAGCAAAAAACTGAGAACCCAGGCTCTGGATTCCCAGTTGGTCAGACCACTAGGCCACATTGCACCATCAGAGCAAAGACAAACATGAGGGTTGCTCCAGGGCAGGCTTTGTTTGTTTACGAATGTGTTTGCAGCTTTTCTGAAGCCCTGTTGTCCTAATTTATTTTTCCTGTTTGCAACTTGTAAACATTACTGTCTTCCTTTCCCCTTACCTAACCTATTTATATGATAGCTTTTACTCTTTCGCTTGAAATGGATTCTAGGAGCAACTAAAGAATAAAACGGAATAAAATGACAAGTTCTAGGTTGTCTGGAAGCACACTTATGTCAGGGTATTGGTGCATATCTTACTATAGATAATATTAAGGAAGTGCATCAGCACCAAAGAATATTTTACAAAAAAATAAAAAGTGCTTTGAGCACAAAACAATTTCAGACTCTCCCCACATGATTTGAGTCAAAGAGTCTTAAGATGGTGAGGAAGTGATGGAAGTTAGATAATCAATCGATTAGGCTCCTTTCAACCTGAATGCGAGGGTGAATTTGCCCAAACTTACGTTGTAAATAAAACCTTACATTTTCAAAATGTCTATTTAAAAACACAGGGTATGTCAAGAATCACGTAAGATAGATTCACAGTCAATGTGCAGTTTTAAAACGCATAATCAGACAAAATGAAAAGCCTAGAAATAAAGTAGGAGAAACAAATTTAACACATCATGATTGCTAACACTTGAGGGAATGCAGTCTCGTCTAGAGGAGGTCATGAAGGTAGACCAACTGCTGTTGAACTTCTAAAGCGAACCCTAACCATCAGGAAGATTTTAAGGTTAGAGACACTGGTTTTATTTTTATACAATTTCACTTTATTCCTTGATATAGGATTATAGGTTTGTCCTAACACTATCATTAAAAGCCATGGTCGGGTCAATATTTGGCTCACAAATGTAATGAATATACAGTATTTCTATCCGAAATCAAGAACATATTCTTGTAGACGCAAAATTGTTTTTCCTAGTCTGTAAAGTTTATAGCATTTTTCTCTCTAATTCTCTTTTGGTTTCTAAAGTCTGCTTCTCTTGAATTCAAAATCTGTGTCTCCAGACTTGAACCCAGGAGTGAGAGAGGAGAGCTGCCCGGTCATCAGAACATCCACCTGGTCACCAGGCCAAACTGGCCCTACAGCCAACAAAGCCAGACCCCTGGGGCTTTGCCCTTGTGTGTCTGAGATCAGACAGCTTCAGCCTGAGCTGCCCAGGAGCAGCCAGCCACAGTGACCTCTTGTGAGGAAGCTGGCTGTGAGCCCTGACCCCTGGGTAGGGCTGGAGCACTGCAGTCATGCCCATTGCCTAATCCTTTGGACTCCAGTGGAACCTAAAAGGAGCAAGGGTGGGGTGACTCTTACCTCCAAAAGGGGTGTGGAAAGAAGAGGGAAACCACCAAATAGCCCTCGGGTGATGGAGGTTCCCGGCTTCCATGTCTTCCCTCTTGGGAGAGTCAAGACGCTTTTGCTCTTACAGATGGTTAATAAGGTGATAGAATCTTTGGAACTGGGAACGAACAGCCAGCCTGTCAGTTTGCCTAAGAGAAAAGAATTTAATTAGGAGCTAAACCAGGCTGGATAGGAGAGGAAAAGGGCTCTCTTAGGAGCCCTAGGAAAGGAAAAAATGAAAAGCCAGTGTTCCTAAGGCAATTTGGGAAACCAGTGCTTCCTGTGACTCACCCTGATTTTTATCAAATTACCAACTTACTTCATTGTAGTGGGGCATTGTCTCAAGGGGTTTTGGAAGAGAAAGGGGAGCAATCTGATGGCTTACTTACTCCATGACAGGTTTTGTTTGCTTGTTCATGTTTCCTGATTGTCTCCTAGAATATTTTCCAGATATTTGGCTCTTAGATATAGTTTTCTGGAGAGAAGTCCCAACAATTGCACATAAAGGGAATCACATAAAACTCTGTGAATGTTAACTATCATAGAATATTATTTTGAGTTCTCTTGTCCTTGGTGCCTGGAAGCCAGATAACTACACAATCGTGAGCATAAGTTCCCTCATCCAAATTATCCAGGTCATGGCCTTCCAGAATGAACACACCTGGAAAAACCAGTTAGTAAAGCTCTGAGTTTTCAGTACACGTGAAGAAAACCAAAGGGCAGCACTGTTTCCCTAACAGCATCCTGATGGCTTCCCACAGTGCTTGATCAAATTCTCAGAGGTAGGTACCCAGCCTAACTCTTGGATTTCTTACATTTCCTGGAGGAAGCTAGTGCTACACGAAATAAAAGAGGAAGAAAATTCACTCATTCATCCTCCTGAAACAAAAACCTAAAGAAGGAGGAAGCCTTTACAAGTTAGCAAACATCCTTTCCTTCTCCCTCCTCCTTCTACCTTTGGCTTTTTTTTTTCTTTTTTGTTTTTTCTCTTTTTTTTTTTTTTCTGGTGGGGAGGGCTGGACCTCAGCTCCATTCTGAAATAAAAGATTGAATAGGAGGATCTGGTACTTTTTCATTTCCTTCATAGAATAAAATGGCATGAAGAGCCCTTAGAGACCGATTAACTGCTTGATTGAGTGATTCATTATTCATTCAGCCATTCAGCAGGTATTTGTTTAGGGCCTGCTTTGTAACAGGCACCATGCAAAGGCTGAGAAGAGCAAAGACAAAAGGATATGAGTTTTTACCCTGGAGAAGCTCATGGTCCAGTAATACAGACAGTCACGAAAACAAATGTTTTGGGTATGAATCATGGCTCACAAACTGAAATGTGTGTGCAATACATGTTATTTGTCTTTATTTTCTTGAAAGGAGATTAAATGCTACTGTAAGCTCTCATCCTGCAGGGCATCTGGGAAGTTCAATCTCAGTCATTACTGAGGGTCCTTTCCTGCTTTGCTCCTGTGTCATGCAAAGATTCTGTGATTTTTTCATAGCCCAGAGCATATGAGGAGACCCTCTAAAATCTGGGGTCCACATTGCCTATTCCGGGATGCCTGTGGTCCAAGCCCTGCTGGTTCCTTGAGGTCTGGAAGCCCCACTACTTCCATGACACACATGGGCCGGTGGTTCCTCGTGGACACAGGAGCCTGATGCCTAAAACCAGTTTCCTAGATAAATGGATAGCTCCCCACACACTGTGGTCCTGCTACCTTGCAGGGCTCCAGGAAGAGTCGGCCTGCCTGGGTCCTGCTGCCCATAGGACCCACCCAACTCCACTCTCTTCCTTGCCTGGGAGGATAACCTCCTCTCCCTCCCTCTTCTGTATTTCCTCTGCCCCCAACACAACGGAATCTGCTCCAGGAGATACCATATTGAGGGAATGAATACAAATTAATATCTCACCAATTCTTCTGCCCCTAGACCCCAACAGCAAGTGTCTCCTCAACTATTGTGCATGGGTGACTCATGAGCCTCACCGTAGTCCCAGCCCAGTGTCAGAATATATGCTTGAATAAGTGCTGTAGAAAGTCACAACTACCTATGGGATTTTGGGGACTCAGAGAGGCTGATATTTCTTCCGGTCATGAGGTGTGGGGAGATGTTCATAATGTGCATGGGGCATGGGGCATGGGCATCGGGGGTCAAGAGAAGAGAATGTAGGAAACAGAGGGGTGAAAGAGCCTTTGTGTTCCAGGGAATACGAAAATCCTCCTATGGTATGTGTACGTGTATGTGTGTGTGTGTGTGTGTGTGTGTGTGTGTGTTAGGGCCTGATGACAAGAGATGAGGCTAGAAGAGAGATTGGAGCTAAATTCTGAAGGGACTTTTAATAAATTTGGGGGGTTTCCAAGGTGAATTTCTAAGGTAAACAGTTTAAGGTCATTGTCTACACTATAGTATCAAGGGGAATCCATGGACCTTAGAGTCTCTTGGATGTAGCTTGAAATCCCAGCTCCATTGTTTTCTTGCCATATGACCCTGGACTAGTTATTTAACCTTTCTGTACCTCAGCTCCTAATATCTGTAAAATGGGCATAGACAATGGTAGCATCTTCAGAATCTTTTTGCAGGAATTGAATAAGACAAGATATGGAAGCATCTGCACAGTTCTGGGCATGGAATTAGTATTAAATAAACGTTAGCCAGTACTATTATACTTATAAAATTTTCATGTCACTATAGTAATAGCAACTTGGAGAGGTAGACCCCATGTACTGCCGTACCATGCTACAGCTTGTAGAGGCATCCGGGGAGCAAAATTTAAAGTGCTCATTTGACTAAGCATGCTGGCAGATATAAGACAATGTGACATAGTGAATAATAATGTCCCCAAAGGTCAAAAGAGATGAACATCAGGACCAGCATGTGGGTCGGGGCTTTGATGATTTCACCAAGTTCAAGGCAGTGTCTGGTACCCAGGCGCCACCCAAATAGTTTTGCTTTGAGAATCTCAAGAGAATATAATACAAATTAAAATGAGCCATCAGAAGAGAGGAAGTAGTGTATTAGTTTCCGAGATCTGCTTGTAACAAAGTACCACAAACCAGGTGGTTTAAAACAACAGATATATATTCTGTCACAGTTCTGGAAGGTAGAAGTTCAAAATCAAGCAGTTAAGAGGGCCATGCTTCCTCTGAAACTCTGGGTGGAATCCTTCCTTGCCTCTTTCTAGCTTGCCTCTGTGGTCATGTGGTGTTTTCCCTGTATGTCTGTCTCATCTCGTGTCTCTTCTTAAAAGGACTCCAGTCATCTCGGATTAAGGGCCCACCTACTCCAAGATGACCTCTCCTTAATTTACATCTTTATCATGTCCGTAAAAACCATTTCCAAATAAGGTCACATTCGCAGATACCATGGGTTAGGACTTCAGCATATCTTTTTGGAAAACATGATTCAACCTACAAATGGTTTTATGGAGAGAGCACTGGGCTTGGACCTGTGGTCGTGATAAAGTTACCTCTCAGAATTCAGGTGTGTTATTTGCAAAATCAGGAATGGTTCTAAAATGCTATGATTATCTGAGCCTGTCTTGATTCTAAAAATGAGATCTATCTAGAGGCAAAACCTGAAGCAACTAATTGAAACCGTGTGTTCAAATCAAAACTGCACTTTGAGGAACTGGGGATTACATAACTAATAACCTAAGACTTTACTGACCCTGGCTGAGTTAGGAAGTAGTGCTTATGAAAGAATGCATTCTGTTTGAACAATTTCTTCAGTCGGGCAGAGGATAGATATTCTTGTGTAACTGGCATTTCCCACCCCTCCCTTAAAATGTGCTTTGATAAATATATTTGGAAGAAACAACATAAAGTATAAGAAAACAGAAAGTTCAATTTACTCTCTAAATCTAACCATCCTATACAGTGATGAGTTTTGAGTACTAAAACGAAACTCTTACTAAACACCCCTGCTCCCTTAATTGTAAAATAAAGATCACACTGAAGATCTTCAGTTTACCATCTATATCTGCCCTCCCATCCCCCTTGAGTCTAATCCCTGGTTGCAGTAATACATTTTTTGTGTGGTTTTTCTCTATAATACAACTGATGCATGGGTCAGGCCTACAATTTGAGTCTGTCTTCAAAATATGTCACATTGTAAGGTAGTCTCGCCTGTTGATATCCAGCCAACCATTCCCATATCATACCCTCTAATCTTTACACATTTTATGATTTGATTGTATATGTGAATGACGGGCACCAGCTCTGGTTCCATCTTGGGGTGGCCCAAGGCAACCCACATGTTGGCACTTACTCTGTATCCCCAAGAAGGTTACAAAAGTTTGGTAGGATCTTAAAAGGTGGTTCAAATGGGTAACGAATTCTATCAGGGGGATCATATGAGAAGAGACTTTGAGGCTGAAGAATATAGAGCATATTTGGAGGAAATTGATGTATTTCATTAATGATCTAGTTTTAGATGAGCCTGAAAAAGGCATACTGGGCCCCTATTAAGGAAGTGCTTTGCATTCAAGGCTGAGAACTTTTAGAATTTATTCTGTAGGCTGCAAGGAGCCACTGAAGGTTTTAGGGAAGGTGGTTAACATAATAGTATGTTTTAGGAAGTTATCCCTTTAACAACAATGAAGGTGGGCTGGTGAGGGAGAATCTGCATTTGCAGAGACCATCCCTGAAGCCATTACAAAAGTCAGAGCAAGGGGGGACACCAGCCTACACCAAGGTAATAATGTCAGGAGAGAAATTGAAGGTATCGATATAGGAGACAGCACAGACCCACTGGCATGAAAATGTGATTTCTAGTCTGAGCAAATGGAGGAATGATGTGACCCCACAAATGTGTGAGAAGGCTTGCGTTCTATTTTGGACATGTTGAGTTTGAGGTGACTTCAGGACAACCCAGGGAAGATGTTCCCTGGGAAGCATGAGGTCACTGTCTCTGCTCTGGCATGTTTATAAAGAAGGCTCCCAAGGGCACAGCCTGCAGCTCTGTGTCCTTTGCTGAATTCAGATGTCCTGCTCAGTGTTGACTGAACACACAGTGGTTACCCAGTAAATCCCAGTTACGATCTTGACATAGCACCTTTCATCAAACACTCAACAAAGTCATTAGCAGCCCTACCTACCTACTCAAACATAATGCAAGAGACTTGTAGTTCTAACATTTTTAATGTAGCAACTCTTAACCAGGACATTCTTCTAAAATCAGCTTTTTACTGAGGAGTGAAAAGTGATGCAGGAATAGTCGTAAGTCACATGCTCCATATATAAGAAATAGATTTCAGGAGCCTGAACTCTCAGATGCCTACTTTCATCGGGCTACTTTTTTTTTTTCTTTGCCAGTTGATATATTTACATTATACATTATAGAAGTTTCAAGGACCTCGTCTGAGAAGAATGATCAGAAAAAGTCTTTTTTTACCCATACAATGGGGGGAAAAAAGAGAAAGGTTGGTTAGATGCCAAAAGCAATCATGTGTTTTAGAGAATCCCTTGGTTGGCGTGCTCATAAAAATAATTTACAGGGGGAAAGTTGACATGGAGCCACTTTCTGTCCTTACAAGCTGTGCTTTTTTATTTCAGTTGAGAGAGACAGAAATATGAATAGGGCAGAGGTAAAGAAATAACATGACCCACTGACATGTGGATATGCAATTTCTAAACCAATTGTCTTGACCAATTTGGGGAAAAAAGAAAACTCATTTGCTTTTCCATTGACTCAGGCAGGAAGGATTCAGGGAAGGCATTCTGTACCGGAAATCATGACCCCTGGGTTCTAGTTTGGACTGTGCCCCTATAGAGAAGTTCTGTTTCTAACCTTGGGTAAATCACTTCACCCTCTGCAGGGTGGCAGTTTCAGCTATAATTTTCTCTCCTTCACACATCACCTTCTCTATTGATTCTCTACTCTTATAGCCCTCTTTAAGCAATCACACAAGAGATATATAAAATACCCATATATTTTTGGATGTTGTGTATTTCCTACTGAGAGAAGCTCCTCTTCTTGTGGCTAATAATGAAAATTACAAGTGTAGAGCCTGGCTCACTTGTGTCAAGATGATATGAGTAAACTGAAGGTCACTTTCAGTATACTTCACTGTGCCTCCCAGGCACTGCTGATAAGAAAAAGAGAAAAGGACAAAGACCAAATTAACTTTTAATTTCCCATCCAAGCTACAAACTGACAGAAACAGGGAGATGAGTAGACTCTCTTCTAACATACAATGGAGAATTATGTATTAGGTATCTTATCTGATTTAACTTAACAGAGATAACCAAGCATGCAACTATTTAAATCTATATTTATAGGTAATGTCCCTTGCTCTGAGCACTAATAAATTTTAGTGACACATTTTCATATATAGTATCAGTCCAAAAATCTTTCAGCTCTAAATTAGATGAATAAATAAACAAATCAGGTACATTAACTTTCTCTTCGGAGTAGTTTTCTTTCCAAGCAATCACTTAAGTTATTTACATGCTGATATAAGACATTACTTAGCATAGTGAGTAATAATTTTCTTACCCTCCAAGGTATTAGCCACCAACCCTTCTTCAGTAATTTATTTTGCAATTCTATAGCATCACCGGGAATATTAGTAAAGAACCTGATTTTTTTTTTTTTTGGTATCTGATTTATTTCATGAAACTCGACCAATAATTATGTCTGGTTAAGCAAGCATTAGCCATATGAGATACCTAACATAATATGTAGATAATATATATTAACTATGGACAATGAATTAATTTTACAGAGCACCCTACCCGTAAATGAACAGTGAAGCTTAAAGTCAAGTGACTAGCACTTTCAAACAATAGATTTCAAAACAATTTTTGAATGTGAGCTCTTCTCATATAAACTTTTCATCTTTGCGTAGCATGTTCTAATTCCAGCAATTTTATGCATGTAAGACACACCCTGGTCTTCCAAAAAGTCCAATTCAGCACTAAGGTCTAAATACATACACAGATTAATTATAATGTTGTTGTTTTACAAATTCATCCTTTGTTTCACAGAAGGACAAGTTATCCTGTTGCATTTAAGTATAATCTGATGTCTGTAACAGTGAGTGATTACTCAGAAGCCTATCTAGTGTATAAAACATGTTTTACCTCTGCTCTAACTTTTTCAACACAGGATTCCTACTTAATAGTGACGCACACGATTCAGGAAAAATGTGCAATACTGGCTTTAGATTTGATAAGGTCTGAAATTGACAAGTGAGTAAGCATCCCTCCAAAATGACAATACTTTGAAGCTACGTAATAATTCTGTTTTACCCTAAATCAATGCAGTTTAGGAACTTACAGTGAAACAAAAACTCGAAAGGAAAATACTACTCTTGAACTCCATAGCACATATACTATATATAGCACACATAATTTGATTATCCAGAGTTTGTCTCCAAATTTCTCCTTTGCATAAGGAATATTAACCATCCAGTAGAAATGGAGGTGATATTAAAAATGAATAGAGGGCTTCCCTGGTGGCGCAGTGGTTGAGAGTCCGCCTGCCGATGCAGGGGATACGGGTTCACGCCCTGGTCTGGGAGGATCCCACATGCCGCGGAGCGGCTGGGCCCGTGAGCCATGGCCGCTGAGCCTGCGCGTCCAGAGCCTGTGCTCCGCAACGGGAGAGGCCACAGCAGAGGGAGGCCCGCATACCACAAAAAAAAAAAAAAATGAATAGAGAAGTACAGAGAATTAAAAGTATTTTCATTTAAAATTTTAAACAGGCTATCTGGCTTTCTGGAGCATGTAATTTTTAAAAAATAATGTTTTAAAATTTAATTAATGGCAATAGTCCATCGTAGAAAATAACAGGTAAGCAAAAAGCAAAAAGAGTAAAATAAATGTCTTCTATAATTCCAGAATTACTAATGTACATAGTCTCTATTATAGGTTGACTTGTATTCTGCACCCCCTATTCAATACTGAGGTCCTAATCACAGTCCCTCAGAATGCACCCTTATTTGGAGATAGAGCTTTTACAGAGGTAATCAACTTAAAGTGAGGTCATTAGTGTGGCCCTAATCCAATATGACTGGTGTCCTTATAAACAGGGAATATTTGGACACAATCATGCATAGAGGGAAGGCTATGTCAGGAGACACGGGGAGAAGACAGCCCTCTACAAGCCAAGGAGAGAGGCCTGGAACAGACTCTTCTTCCTTCACAGCCCTCAGAAAGAACCAATCATGCTGACACTTTGATTTTGGACTTCTAGCCTCCAGAACTGAGAGACAAAAAACTTCTGTTGTTTAAACCACCCAGTCTGTGGTACTTTGTTATGGCAGCTTAGTAAACTAATACATTCTCCATCTTTTTGCTAAGTGCATAAATAAACAAACAAAGTATACACATATACATGTATATATGTAAATACATATGTGTACATATTTAATAGGTATCATAATTTACATACTGTTTTGTAACTTTTTTTCATTTTACATATAGGAACATCTCACCCCATCTTAAGATAGGATAATAATAGTCATACTACTACTAATAATAATAATGAAAAAGTTAACATGGAATGAGCATCTACTTAATAGACATTAAGTACTTTATGTCTACTATCTTAATCCTTATGATTTCTAGAAGAACATCATATTTAATGGCTATATTGTATTCTATTATATGGACATATCATAAGATATTAAAAGTCTACCCCATTACCAAGTATTAGTTTACTCCATTTGGCGGGGGGATATTAAAAAACACCTCTGCCATGAACATCTTTATATCATGGTCTAAATGCACACATATTACCTTCTTGGGATAAGGGTTTGTGGGCTTATAAAACTTAAAGGTAATTTGACAAAGTATATATTATATATTTATATAATACATATATATTTTATTTTTAAAAATATATACATACAAAATATGCATACATATATATGTACTTGTTTATATATTATATATATGTATGTGTATATATATATATATATATATATATATATATATATATATATATATATACAGAGAGAGAGAGGGAGAGAGAGAGAGAAATTGTCTGCCAGGATACTATGCTACTATGTCAATTTTACTAATTTTCACTCCCACCAGAAATAAGTGAAAGTACCTATTTTCCTTTACCATCTTGCTTTTTTTAAAGCCCAGTCAATTTGTAGGCAAACAATGATATCATATTGCCTTAATCTGGCTGTCTTTGACTCCAGAAAACTTGAACTTTGGAAATGTGTGCTTAGTCCTTCCTATTTTATTTTTTGTGAATGTCTTGTTTCTTTGTTTACTTTTAATCTGAGATCATAATGAAAGTCTTTCTGCTCTGGATGATTTTTATGATTTCCCAATTTCCCAATGTCCCCCCTAGCTTAAGAATTAATACCAGCTGATATTTGGTCACCTCCAACCCATAATGCCTCTTGTCCATTGTATGGTCCTATTTCTGGCAACATCAATCAAATAGAACACAAATACAAACCAAGAAATAAGATATAAGGGTTTCTAAGAAAGAAGGAAAATGCAACCATGAAGTTTATGAGTATTGCTCCAAAGGAGACCCTTATAACAGTCGTTTACACAAATTTTAATTGCATTAGACAATAGACTAGAAGAATGAGAGAGAAAATGGTGACTCAGACGCTGATTCACATTAAATAAAATACTCCTCCTTCTTGCCTAAAATTTTCTCGCTGCAGCACTTCCTTCCTTACCCTCACTACATCTTTCCCACTCCCTTCTCCAGGATTCAAAAGTTACTATAGAGATTTAACTTAAATATGAGTTTTTCTGCACTGCCTTACTAGATTTTCTACCCACCCACTGCTCCTTTTTCATATGCTAATATTGCACCTCACATAAATCTCCTATATGACTCTTTGTTGTAACTTCTCTTAATTATTTGCTCATGTATCTATTTCTGACACTAGACAGTGAACACCCTTGGATCATAGTGTCTTTCGTCTTTGTAATTTCAGTGCCTGGTCCCAGACAAAGGCTGTCAAGAAGGAACCACATAACTGGTGACATCACTCCTCCTGAGGGTGTATTTGGATTGAGGGTGAATCCAAATATTTACTTTTATATCTAAGGCTAAATCTTAGGAACTTTTGTTGATCTACAGAGTTAGCTCTTTGGAAGAAAACGCATGTACTAACTTAAGCACAATCAAATGATACATGAATCTACATGGACCCCTAAAGGGCTTAGTTACATATCCCTGGGTGCATATGTGACAGTTATGAATATCACACATCTCCATGTCTTCCTGGACGTGGGTTTTTGTTTTTGTTGTTGTTGTTTTTAGTCTGCAAAACAAGAGACCTGTGACGTGAACTCTACGGGGACTTTCAGGCCCGAAAGCCTGTGATTCTCATTCTACTTGGGCAAGACTGCCTGTGAAGTGTCTTCACTGCTATTTTGAGGGCAGGTTGAGCCTGGGGCCGTTTGTGTCACTGTCTCAGAGTCTCAGAGATAGCATGCTGTTTACATGCAGCAGTGCGGCCCTGCCTCTGATAGCTGATCCTATCAGACTGGGTTATTTCCAGCTGTCTTCAGGAGCAGACAGCTGCAGTGTCCAAATTTGCCTGCTTCACCACTGGAGAGTGTAGTCAGTAGTCACACCCCTTGTAGGGCTCTTGGACTGCCAAACAAATGCTTGGGCGAGTTCGACCTCACAGGCCCAGAAAGCCAACCCGTAAAAGCTGACCTGGATCCAGGGCTATTTCACATTTTCACTAGGTTTGAAAATTTCTTCAGTAGCCAGTTGGGGCCAGAATTGAGAGAGAGCAAATGAGCCTAAAGAAATTGAGGAAATGGTACAAATTCACAGTCTGCTAATAATGATAATATTTATAAGCATGTAAGTTTACAGGTATAGTAGATTTTTTTTTTTTTTGGTAAATATGTAGATATTGTAGGTAGTGACGGTTCAAAATGATATCACAAGGAGTTGAAAAAGAGAGCTTGAAAGACCCAATATTTGGGGGCATAACTGTGTACATACCTCTCTCTATAGTGCTAGATAGATACTTTCAAGATTTAGGTACTTTTCTCAGTACTAAAACTGGAGCAGAAAAATGAAAACTGAGAAGTTGTTAGAAGAGAGTGATAGCAATAGTTGAAAATGGTAAATAAGACTTATTCATCATATTACCTACGTGACATTTACTTACTAGGAAGCTCCAGTATGCATGTTAACTTAACTTGTTACTGTTTATTTAAAAAATGCTTATGATGACCATTTTGAAGATGGAATCCAGATCTCATCTCTGCCCTTAGCAAATCTGTGTACCACATAGTTAAAGAGGCATTGCCTCCACCCTAACCAGATACTGAGTCTCCGGGACCAAAAGGAGCCTAGAGTCCATTTCTTCCTGCCTGGACATCTCCTCTTTTGTGCCACACTACAGTTGGAGTTGTTTGCAAAGAGAGTGATGTGATTTAACTGAAATGACCTTGTTTTCCAAAGGGATATCGACAACTCCCTGAGAAGAACAAATTTCCCTGATTTAAGTTAAATTCAGAAGGATAACAGACTCAAGTCTAAGTCACTTAGTCTCTTTTACCTGGTTTCTCCCTAACAAAAGAATCTGAAGGGCTTAGCTTCTTGTAGTTGCCCCAAGACACTAAAAAATTTCTTTATGTAAATTCTAGCAATACACCAATTTCAGTTATACAAATTATTTTTATTAGGGTGTAATTAAATTATAATATTATACTAGTTTCAGGTGTACAACATAATGGTTTCATATTTGTATATATTGCCAAATAATCTCCACAAGAAGTCTGGTTAACATCCATACACATAATTTTAAATGGTTCTTTGTGATGTGCAAAGAATTAGATTTGGTATGGCAGAGGAGTCGAAGGTTCCAGAAGACTCTTCAATAGAGAAGTCATCCACTACTTACCTTGCTAAGAAGGAAAAGACTTACTTTGGTTAAAATGCAGGCATCATAGGGCTTCCCTGGTTGCGCAGTGGTTGCGCGTCCGCCTGCCGATGCAGGGGACACGGGCTCGTGCCCCGGTCTGGGAGGATCCCACATGCCGCGGAGCGGCTGGGCCCGTGAGCCATGGCCGCTGAGCCTGCGCGTCCGGAGCCTGTGCCCCGCAACGGGAGAGGCCACAACAGTGTGAGGCCCGCGTACCACAGAAAAAAATAAAAATAAATAAATTAAAAAAAAAAAAACGCAGGCATCATTATTAAATAAAACTGACCACAAATATGAAACCCAAGTCTCTGGAAGTTTCTCTAAAGTTTTATTAGGTAAATCTGAATAGCCTTGAATTTTCATAATAAGGTCCAGAAAGCAAAAAGATAATGATGTAGCTCTACTGAAAAAATTTTTTTTTCATATTCTTGGGCAATATTTAATTTTAAAAGGTCAGAAATAATGGGAAACTAACACATTACAAAGAGATCAAGTCCTTGTTTTTCAATAAGAACTTGTTATAGGTACATAAGCTAATGAAGTAGTCTTACTTGATTATAAATGATTGCAGGATATGTTGTAATAACAACCACACCATCATTTTAATATGTTTGCCAAGTACCATGAAGCTTCTATCAAATATCTTTCCAGCCTAAAATTGTTGGGAAAATGTAGTTATTTTTGGAGACTCTTGAGAAACATTTTTTTCTCATGTGCTAGTTTTCTAGGGTTTTGAGAAAACTTTAAGCCACTTGTTATGGGAAATTACTAAGATGGGAGAGACACCACAGTTCCATACTGTCCTTTCTGTTTTTAAAAATCTCTCTATCACAGTGCTGTTCACACTAGGGCAAACAAATTTCGTCACTTGAAATGCAAAGGTATTTTTCTCCTTGAACATTGACCTTGACCTTTCCTGACTTTCCTATAACAAAATATAGGTGATAAGTGGCGGGGCAAGGAGGATCCCAACCCAGGCAATTGGCTTCAGGGTCTGAATGCATAGCCACTACATCAGTCAGCCTCATGTGTACAATTAACAAAAACTACAAGGATTCAGGTATCTATGTGGATGTGGAGGTGTGTTTAATATTAAAGATTCTAAGGTCATTATTTCCTAAGAAACAGACTGCCACTTTTCTACCTTATAACTTACTGCTAAAATTGAAAATCCAGGAGCCATATTTTAGCTGACTTAAAGGCCTTAAAGTGCTGTTTCACCTGGGAAAACTGAAAACTTGAACTGTATTTGAAATAAAAATATAAGGTAGGCACAGCTTGAAACTTTAAAGGGCAATCAATTGTCTCCAGTTTTTTTTTTTAATTTTCAAGCTTACAGAAAAACTGAGAGAATAGTATATGAAATAGCCATAGAAACTTCGTTGAGATTTATCATTGCTAATATTTTGTCACATTTGATTTCAATATTTTTTCTTTTGCTCAAGTATTTGTAAGTGAATCACAGTTATCATGACATATAACCCTAAATATTTAACTGTACATCACTGAGAAATAAGGGCAACTTCCCACTTTCTCCCATAATTTGCAATATAGCTATATTATTATCACTTTTAAGAAAATCATAATAATTGTAATTCCTTAATACCATCTAATAGTTAAGCCATATTCAAATTGTGAAAAATATATATTTTACAGCCATTTTGTTCAAGCCAGGGTCAAAACAAGGTCCAGTTATTGAATTTACTTGTTATAATTCAAGTCTCTTTTTCTAATTTATTTTTGAAGTTGCTTCATTGGACTTCTATAAAGTCCTTTTAAATATTCCTTAAAATAAGTGAGTGATTTTTTGAAATCCAAAAGCAAAGAATGGCATTTGGAGTTGGTATCTTTTTAGAGAAACTAAAATAAAAGATAACCCCCGGTCTTTTAATGATCTTTTAGACATCCTTTCCAATTGCCTACTACAATGACTTGCCCACCTCTTACCATGGTCTCATCTTTTCCAGCCCATGTGTCAGAAGAAAAACAATGAAAAAAGTTAAACCTTAGAAATTCAGAGGTGAAAGCTCAAAAATGTTGGAGATCAACCAGCATAATAACCACCACCTTTTTTTAAAAAAAATAAATTTATTTATTTAATTATTTCTTTTTTGGCTGCATTTGGTCTTTGTTACTGCGCACAAGCTTTCTCTAGCTGCGGCGAGTGGGGGCTACTCTTCATTGCAGTGCCCGGGCTTCTCATTGTGATTGCTTATCTTGTTGCGGAGCACGGGCTCTAGGCGCACGGGCTTCAGTAGTTGTGGCACGTGGGCTCAGTAGTTTTGGCTCACGAGCTCTAGAGCGCAGGCTCAGGAGTTGTGGCGCACGGGCCCAGCCACTGCGCGGCATGTGGGATCTTCCCAGACTAGGGCTCTAACCCATCTGCCCTGCATTGGCAGGCGGACTCTCAACCACTGCGCCACCACGGAAGTCTAACCACCTCCTTTAATGCATTAGAAAACCAAGTTCCGAGGTGAAGTAAACTGCCCTCAGCCACAACTACATATTAGCAGAAAATGAAACTAGAACAAAAGTCCAATCCTTTTTCCAGTAATACCACCATAGAAGATCATATTACCTGGCCTCTGTCCTTCTAAAAGACTGCAGAACAAATGATTTTTCAGATCCTATGATCTGGCACCAAAGTCAATAAGACTATTACTGACATTCCAATTTGCATTAGTGACAGCACATTTTATCAAACAAGTCTTCAGTTTAACCCCAAAGACCCAGTTTAAATCTGTGGACGTGAGGTCAAAGGTTTGTACTGAGTCTTTCGTGCTTAGCTGAATGCCTGATTAAGCCATGTACAGGACAGGATGGACAATGGCTCTCAGTAGAACCTTGCAAACTCAGCCAGTCACAGGCTTAAGGAGATCCAATGCAACAACATTTTCTCAGTCTGATTTTAAACCCAGCTTTTCTTTTGTCATTGAGGAAATATCTCTCCTCTTTCCATGTGTTTCTGCGGCTGTCCTGAACGACCAGTCATGACTTGCCTCCATCCGAAAGGGAATTATAATCAGACTTGGGTAGTCATGGAACCCCAATCCCCTATTTACAGTGATTTACAGGGTACATGTCTGTGACCCAAGCACAGCCAAGCCAAACACTCATGCAATTCAATACATGGGAGTAAGACTTCAAATATATATATGTATATCTTTCTTTTGGCTCATACCCTGTAAGGGTATGGGCTTGACAACCTTTCCTGCCACATGGCGAAAACCTGAGGTCAATAATTAATGAAAAAGTGACTCATGAATATCTGAGATGTAGAATGAGATACCCCTGACAACACCACATGGGCCTACTTGGAATTCTGTTAGGTAAGTTAATAAATGCGCTTTTGCTTTTGATAGATGCTGTTATATTTCTGTCATTTACATCCAAAAGAGTCTTTATGAGTACAAAGTTCTGATTTGCAGAGAATCATGAAGCCCTGAGGTTTTCAAAACATCTAAATATAGTGATTTTTACCTTGCCACACTATTTCTAATTTTGAAAGCAGAAGTTACACATGCACAGGGGTCCTCTAGCCACTAGTGACCAATCAGAAATAAAATTTGTGTTTTTCCTTTTTTTAGAGAGAGAAGTGCCAGAGACTACATAGTTTAGACCAAGATAAAAAAAAAAAAAATCACCTTAGAGCCACAGACAGTAGCCTGATTTAGAAAGGTAGAAATATGGTACCTTGGATTTACTTGAGAAGCTCCCTTAGAAGGGTATATCATCTTGGCTACATCACTGAGAGTTGCCTCTTGAGAAAGAGGGCGTGTATGACAAATCTGGATGGTGTAGGGAAAGAGGTCAAGATCAGCTACTCCTCCCTTGGGTAGGTCACTGAGGAGGAGGAGGGATGGGAGACCAAGGCCCAGGAACTAGTAAACAACAGGACTGGATCTGCCCCAGCCCCTGGGAACTAGCTTGTACTTGGAAACTGTCTGTATCTGTATAACAGCAATTTCTGGTGTTATGAACCAGAAATGAACCATCTTTGGCCAACCTCACAACAGAAGAAGTGGAAGGGCTGTAGTATTCTGTACTAGCAATCACTGTTCCAAATGTGTAGGGTGGTCTTCAACAGTGAGAAGCAGGTCTTCAAGAGTGTATGGCCTCAAATGAAGCAAACACTGGGCTCTCTTTACTTGATTCTGGGCGGAACTACTGCAATATATTTAGTGCAAGTTTTTGTGTGCACATGGTTACAATCCCAAGGGAGGCAATTATAGTTTATAAACCAGAAGAGGGAAATAATTAATCATTTGTTCTTACCCATAGGCGGTAGATACCTATAAGGATCTATATATAGGGAAGATACCATACTGCTTCTACATTCCCATCACAATGGGTTAACTTTACGTAGAAGCTAAGTTGTGAAATTCTCTTGACAATTGCTTTACATATTCCTCTTCTCTTACCTAAGTTTCTGTCCCATAGCCTGTGTCCTTTTTAATTTATCAGGTGTCTTTCACAATCTGTAACAGATTCCTATCGTCTAGTCTTATCCTTTTGTTATTCTACCTACCAGAAATGTTTATTAGGTTGCCCCAGTGAGCTCAATCTTTCTTCAGCCATCACTGTCAGGCTCCCTAACAGAGATTTCTGCTGTCACCCACTGGGATCTTGCTTCACCCTGTATTCTGAATTTTCTGGAAACATTATTTTTGGTTTCAACATAGGCAATTAATCATGCACATTTATGAACTTCAATCTCCAAGAAGGCTTCAGGAAATACCAAATGAGAGACTTCATGGACGAGTAGGCAAAATGCCAGCTCAGAGGTGGGGATACTTGATACACCAGTATTTCTAGCTCTAAGTCATATTGCCTGCATCTGTGTACAGAGACATTTAAGTGCTCTGCTTAGGGGGGAAGGTAAGAAGCAGAAGAAATTTTAGAGCTCTTCTCTCTTTCCCCAGCCTACCTCCTCCAACTATCTTCAATCTTTTTAATCCCATCCTGAGGGATTGTTCCTTCACCTCTTTACTATCTACTACAGCCTGAAAATTGGCTCAGCCTCGAAATGTTATTGGGCAGAAAAATCTTAATAGGGTGGATGGTCATGGGTAGAAGGTGGTTGGAAAATATATCACTGGGGTGGGTTGGGGATAGGAGCTGAAATCTGGGAGGGGTTTCATTACTCTAGTAACAGAAACACAGAGAGAATGAGTGAAAAAAACCAAAATTATAATTAGTTATGAATTCAGATTCTAACTTGGTCCAATAGTTGTCTCCAAAGTCACTGTATTACAGGATTTGACCTCATGATTCTATTTTTTTCTTTTATAAATTATGAAAGTAATGCCTGTTCCTTGTAACAAAATCAAGTAAAACAGAGGTCTAAAAGATGTAAAACCTCCCAAATCTGATTCTCTGGAAGAAAAAATGGTTTATAATTCAATAATTTAAAAAAATTGTTAGACTTGCAAGTTTTTTCTTTATATACTTGCATTATTTTCAACATATAATACACACACGCAAATGGTTCCTTTCTGAAAAAAAACCTGTTTTATTCTTTTGCATAAATGGGATAATAATAAACATACTCTTCAACATATTTTTTACTCTTATTCAAACATGGATACTATGATTGTTGGTTTTGAGGTATATAGATTTGAACTTTAATGGGTAACTCTCTGCAGATTATTATTTATGAAAGAGTCAATATTTAATTAATTTGTTCAACAAGCAGTGAATAAAAAGCCTGATATATGTTCTTATGGGGATTAAATTTTATTAGGAAAATAAAGCCAAAACAAATAAATATGTAAACTAGAAAAATATCAGATAGCAATAACTACTATTCAAATAATGAAAATAATGGTGCTGTGATAGAGTGACTGGGTAGCTACTTTAGATTTTTATGGCATCTCTTTAAAGTCTTATCCACCAGGAAAAATAAAGGGATGAGTTTTTTATTATAATTTTTGTACAATTAATTTCTCAGAATTCAAATATATCTTCTAGATGCTAATAACTGGGGGTATAAATTCTAGCAGGCTTTAAGCAATGGTATCCTGTAAGGCCAGTTATTTCTGAATCAATAACTAGGAGTTTGATTGACCTTGGCAGTATTACAGGGCCATATTTTTACATGGCTGAACTGTTCTTGAACAATTACTACAATGTACTAGGTACAAATCGTCTTTTATTCAGCACCAGGCATACATGTCTTATCT
Source organism: Physeter macrocephalus (assembly GCF_002837175.3). Lineage (NCBI taxonomy): Eukaryota > Metazoa > Chordata > Mammalia > Artiodactyla > Physeteridae > Physeter > Physeter macrocephalus. The sequence continues at coordinate 132,887,504 of NC_041214.2, read as the reverse complement.
TCCCACCAATTCCCCCCCAGCACCTATACTTTCATTACTTTTATAAAAGAAAAACTATTATAAGAGAGATAAAGAAAACCCATCCCCATTGGCTTTTTTTCTTTCGGCCTGCCCTCTCTTTATGTTACGTTAGAGTTGAAATATTGCATTCATGGACTTCTGGTTTATTCTTAAGATGGATTTTATTTGTGAGTTTATCTCATTGTTTTGTGGTTCCAATAGCTCATAGAATACCTCTTTTTATTTTCATCAGAGGAAGGACAAGAACTAAGAAAGAGATGTGGTTCTATCAACAATTCACCTAGGGAAAATTCCAATCTATCTTCTGAACTGTTCTACAAAAAAAATTGGAAAGTCATCACAAAAGAGAATGAAACTGCAGTCAATTCTTTTTTTTTTTTTTTAAGATGTTGGGAGTAGGAGTTTATTAGTTTATTTATTTTTGCTGTGTTGGGTCTTCGTTTCTGTGAGAGAACTTTCTCTAGTTGTGGCAAGCGGGGGCCACTCTTCATCGCCGTGTGCGGGCCTCTCACTATCGCGGCCTCTCTTGTTGCAGAGCACAGGCTCCAGACGCACAGGCTCAGTAGTTGTGGCTCACGGACCTAGCTGCTCCGTGGCATGTGGGATCTTCCCGGACCAGGGCTCGAACCCGTGTCCCCTGCATTAGCAGGTAGATCCTCAAACACTGCGCCACCAGGGAAGCCCTGCAGTCAATTCTTAACTATCAAAATATTTCCAAGAAAATATAATTTTTGAATAAAGGAGTAAAACCCAGTCTCATGAAAGCAATCCTTCTTTTATCTCCGTGTGGAAGCATAGTGTGGGAGGGCTCTTCCCAAGCTCCAAGATTCTGTGACTTCCCTTAATTCTAAATGTCTTACTTAAAGAGAGGAAGTTAATGGGTGAAAAGTACAGTTGTTTACTACAACAAAGAGCTTTTTAAAAAATTCTCAACATCTTTTATCTTTTCTTCCTTGATATATTCCCATGATGATTTTTTCCCATCATTTAAAAAAAATTGTATGAGTAATTACAATTTTTGTGTAAAATATTAATGTACTACATGGAGGTAATCTAAATGTGCCATATTAGGAAAATGATTTAATCATTATGAAGTATTTCCTGTAATAACCATCTGAATGTGAAATGTTCATAATGTTTCTTTGCCATTTTCATATTTTCCTAGATTCAGGATAAGTATTTATCAAAATTAAACGGCATTGACATGTTTTGGTCTCCACTAAATTGTGAGCTCTCTGAAAGGAGTCCACGTGCATCTTTATGACTCCCTAGTATCTGTGTAATGGGTTTAGCAGTGATATCACAAAGATTATTTGTATTCTGAGCTCTTGTTAAGTGTTAAGCACTGTACTAAATGCCTTTTATTTTGTTTTCTCTTATTTCACTTTTTTTTTTTTTTTGGCGTGGCTTATGGGTTCCCTGACCAGGGATTAAACCCAGGCCACTGCAGTGAAAGCACTAGGTCCTAACCACTGGACCACCAGGGAATTCCTCTAAATGCATTTGAAACACTAGTCTACTTCAATCATCAGAACAAACTTAAGAGTTTACAGATGAGAAAATTTAAGCACGAGAGGTTAAATAACTTGCCCCAAGTCACACAGTCAATAAGTGTTACAGCCAGGAGCTAACTTGGGTCTGGGTGACTGCTATATTTTTGCTTTTAACTAGTATATTGAACTGCTACTTAGAAATAAAGATGACAAGGAGCTTTCTATAGAGTCTGGCAGAAAAACACTGAATATGTTGGTGGTGGTACTAGTATAAGCTTCATTATCATGATGCCAAGGAATATGAAAAAATCCCTGCCCTCAAGTACATTAAAATGTGGTAGGAAGAATTAGATAGTTACTAAATGACTGTAATGCAAGGTAGAATAAGGAAAAGATCATAAGGCAAGTACAAATACATGTATTAGGGAGGTGGCCTACCGAACAATGGACAGAGTTTCAATGCTTAGGAGATGAAAGGATGTCACTCCAGGTGGACAGAACATTGTGAACAAAGGCAATGAGGTTGGAACATACAGGGTACGTACAGTGACCAATGAGGAATTTAATGACTGGAGCATGAGGAGGTGTAGGGGAGCAAGGAAAGAAAAGACTGGAAAGGTAGATTAATCTACTTAATTGTACTATCATCCAGTAGAACTTGAATTTTCTAGAACTTGTTGACAAGAGAGCTCATCAAAATACCATGATGAAATCTAAAAACATTTTGTCTACTGGACTTCCCTGATCTAGCAATTCTGCAACCTTGACTAAAGAAAGTGAAGTCAATATGGCTCACCAGCCCCGTCCTGCTCTCCTCCAATATATTTTTCACACTAGAGTCTGTGTAAACCTCTTAAAATTCAAATCCGATTATGCTGCATTTTTCTTAACTAACTGGATGAGTTTCTCATTTCCCAAATTCACATGCTCACCTCTTAAGCCACCTGTCTTACAGGACCCCATCTTTAAGAGGTTCCAGCCATACCAAACTTCTCTCTGCTTCTGAGATGCGATGCAATTTCTTCTGGGCAGCACACTCTTCCTTCACACCTCCATCCCTGTCTCTCAGGTCCCAACCTAGCTGGCCTTCATCTGCTTCGTAGACCCCACCCTGCAGAACTCTCTTATGCCATTTGTTGCTTACCTCTATTTGTGTACTTGCCGCAATATTTTGTTGCAATATTTTGTTTTGTTAAATTTCAGAGGCTTTTTCCCATTTATTCTTACATTCCCAGTTCCCGAAGCAAAGTAGGCACGCAGTAGGTGTTTATTGAGTAAATGAATGGAGGGATGATGATTGGCATTCCCCTGTGGACAAACTTAGTTTGCAAGTCATAGAACCGAGAAATTTCCTGTTGTTGTTTTCTTAGATGGTGAGATTTTCAGCATCTATATGGATAGCTCAAGTCTCTTCCTCCTCTATTCAATCTCTGAGATGGTTGTCAAGATAACTTCTCTGTATCCTTAATCCATCCAGTGACCGTAATATGCTCCAACAATTAGAGCATTTGTTTTCTATCCTTTTTACTTCAAATATTCTCAAAGCTGCTTTCCCCACAGTTTGTGGATTTATAAAGAATTCTTTTTTGAAAAGTATACTTTCCCACCTCTTTACTGAAAACCTGTGTCCCATCCCATTATGTTTTAAGATTATATTCCCTGTTCTGTTTTCTCCCAAGAATTACTGGAAATCACTCAAACTACTTTTCTTGGAAAGTACAGTTATAGTCCTTTTATAGGAATGAGTTTCCATTTCTTTTCAGAGTTCCATCCAAGCCAATATGTAGTTATCCTCAGAATGCAGTGCAAAACAACTTGGGGAAGCAGCTGTACAATCCATTGTAACCAAACTGCATGCTATACACTCTATCATTTTATATATTATTTATACGCTCTGATCAAAAAGTGATTTTACACAACTAATTTCATAATTCAAGTTAATGATTCTCTCTTAAGAATGACTTAATTCAATTCATTAAGAATTAAATTTGGTATAATCTCTTTACAAAGATATTTTCCTCACTAGTTAAAACTTTATCTTCATTAGATTTTATTTTCTAATAGTGTTTCTCTCCGGCATTCAAGAAGTTCAGGCGGGTTTTGTTTTGTTTTGTTTTGTTTTTATTGAGGTGTAGTTGGTTTAGAATATTATATTATTTCAGATGCACAGCATAGCGATTCAAAATTTTTATAGATTATACTCCATTTAAAGTTAGAAAATATTGGCTATATTACCTGTGATTTACAATATAAACTTGTTGCTTATTTACTTTATACATAGTAGTTTGTACCTCTTTATTCCCCTTCCCTATTTTGCCCCTCCCCACGTCTTTCTCTCCACTGGTAATCACTAGTTTGTTCTCTGTATCTGCGAGTCTGTTTCTTTTTTGTTATATTCAATAGTTCATTTTACTTTTTAGATTCCACGTATAAGTGATAACATACAGTATTTGTCTTTCTCTATCTGACATATTTCACTAAGCATAATACCCTCCAGGTCCACCCATGTTGCTACAAGTGGCAAATACTTTTTCCTTTCTATGGTTGAGTAGTATTCAGTTGTATATATATATATATATATATATATATATATATATATATATATATATATATATACTACTTATTCTTTATCTATTCTTCCATTGATGGATACTTAGATTGCTTCCATATCTTGGTTACTGTGCTGCTATGAACATTGAGATGCATATATCTTTTCAAATTAGTGTTTTTGTTTTCTCTGGACATATGCCCAGGAGTAGAATTGCTGAATCATATGGTAGTTCTATTTTTAGTTTTTTGAGGCCCTTCCATACTGTTTTCCACAGTGGCTAAACCAATTTACACTCCCACCAACAGTGTACAAGGGTTCCCTTTTCTCCATATCCTTGCCAACATTTGTTATTTGTGGTCTTTTTGATGATAGTCATCCTGACAAGTGTGAGGTGATATCTCACTGTGGTTTTGATTTGCAAAAAAAATGATGATTAGTGATGCTGAGCATCTTTTCATGTGCTATCTGTATGTCTTTTTTGGAAAAAAGTCTATTCAGGTCTTCTGCCCATTTTTAAATCAGGTTTTTTGTTTTTTGATGAGTTTTAAGAGCTATTTATGTATTTTGGATATTATCCCCTTATAAGTCATGTAATTTTCAAATATTTTCTCCCGTTCAGTAGGTTATCTTTTCATTTTGTCAATGGTTTCCTTTGCTGTGCAAAAGCTTTTAAGTTTAATTAGGTCTCATTTGTTTATTTTTGCTTTTGTTTCCTTTGCCTTAGGAGACAGATCTAAAAAATGTTGCTATGATTTATATCAAAGGATGTTCTGCTTATGTTTTCTTCTAGGAGTTTTATGATTTCCAGTCTTGCATTTAGGCCTTTAAACCATTTTGAGTTTATTTTTGTATATGGTGTGAGAAAGTGTTCTAATTTCATTTTTTTATGTGTAGCTGTCCAGTTTTTCTAGCATCACTTATTGAAGAGACAGTGTATATTCTTGCCTACTTTGTCATAGATTAATTGACCATAAATGTGTGGGTTTATTTCTGGGTTCTACATTCTGTTCCACTGATCTATGTGCCTGTTTTTGTGCCAGTATCATAATATTTTGATGACTGTAGCTTTGTAGGATAGTCTGAAGTCATGGAGCATGATTTCTCCAGCTCTGTTCTTCTTTCTCAAGATTGTTTTGTCTATTCAGGGTCTTTTGTATTTGCATACAAATTTGAAAAAACTTTGTTCTAGTTCTGTGAAAACTGTCATTGATACTTTAATAGGGATTGCATTGAATCTGTAGATTGCCTTGGGTAGTATAATCGTTTTAACAATATTAATTCTTCCAGTTCATGAACACAATGTGTCTTTCTGTTTGTGTCGTCTTCAGTTTCTTTCATCAGTGTCTTATAGTTTTATGAGTACAGGTCTTTTGCCTCCCTAGGTAATTTATTCCTAGGTATTTTATTCTTTTTAATGCAACTATAAATGGGATTTTTTTTCTTATTTTCTCTTTCTCATAGTTCATTGTTAATGTATAGAAATGCAAGAGATTTCTGTGTATTAATTTGTATTCTGCAACTTTACCAAATTCATTGATAAGCTCTGGTCGTTTTTTGGTGGCATCTTCAGGATTTTCTATTGATAGTATCATATCATCTGCAAGCAGTGATGGTTTTACTTCTTCCTTTCCAATTTGGATTCCTTTTATTTCTTTTTATTGTCTGATTACTGTGCTGGGACTCCCAATACTATGTAGAATAAAAGTGGCAAAAATGGGCATCCTTGACTTCTTCCTGATCTTAGAGGAAATGCTTTCAGCTTTTCACCATTGAGTATGATGTTAGCTGTGGGTTTGTCATATGCGGCCTTTATTATGTTGAGGCATGCTCCCTTTATGTCTACGTTCTGGAGAGCTTTTATCATAAATCGGTGTTAAATTTTGTCAAAAGCTTTTTCTGCATCTACTGAGATGATCATATGTTTTTGGGTTTTTTTTTTAACATCTTTATTGGAGTATAATTACTTTACAATGGTGTGTTAGTTTCTGCTTTACAACAAAGTGAATCAGTTATACATATACATATGTTCTCATATCTCTTCTCTCTTGCATCTCCCTCCCTCCCGCCCTCCCCATCCCACCCCTCTAGGTGGTCACAAACCACCTAGCTTATCTCCCCATGCCATGTGGCTGCTTCCCACTAGCTATCTACCCTACGCTTGGTAGTGTATATATGTCCATGCCACTTTCTCACTTCGTCACAGCTTACCCTTCCCGCTCCCCGTATCCTCAAGGCCATGCTCTAGTAGGTCTGTGTTTTATTCCCATCCTACCCCTAGGCTCTTCATGACATTTTTTTTCCTTAGCTTCCATATATATGTGTTAGCATACGGTATTTGTTTTTCTCCTTCTGACGATCATATGGTTTTTATACTTCAATTTGTTAATGTGGTGTATCACACTGATTGATTTGCAGATATTGAAAAATACTTGCATCCCTGGGATAAATTCCACTTGATCATGGTGTATGATCCTTTTAATGTATTGTTAGATTCGGTTTGCTAACATCTTTTGTTGAAGATTTTTGTATCTATGTTCATCAGTGATATGGGCCTGTAATTTTGTGCGTGTGTGATAGCTTTGTCTGGTTTTGGTATCAGGGTGATGCTGACCTCATAGAATGAATTCAGAAGTGTTGCGTCTTCTGCAATTTTTTGGAATAGTTTCAGAAGCATAAGTGTTAAATCTTCTCTAAATGTTTGGTAGAATTCACTTGTGGAGCCATCTGGTCCTGGACTTCTGTGTTGGGAGTTTTAAAATTACCAATTCAATTTCATTACTGGTATTCAGTCTGTTCATATTTTATATTTCTTCCTGGTTCAGTCTTGGGAGGTTGTGCCTTTCTAAGAATTTGTCCATTTCTTCTAGGTTGTCCATTTTACTGGCATATAGCTGTTCATAGTAGTCTCTTATGATCCTTTGTATTTCTGTGGTGTCAGTTTTAACTTTTGCTTTTTCATTTCTGATCTTATTGTCTTTTTTTGTGGTGAATCTGGCTAAAGGCTTATCAATTTTGTTTACCTTTTCAAAGAATCGGCTTTTAGTTTCACTGATCTTTTCTTTTTTGTTGTTGTTGTTTCTATTTCATTTATTTCTACTCTGATCTTTATGATTTCTTTCTACTAATTTTGGGTTTTGTTGGTTCTTCTCTTTCTAGTTCTTTTAGGTGTAATGTTAGGTTGTTTATTTGAGATTTTTCTTGTTTCCTAAGGTAAACTTATACAGCTATAAACTTCCCTCTTCGAACTTCTTTTGCTGAATCACATAGATTTTGGATCATTGTGTTTTTGTTATCATTTGTCTCCAAGTATTTTTTTTATTTCTTCAGTGATCCATTGGTTGTTTAGCAGCATACTGTTTAGCATATTGTGTTTTCTGAAATTTTTTTCTTGTAGGTGATTTCCAGCCTCATGGTGTTTTTGCCAGAAAAGATGCTAGATGTGTTTTCGATTTTCTTTACTTTACCAAGGCTTGTTTCGTGGCCTAGCATGTTATCTATCCCAGAGGATGTTCCATGTGCACTTGAAAAGAATGTGTATTCTGCTGTTTTTGGAAGGACTGTGCTATATATTTCTATTAAGACTATCTGGCCTAATGTGTCATTTAAGGCCAGTGTTTCCTTATTAATTTTTCTGTCTGGATGACCTGTCCATTGATGTAAGTGGGATATTAAATTCCCCTATTATTATTGTGTTACTGTCCTTATGTGGGCCAAGTTGGTCCTTCAGTTGTGGTGGGCTAACTACAGCAGGTGGTCTGACAGGTGGGGCTGGCCTCCAGTTTGGTTGGTTGCCAAGCCCTGCCTTGTGTGGAGGATGCTGGCCACTGGTTGGTGGGGCAGGGTCATGAGGGGTCCCTGGGGCTAGTGCTGGCTCACTGGTAGGCAGAGTTGGGGTCCAGAAGATCCTGGATCTGGTACCTGCTTACCAGTGGATGAAGCCGGGTCCTGAGGCTCGTGCTGGCACGTTGGCTGGCAGAGCTAGGTCTTGGAGTCTGGCTGCAGAGCCCAGGGATCTCAGAGGTGGTATTGGATTGTTGGTGGTTTGGGGTAGTTCCTGACAGCTGGCTATGGGGGTCCAGGTTGCCCTGAAGCTTGTGTTAGCCTGCTGGTGACCAAGGCTGTGGACCAGCTGGGTGCTGGCCTGCTGGTGGTTGGGATGGGTGCAGTCATTGCAGGCTGTGGGGCTGTAGTTGTCCTGGGGCAGGTGATAGATGAGGCTGGTACTGAAGCTAGATCAGGCTTGGTAGGCATGACCAAGGCCCAGGGCATGTGGGGCCAGGTCCTGGGCTCTCTGGTGGGCAGGGCCATGGCCAGGGGTGACTGTGAGCTCAGGGGATCTTAAGACAGTTTGTCTGCTCATTGGGAGGGCTATGTCCCAGCCTAGTTAATTGCTTGGCCTGAGGCATCCCAGTCCTGGTGCCTACAGGCTCGTGGGCAGGGATGGGACTTTGTCCTGAGGCTAATAGGTTAGAGGGATGATTTCGAAATGGCGCTTGCCAGCACCAGCATCCACATGGTAGAATGAGTTCCCCAAAATGGCTGCCACCAGTGTCTAGGTCCCCAGGGTGAGCTCCAGTTGCCTTCTATCCCTCCAGGAGACACTCCAAGATCAACAGATAGGTCTGACCCAGGCTCCTTTCAAATTACTGCTTCTATTCTGGGTCCCAGAGTGTGTGAGATTTTGTGTACGCCCTTTATGAGTGGAGTCTCTCTTTCCCCCAGCCCTCTGGGTCTCCCAAAAGTAAGCCCTGCTGGCCTTCAAAACCAAACATTCTGGGGCTCATCTTGCTGGCACAGGACCCCCAGGCTGGGGAGCCTGATGTGGGGTTCAGACCAGTCGCTTCTTGGGGAGAACCTGTGCAATTGTAATTATTCTCCCATCTGTGTGTTGCCCAGTTGGGGGTTTTGGGTCTTGACTATACCACAACTCTGCCCCTCTTACCCATCTCATTGTGGTTTCTTCTTTATATCTTTCGTTGTAGAAGATCTTTTCTGGTAGGTTCTGGCCTTTTTCATCAATAGTTGTTCTGTAAATAATTGTAATTTTGGTGTGCCCATGAGAGAAGGTAAGCTAAGTGTCTTTCTACTTCAGTATCTTGGGAACTCAATCAATTCCACTTGTTTTTAAACTCATATTAATGTATGTCTGTAATAGGGAAGCAAGCTGCTGGTCCCTGGTCCTCTCGGGGACCAGGAAATGGGTGAGTTGGGGAAGAGCCCCAGATCTAAGTGCTGAAGTTTGATTTAAGTGACTATGTATTTATTTAAACTGAATAGACTACTTAAATCATACAGATATACCCTGTCATCCAGACTTTATTTTATATCATTTTAATAATAAAATCTGCTAACATCTGACTGAGATTAGGGTTCTGGAAAAATTATGAAAATAGGTTGAAGCATGGAGATGATAATGTAATTGTAGAGAACAGGCCACTTCAGAGGAGTGAGGGTGAGTAGGCTTCAGAGGAATATCTTAAGACATGGAGAGTCAGCAGTCTCTCTGATGCAACTATCATCTTCTGAGGGTCATCTGAAGGCAAGGCAGGATGAGCTGTGATTCTCAAAGTCCAATAGTTGAGTTTGGCACACAGGGTCCTGTAGCTATAACAGCCTATGAATTGTGCAGCAACATTCAGAGTGACTCATCAGTCATGCTTCTCTTAAGTAACTTGTTTATTCTTGAGGCCAATTTTACTTGTTCTGAAGAAAGAAAAGATTAACATCTTAAGGACCTAGTGCTAGGATTCATGAGGACGTAATCAACTCAGAGATATTCTGAGTCCACATTTGCCTTCTATAATTGTAGAAGACGCATATCAGCAAAATACCTGAATATTATAGCAACTATGGAGCTCCTTCTTATGCATATAGGTAGGTAGGTATGTCTGTAACCATTAAATGCTCAGTTCCCTACCTATCAAGTCTAGCCTTCTTATTTAGAGACTCTGTAGCTCAGCCTTCCAGGTATGGATCTTTTTGTGGCCAACTCACTTTAACTGACAATTTACAAAGAATATACAGGCCCTCTTCCCTGATGAGTACTATGCCTGATGTTAGGTGCTAAATAATTAATTATCTCTTCTAAACAGAATTATTTTTCCTACAGATATATCTCAGTTAACAAGAGAATACTTCCAACAATAGTAACATAAAGAGTTTGTTATATAACTAAAAAATAAACCTAAGCATGATTGTAAATAAAAATATTTATTGAGTGTCTCTCTGTGCCAGGCACTCTACAGATGCTATTTTGAATTCTTATATCCATACTGCAAGATTGATATTATGATTTTCAACTTATAAATGGAGAACCAGGGATTCAGTGAAACCAAACAACTTGTTCAAATCACCCAACTAATTATTAACTGGCTAAATTCTGGTTGGTCCCCAAGTGTGTCAAATTTCAAAACTCCTATTCTTTACTAGACCATTCTTGTTTGCCTTCTTCCATGGATCTTGACAGAGTAATAATCTCCCCTTTTCTCCTCAACTCAGGAGGGAACCTGATCCCCAAGAACCTTGGTTAAAATGGAGGATGCTTCTCCTCCTTTCTGTAGATCCTCCCATCAAATGACATAAATGTCATATGACTATTGCTCAGACATTGCTTCCCTCCGTTTTACTCTCTAAGTTGATTTAACTATAGAAGCAGTGGGTATATTGGCTCTAGTTCAACAGGCCCAAGGCCAGCCAAGATTCACTTAGAGGTGAGTCTTATTTCCTCCTCTCCATCCATCCATCCATCCATCCATCCATCCATCCATCTTCAATCAACAAAAATGTCATGCCAGACACTATGCAACATGCTAGAGAAGAAGCAGAGCTGAGTCTAGTAGAGGAGGGGAACGTATGTTTGTGCAATAATAGGGGCATATCTAAGGGCTAGTAGAGGTACAAGGAGGAAAGGATCAATTCTGCTTTGTGGGTCAGGGAAAGATTTACAGAAGAAATGCCTGATCTGACTCAGCAGCCGCAAAAGCACTGAAGAGTCAGGAACTTTCCCTCACCCAGACCAAATTTCCTCAAAGGGCATTTTTTTCCAGTGGATTTGTAAATTGAGGTATCACTGTGCTTCCTTGTCAGCGCATCATGGGAGAGAGTGCTGATGGATGGCACTTTTCATCTCTGCGATACCATGGAGGATCTCTGTTATGTAGAAGTGCACGTCTAGGGATTTATCATCACTCTGGGATACAGAGTTAACTCTTCAAGGTGCTCTGTAGTCTTTTGCATGACAACCCGCATGTGTGCTTCAAGAACACAGTCATCACGTTTCTGAAGATTGATGCTCCCACACACATGTGGTGACATGCCAAGCTCAAATTAAAATCAGTCTGTAGAATGATGGCTTGCCAGGACACAGTGGAAGCAGGCAAGCATCTTGGTGCTTTTTAAAGCAACAGGGCAGAGTAGAGTGTGAATCTAGGTGGAGTGGTTGAAAATAGTTGTATGCTTGGCCATTAGCAGCTGTGGCTGCAAATCAAGGACCTATCTCATATAGGCAGTATACACTCACCTCTCTAACATGCATCATTCTTATCTGGGCTGCACCTATACAGGCCTGATTGGTGACAGAATGATTAGCGTTGTTTTCAAACATGAAACAAATTTATGTATGTGAATTTGACAGTGGATATTCATAAGATGACTGGACAAGACCATATACCAATCTATTCATTCTTTTGAGTACTCTTTTATGTTATTCACAGGATATATTTTACATACGATATAAGAATGGTTTATATTTTCAGCACTGGTGTTTCAGGCATTATACTGTCACAATTCCTGTGGTCTATGTTTTATGGTCACTTTTTTCCTGATCGATCTCTGTTGAATAGAGTCTAAAAATAAACTCAACTTTTAAAAAGTATTGCTCTATGCTTAGATTCCAGCATATTTAAATTAATGAACCTTCAAAAATGTAAAATTTTAAAAATGTATTTAATCCTGAAGCAATTTTGAAGTTTGGTATTTCCATACTGTGGAAAACCACTGTGTAAAATGTATTTGCCAACTGTTATTGAAACTATTTGCATTAATATCCTTTCAGAGGAGAAGTAGAATAAGAAAGGCTAATATTAAGCTTTCAAATGATTTTACTGAGGATCTGATCATTATCAGAGCTTCCAAAGAGTGGTCTGAAGTGAGGGTAGCCAGGCCTGAAAGAGAAAAAGAGACACTCTTGGGTTAAGAAATAGTAGAGCTGGTTCCTGTGTCCACTGACTCCCTGAGGGCAGGGGTCAAACCTCTTTTGTTCTTCAATGCACGCCCAGCTCCTAGGAGGGGTTTTGGCACAAAGCAAAGGCTTGGTAGACATTTGTCAAAAGGGTGTGTGAGCTAATAGTACATTAAGAAGTCAACCAGTGGCCAGAGAAATAGGATCAGTCCGTGTCTGGGGCAAGTACAGTGGAAATGCATAGACCTTAGGGTCAGGATGACCTCTTTGAGCTTCAGTTCCTTTATCTCTAAACCAAGCATGGTACCTTCTTCATAGGGTTGCTATGAGATCAAGCACAATAGACACATAAAAATGTCTAGAATAACGCTTGACTCCTAGTAACTGGTTCTTTAAATGCTGATAGTCTCCATGCCTGCCCAGCAATAGATGTGTTTCCCCCTTCCCCAAACCTTAGGCTACATTTTGTATATTCTTTTTATGTCCTGTTTTGGAGACTACATTGAGTGGGACATCAGACTTAGATATTGGTCCCAGCCTCATCACTTAACCTCTGGGCTTTGGTTTTCTCCTCAGTAAAATGAGGGGGTTGGACTCATTCTCTTGACCCCTTCTATCTCCAGATCTTAGCTTTCAAGTCTCCTAATTTTCAGTTAATTCTCATGTTAAACACTTAGAATTATCTAAACTAATAAATACTAAGCACAGTTTTGAGAGACCCACTAATATTTCTATTGTTATCTTCCCACCTTGTTTTAGGTATCTTTTCTATAATTCTGTGAATTTTCCTTATATTTTTTAAGTATCAACTACATACAGGGTAAATTTTATTAGAATGATTAAGATTTGGATTTTGTTTTCTCAAATGCCTTAGCCAACTGAGAGGTAATCTAAGTGAGGCAGATAATCTACGAGTTAATGAATCTCTATGTGTCAGAAAGTAATTCAGTATCTCCCAAGGTCTTATTTTCACTTTAGGGCTGTTATTAAATATTGTATTATAACATTGTGAACATGGTGGGAGGAGGAGTGGAGTAGATAAGTTTTGGTTAATAAAGTGTATTTTCCAATAGAACTCTGAGCAGCCAAATGCTCACTGTAGCAAGCGGAGAATTATAACTGCATGGTAAAACAACAACAAAAAAAATCAGATGATTTATTTTATGACCTAGATATTTTATTTTTTTCCTTAAAGGTTACATATGCACATTTATGACCATCTTGAACTTCTTCAAGTCTTTTTGAAAGAGCAGTTCTTAAGTGTAGAAAATATTTAAACTTCTTCAGCCTCATCATGGTTCTGAGTTACTGGAATTTGTGTTCAGAGAGGGTTGTCAGTCTTCACTCATTAGAAATGCAATGAGAAAAATAATGCTTCTATTATTAATTCATGGACAGTAAGAGAATAATTAAATTCTCTTTATGTATTCCTTCTATTTAGTAATGTTTTATTTCTAAGATTAAGTGTGTGACATTGTATGAAAAAGATTGCTGCGCATGATGATTTTAGAAAACTAAATGACTAAAAAAACTTTAAGACTAAAGTTAGTTTTGATAGAATCCATTTTTTTCTCTCTTGGACAGCCTACAAAGAGATTCTACCCAAGACAAATATCTCCATATTTTTAAAATAGAATATTTTCTTTCTTACCTAGGAACTGAGCTTATGGATAAAAAGAGCATAGTTGATATAAGACAGAGTAACACATTATCTGTATATAGTCCATTGAGCACAATTCATGTGGTTTTGGTTAGAAAACTCCTTTTCAAATATAGACTGAAATTATGGTTACTTGATGGAAAGCTTTTTCCCCATTTGACATCAGTTTCAAAGCTTATATATTTTGTTTAATTCCTTCATCAGATATTACATAGTGTCTAGAAGATGCAGCTATTAAGTATTATGGTCTTCTAATTAGGACTCATAAAGACAACACATTTTAGCAATTCTCATCTAGAAATCAGTATTAGAAAAAGGCAACAGAATCATCTAGCAAGTTTCATTTCTTGGATTTTCTTTTTCATTTTGAATATTTCAAAGTTAAAACAGTTTTTGATTGCTTCCTGGAATGAATTTTTGACCTATAATCAAACACAGACATCCACGCTTCATGGTACTGTAGGTGACCCAAAATGACAGTTATTTTTAAATGATTGTGACCTGAAATCATCAGTCTGAATCCATGAATTTGCTGGGGAGTTGGGAGGGGAAGCGTTGCACTTATGTGGGATTGTGGTTTTCCATTTGGGTGGTGTTATTTGAAAATCATTATGGAGTTAAGGGACTCAAGTATTTTTGTGGTTCACTGTGATGTTCCATATCAATGTTTCTTCTCTTCAAGATGCACTTTAAATAAACTTTCACAAAAATGCTTTCTAGAGATAATTTGTAAATGTTTAATTTTCACCTTCTACATAGTAATATGTTGTGTTCCTGCCCAGAATTTGAATTTTCCTAAAATTCTAATCCACTGTCATTTTTTGAAAAATTATGAATTGAAAATAATTCAAATGCTGGAGAAAAATTATAGTGCTTCTATTTTAATTTAGGTACTAAAGACTTTACCTTCTGTAACAAGGTTTGCAGAACTTGTCCATGATTTTATTCATTTGTTCATTCAGGTCTTGGAGAAACCAGACTGACATATATGCCCATGTAATTGCTGTTCATCTCTTTTAATGAGATGGTGAATATTATTTTATTTTCTCATTTCTATCTCAGTGATTTAGAGTTTGGAAAAGATGACTTTAGTCATCATATTAAAAAATGTTCATTCTCTTTATTGAGATGAACTTTGAGGTCAAGAGAGCTAAGATGACTCCCAAAAGTAGCATTCAGGTGAAGAGTTAACTCTAAATAGAGACATATTACTGCAACTTTTAAAATACTATTATCAGGAATCCAGATATGCCCTAGATAATCTTGGTTTCTAATCATCTTTGGGGGATATATTTTCTTTTTAAACTTGGAGCTCCCATAACCTTATTTTCCCCTGTTAAAAAATAAAGAAAGAAAATAAAAAGAAAACAGAAGCTCAAAAAGGTGAAGTAAAGTAGTTTGACCAATGTCAAACAGCTAGTAGATGACAGAGCAAGAAAACTACTCTTTTCTCCTGAGCACAGTAAAATTTCATCAATGCATTAGCCCAAGATTTAGAGCTTGGAGCCTGGAGACCAGAAAAGAGATTTTCTACAATTTATTTTTTGATAGAGAAGGAAGCCAGGAATGACCATCAGAAAAGTTTCCTAAGTCAAGTTCTCCCTTGTTCTCAGTTGTAATACCTAGCCCAGGGGTCTGGCCCACCCCAGCATTTCTTCCTTCAAGGATGACTCATTTTGTCTTGACTAGCAGAAAATAATGGTGTCTTTGTTCTAGCCAAGTTGCTATGCAGACACAAAAAGGGGTACTGGAGTAAAATGGGAAGTCTCAAAAGAAGAGAGAATATTATTTGCTAGGTCACTTGTGATAAGTCTGTCTTCTAAATCCCAAACTGAAATGATCTAGATTGACATGATATTTTCTGATAAGAGAAATCTTTTATATGAACAGCCTCCCAAAAGTATAACAATTACATCAGTTGAGCTAACTAATTGACTGATGAAAATAATGAAATATCAATAAAGTTGAGGCTGTCCTGAAAAGTACAGAATGTACAATCACCATAAGCATAAGGGACGATACTAAATGGAAGTAACATGGAGGCGTGTTACTCGCAGTGCAGTCCTTGGACTGGCAGCGTCGCTTGGGAGCTTGTTAAAAAACACAGAATCTCAGGCTACAATCCAGGTTTACAGAATCAGCATGTGCATTTTAACATGATCCCCAGGCAGTTTATAAGCACATTAGAGTTTGAGAAGCATTGATTTAGAACACCAAGAGAAAGGCTGTCTAAGGGAGCCTACAGGGTAGTCATCAGAGGAGGAGAGATGGTCCTACCCTTTTATTTTTCTAGTTCCTTTGCTCATAATTTTTCAGTCTTCAAGATAGGAGCCCCTTGGGTAGCTGTTCCTGTGACTCATAACATTCATGAAACATTGAAAGTACTGTGTTCTTCAGAGTAGTGTCTCCTGCTCCATCTCTTGATTTTAAACGGTTATTTTATTGCAATTCTCTTGACAACCAAGTGAAGCAGAAAACCACACACACTTTTTACTTTTCTCAACATTTCTTACCATTAAAAATGTCACTGCAGTCAGTTTGTTTTTTGTTTTTTTTTTTTATGGCACGCGGGCCTCTCACTGTTGTGGCCTCTCCCGTTGCGGAGCACAGGCTCCGGACGCGCAGGCTCAGCGGCCATGGCTCAGGGGCCCAGCCGCTCCGCGGCATGCGAGATCTTCCCGGACCAGGGCACGAACCCGCGTCCCCTGCCTCGGCAGGCGGACTCTCAACCACTGCGCCACCAGGGAAGCCCGGTGCAGTCAGTTCTTGATTAAAAAGTACTAAGGAGTACAGAATGGCACTGAGAGGTTCATAAAAAAACATTTTAGTCATGATTTTAACCATTCGGGTCACCCTAATCTCTCTCTGCCTTTATAAGGGTTTGTTAATAATTAATAAAATTCACAGATTTTTTTTTTTACTTTTGCCTTCTCTCTCTTCTACTAGTTACCTGTCTAATCCATTTGCTGAAAGATGATGGAACTAATAATGATTAGGAGGATAAGCTGGAATATAAAAGATCCCAGGGCTGGTTAATTGAGAAGAGTTGTTAAATTATTATTGCCACTAATATTTATTGAGTTCACTGTGCAGGCACTGTGCTGAGGGCTGAGTATTTATTACTGGACTTAAGCTGCATCTTTCTGATTCCACTCAAGACTCACCACAGACTGACATTAGTTCCAATAGGTGGACTGTTGGACAATGCCAGGTTTTCTTTCAGTTCAATAACTTACTATCTAAGGATTTCTTTCTTTCTTTTTTTTTAAGGATTTATTTCTTTAGCATCTGTATATCCTGCTACATCTTGAAAACCACGCATATTCGATGCATTTTTTCCTAACAGTAAGGGATGCAGATTAATAGCTAATCCAATCCCACAATTAAAAATTTGACAAAAAAACTTACTGTGCTATAAACATACATTTTAATTACCTGTCTCATTGCCTTTTACAACAGAGACTTGAGAGCATACATACATATTCTGGAATAAGTATTGGTCTTTGAAAAGTGCAAAATCTGTAATTAACGTTGAATATTTTGATTGTACATAAACATGAACTATAATTCTTCTTCTGGAACTCAAAGTCAATGTTTTGTTCTATAAAACAAAGTCAGAAATTTTTTATTTAACATGTTATTTAGAAAAAAGTTTAAAATGTCTGAAATTTGAAAGCTTTTAACACATATACAAATTAAGTGTATTGGAAAACAAATTTTAAGTGGTGGCATTAAGGTGTTAGCTGTAAACCAGATTTATTGTTATTTAGCAATCTTTTTGTTTGATTATTAACAATATTTCCATTTTCTTACTCATGAGCTAGATTTAAAAACAAATAAAATCAGCTAATGCATACTGTAGATAGACTATATTTTAAAACAATTTTTAAATAATTTAGATAGTACATCATCTTGGTATCCTGAAAACAAATTCCAGTTTCGTATATATTACATATAATCCAGGAATTGTGAATCATAAAAAAATTTACTATAAAGTTCCAGAGCCACTATCTCCTCTGCCCTTTACTACCAATGAGCCTGAACTAGGTGCCTGGAACTGTCTCAGTTTTAGGACTAAAAGTTCCACATCCTGGAAAATTCCACCGTCCCGGAAACATCTAAAAAACAGGCATCCTATGTCAACTCTGTGTAAAGTAACTCATGGAAGCCTCCTCCTCTTATTCATTTTCAATCTCCTGAACAACCGTATACCAGAGTTCATACCTTGCCTATGTTGGCAAAGTGAGCTTTGATTGCTGGCCCCTGAAGAGCTCCAACTCCTCATAACTTATTCTTACCTGTTCCTTCTCTGCTACCACAACCTGCTTCAAGCCTACCCAGAGGTGTTCCCTGCTTCTACCACCCCATGCTTTTCTTCATTCTATGCAAGGAGATCAACAAATAACCGAACCAAACAGCACGTTTGTGAGGTATCACATGAAATTGTTCTGCCAGAGATGTAATGAGTCAAGGCTAGAGCTGATTCCCTCCCATCCCCAAAAAATACTTTTCTCATTTTTAATGTAATTAATTACTAGAGACAATGTTTATATCCCTCCAAAATTCGTATGTTGAAATCCTAACACCTAATGTGATTGTGCCAGGAGGTGGGGTTTGGGGGAAGTGATTAGGTCATGAGAGTGGAGGCCTCATGAGGGGGATTAGTGCTCTTCTTATAAAAGAGACCCCAGAGAGCACCCTTCCCCTTCTGCCGTGTGAGGACACAGCGAGAAGATGGTCCTCTGTGAACAAGGAAGCAGGCTCTCACCAGACACAGAATCTGATGGCACCTTGATCTTGGACTTCTCAGCCTCCAGAACTTGAGAAATAGATTTCTGTTGTTTATAAGCCACCCAGTCTATGATAATCTGTATATAGCAGCCTGAGTGACTAAGACACTAAGTAATAAAATACAGATTTTTATACACAGAGGAGATTGCCCCTCACTTTTCAGGAATGCATGCATTCTATATATAAAGACATACCAGTACTTGTTCTTTAAAAAGAACAGACATGCAAGACAGGGTTAATCATTGCCTTTTCGTTATTTGTAGTGAGGTGGATGGACCTAGAGTCTGTCATACAGAGTGAAGTAAGTCAGAAAGAGAAAAACAAATACCGTATGCTAACACATATATATGGAATCTAAGAAAAAAAAAAAAAGGTAATGAAGAACCTAGGGGTAAGACGGGAATAAAGACACAGGCCTACTAGAGAATGGACTTGAGGATATGGGGAGTGGGAAGGGTAAGCTGTGACAAAGTGAGAGAGTGGCATGGACATATATACACTACCAAACGTAAAATAGATAGCTAGTGGGAAGAAGCTGCATAGCACAGGGAGATCAGCTCGGTGTTTTGTGACCACCTAGAGGGGTGGGATAGGGATGGTGGGAGGGAGGGAGACGCAGAGGGAGGAGTTATGGGGATATATGTATATGTATAACTGATTCACTTTGTTATAAAGCAGAAACTAACACACCATTGTAAAGCAATTAGACTCCAATAAAGATGTTAAAAAAAAATCATTGCCTTTTCAAGTTATTTAGGGTGCTGAGTCCTCTCATAGGTTAGGATAATTGTAACCACCATTTATTTGGTGACTGTGTGTTCTGGTCACATTAGGTTTGTTATTCACATGAACGCACTTTGTCCTCATGTTAAGTCAGCCAGTAGGTATTATGACATTCATTTCATAGATGAGGAAAATGAAACTCAAAAATTTGAAGTAACTTTCCCAACTTTCCAGGAAAGTGGGAGAGCCAGAATGTGATGACAGGTCTGCGTGAAACTCTTGGGTGTGTCTATCATGGGGAAAGTGAAGGGAGGGCAATTTATATAACATGTGCCATTTGACCAAATTATCCTGTTAAATAGTCTTGAAAAGCCGATTAAAACTGTTGATTGATCTGTTGAAAAGTATTATACCTGGGGAGAACAATCAGCCAAGTAAACAAGATGTTCTGATGAACAATTGCCCTCACACATAATGATTATCCTTATTTTGAAAGGCAGGTGATGATAATTCTGTAAGAAACCTCATAGTGGTTTATTTTAAATTAACCTCCTCCTGTTTCCTATTTGGAAAACGATATCCTTATTTATCATTCTGGAGCTGTTTGCAGGCCTCTCCTTCTAATGTTTATTACCAGGAATTGTTGTGTGATGGCTGATTGCCCCAAATCAAGGATGGCAAGATAACCTTGCCTTCAGTTAAAACCACTTGGGGGATTGACAGAAGTCAGTACGATAAACCAAAAAGCTAACACCTCATGTATAAGTAGTGGCACCGTATAGAAGTTCAGTTTGTCTTATTTAAACATAATAAAAATATACTTGTTTGTAAAACTCCTAATTACATTAGTGGGAATGGACCTAGCAAAAGCATTTTTAGAACATGGAACTTCTTTTGTTAACCTAAATTCACTTAGATCTTGGGTAAAATTTTTAATAATTTAGTAATTTTACCTATTAGCTGCATTGTAAACCATTATACAAACATAGCACATATTCTTAAGATGTCTTAAATTGCCAAATGTTTGAACTTAAAAATACATAACCTAGTCCAGCCTGCTTATAGAAACTGAATACAGAGACATTAAGTAGCTATTAAGTGTCGGTGTTTGGGCATTGACCGAGGCATTTTACTCCCAGGCAAAGCTTCATTCTAGAAAACCACACTGGATCTCTGAAATGGCAAATCATCATTTTTACTTAGGTAAAACTTGGTGTCTGTTGGGATAATATTTCATGACAGTGACACATATAATTGTCTTTCCAATAAGTTAGGAAGATCCTTGAAACTGGGAACTATGTCATATACAGTTTTTACTCCCCACAGGGCTTAACTCATTTCAGTGGTGCTTTGCATATTGTTGATTTGTGAATTTTATCCAACCCCTCCTATGCACATTATCACAGATAATATTGAAAGGGAATATTAGTCCATGAATGATTTTTTTCTTTCTTTAGTCCATAAAAAATATATTCCTACACACACTGGAAAGCTAACCTATTTTTTGTTTTATCTGATATCAAACTAGTATTTTGTGATCCTTCACTGAAAAAAAAAAAGTGTTCTCCACTAGCCCTTATATACAGGGTTAAAAACATTTTAAGTCAACTTAATTCTTTGGTTGCTTGAATGTCAACATGATACATAACCTGGGATATTTTTCCAAAGTATTTTGCATCCATGACCATAAAATCACTTAAATATGATGGTTTTAAATGAAAAAAAACCATTATTTTCCCCCTTCAGTGGACTATGGAGAGGAACAGAATCCTAAACTATCTACTAATACTTGTTCTTAAATGGCTTATGGACTTTTAAGTTAGCACGTTCCCAAAGGAAATGGAATTGGGAAAGGGATGACTTGACACCTTAGCTGTTACTACCCTCCTGTCAGCTGTCCCTGCAGCCTGAAGTGTCCCAGCAAACAAGAGCCACTCTGCTGAAGTCTAGTTGCAAACAAGAGCCATTCCAGCCTGGGTGAGGAGGGCAGGAAAAGATTGTGTTACTCGGTGACAGCTGAATCTTTCTAAGAGAATTAGCTACCTAATTCCTCTAATGAAAATGTACCTTAGGAAGAACTACAATCCTGCAGGCTGTGGAACTAAAACCACATTCTCAGAAAAATAGACAAAATGAAAAGGCAGAGGACTACGTACCAGATGAAGGAACATGATAAAACCCCAGAAAAACAATTAAATGAAGTGGAGATAGGCAACCTTCCAGAAAAAGAATTCAGAATAATGATAATGAAAATGATCCATTCTCCTCGGAAAAAGAATGGAGGCAAAGAACGAGAAGATGCAAGAAATGTTTAATAAAGACCTAGAGGAATTAAGGAACAAACACCTAGAAGAATTAAAGAACAAACAAACAGAGATGAACAATACAATAACTGAAATGAAAAATATACTAGAAGGAATCAATAGCAGAAAAACTGATGCACAAGAATGGTTAAGTGACCTGGAAGAGAGAATGGTGGAATTCACTGCCATGGAACAGTATAAAGAAAAAAGAATGAAAAGAAATGAAGACAGCCTAAGAGACTTCTGGGACAACATTAAACTCATCAACATTTGCATTATAGGGGTCCCAGAAGGAGAAGAGAGAGAGAAAGGACCCAAGGAAATATCTGATGGAACAGAATAAAGAAAAAAGAATGAAAAGAAATGAAGACAGCCTAAGAGACTTCTGGGACAACATTAAACTCATCAACATTTGCATTATAGGGGTCCCAGAAGGAGAAGAGAGAGAGAAAGGACCCAAGAAAATATCTGAAGACATTAGATTATACTCGAAAACTTCCCTAACATGGGAAAGGAAATAGCCACCCAAGTCCAGGAAGTGCAGAGAGTCCCAGGGAGGATAAACCCAAGGAGAAACATGCCGAGACATATAGTAATCAAATTGACAAAAATTAAAGACAAAGAAAAATTATTGAAAGCAACAAGGCAAAAATGACAAATAATATACAAGGGAACTCCCATAAGGTGAACAGCTGATTTCTCAGCAGAAACTCTACAAACCAGAAGGGAGTGGCACAATATATTCAAAGTGATGAAAGGGAAGAACCTACAATGAAGATTACTCTACCCAGCAATGATCTCACGCATATTCGATGGAGAAATCAAAAGCTTTTCAGACAAGCAAAAGCTAAGAGAATTCAGCACCACCAAACCAGATTTACAACAAATGCTAAAGGAATTCTCTAAGTGGGAAACACAAGGGGAGAAAAGGACCTACAAACACAAACACAAAACAATTAAGAAAATGGTATTAGGAATATACATATCGAAAATCACCTTAAATGTGAATGGATTAAAGGCTCCAACCAAAAGACACAGGCTCGCTGAATGGCTACAAAAACAAGACTCATGTATATGCTGTCTACAAGAGACCCACTTCAGACTTAGGGACACATACAGACTGAAAGTGAGGGGATGGAAACATATTCCATGCAAATGGAAATCAAAAGAAAGCTGGAGTAGCAATACTAATATCAGATAAAATAGACTTTAAAATAAAGATGTTACAAGAGACAAGGAACAACCAACATAATGATCAAGGGATCAAACCAAGAACAAGATATAACAGTTATAAATATATATGCACCCAACATAGGAGCACCTCATTCTCTAAGTGGGAAACACAAGGGGAGAAAAGGACCTACAAACACAAACACAAAACAATTAAGAAAATGGTATTAGGAATATACATATCGAAAATCACCTTAAATGTGAATGGATTAAAGGCTCCAACCAAAAGACACAGGCTCGCTGAATGGCTACAAAAACAAGACTCATGTATATGCTGTCTACAAGAGACCCACTTCAGACTTAGGGACACATACAGACTGAAAGTGAGGGGATGGAAACATATTCCATGCAAATGGAAATCAAAAGAAAGCTGGAGTAGCAATACTAATATCAGATAAAATAGACTTTAAAATAAAGATGTTACAAGAGACAAGGAACAACCAACATAATGATCAAGGGATCAAACCAAGAACAAGATATAACAGTTATAAATATATATGCACCCAACATAGGAGCACCTCAATACATAAGGCAAAAGCTAACAACTATAAAAGAGGAAATCAACAGTAACACAAAAATAGTGGGGGACTTTAACACCTCACTTACACCAATGGACAGATCATCCAGACAGAAAACTAATAAGGAAACACAAGCTTTAAATGACACAATTACCAGATAGATTTAATTGATACTTACAGGACATTCCATCCAAAAACAGCAGATTACACTTTCTTCTCAAGTGCATACAGAACATTCTCCAGGATAGATCACATATTGGGTCACAAATCAACCCTCAGTAAATTTGAGAAAACTGAAATCATGTCAAGCATCTTTTCTGATCACAACACTATGAGATTAGAAATCAATTACAGGAAAAAAATGTAAACAGAAACACATAGAGGCTAAACAATACGTTACTAAATAGCCAAGAGATCACTGAAGAAATCAAAGAGGAAATCAAAAAATAGCTAGAGACAAATGACAATGAAAACAAAATGATCCAAAACCTAGGGGATGCAGCAAAAGCAGTTCTAAGAGGGAAGTTTATAGCAATACAATCCTACCTCAAGAAACAAGAAAAGTCTCAAATAAACAATCCAACTTTACACTTAAAGGAACTAGAGAAAGAAGAACAGACAAAACCCAAAGCTAGTAGAAGGAAAGAAATCATAAAGATCAGAGCAGAAATAAATAAAAACAAAGAAAACAATAGCAAAGATCAATAAAACTAAAAGCTGGTTCTTTGAGAAGATAAAGAAAATTGATAAACCTTTAGCCAGACTCATCAAGAAAAAGAGGGAGAGGACTCAAATCAATAAAATTAGATATGAAAAAGGAGAAGTTACAATGAACACTACAGAAATACAAAATATCATAAGAGACTACTACAAGCAACTCTATGAAAATAAAATGGACAACCTGGAAGAAATGGACAAATTCTTAGAAAGGTATAACCTTCCAAGACTAAACCAGGAAGAAATAGAAAATATAAACAGACCAATCACAAGTAATGAAATTGAAACTGTGATTTAAAATCTTCCAACAAACAGAAGTCCAGGACCAGATGGCTTCACAGGCAAATTCTATCAAACATTTAGAGAAGAGCTAACACCCATCCTTCTCAAACTCTCAAAAAATTGCAGGGGAGGGAATACTCCCAAACCCATTCTACAAGGCCACCATCACCCTGATACCAAAACCAGACAAAGATTCTACAAAAAAAGGAAATTACAGACCAATATCTCTGATGAATATAGATGCAAAAATCCTCAACAAAATACTAGCAAACAGAATCCAACTGTACATCAAAAGGGTCATACACCATGATCAAGTGTGGTTTATCCCAGGAAGGCAAGAATTCTTCAATATACACAAATCAATCAATGTGATACACCATATTAACAAATTGAAGGATAAAAAATATATGATAATCTTAATAGATGCAGAAAAAGCTTCCAAGAAAATTCAACACCCATTTATGATAAAAACTCTCCAGAATGTAGGCATAGAGGGAACCTGCCTCAACATAATAAAGGCCATATATGACAAACCCACAGCCAACATCATTCTCTATGGTGAAAAACTGAAACCATTTCCTCTAAGATCAGGAACAAGACAAGGTTGCCCACTCTCACCACTATTATTCAACATAGTTTTGGAAGTTTTATCCACAACAATCAGAGAAGAAAAAAAATAAAAGGAATCCAAATCAGAAAAGAAGAAGTAAAGCCGTCACTGTTTGCAGATGACATGATACTACACATAGAAAATCCTAAAGATGCCACCAGAAAATTACTAGAGCAAATCAATGAATTTGGTAAAGTTTCAGGATACAAAATTAATGCACAGAAATCTCTTGCATTCCTACACGAAAGGTAGGAAAGATCAGAAAGCGAAATTAAGGAAACAATATCATTCACCATTGCAACAAAAAGGATAAAATACCTAGGAATAAACCTACCTAAGGAGGTAAAATACCTGTACTCAGAAAACTATGACACTGATGAAAGAAATCAAAGGTGACACAAACAGATGGAGAGATATACCATTTTCTTGGATTGGAAGAATCAATATTGTGAAAATGACTATACTGCCCAAAGCAATCTACAGATTCAATGCAATCCCTATCAAATTACCAATGACATTTTTTACAGAACCAGAACAAAAATCTTAAAATTTCTACAGAGGCAAAAAAGACCCAGAATAGCCAAAGCAATCTTGAGGGGAAAAAATGGAGCTGGAGGAATCAGACACCCTGACTTCAGACTATACTACAAAGCTACAGTAATCAAGACAATATGGTACTGGCACAAAAACAGAAATATTGATCAATGGAACAGGACCGAGAGATAAAC
>NC_041214.2:132685994-132861558 GCF_002837175.3 Physeter macrocephalus | reverse complement strand
AAACTGGACAGCTACATGTAAAAGAATGAAATTAGAACACTCCCTAACACCAGACACAAAAATAAACTCAAAATGGATTAAAGACCTAAATATAAGATCAGACACTATAAAACTCTTGGAGGAAAACATAGGAAGAACCCACTTTGACATAAATCACAGCAAGATCTTTTCTGACCCACCTCCTAGAGTAATAAAAGACTAAAAATAGAATTACCATACGACCCAGCCATCCCACTTCTCAGCATATACCCAGAGAAAACCCTAATTCAAAAAGACACATGCACCCCAATGTTCATTGCAGCACTATTACCCAATCAAAAAATGGGCAGAAGACCTAAATAGACATTCACCAAAGAAGACATACAGATGGCCAAGAGGCCCATGAAAAGGTGCTCAACATCACTAATTATTAGAGAAATGCAAAGCAAAACTACAATGAGGTAACACCTCACACTGGTTAGAATGGGCATTATCAGAAAATCTACAAACAATAAATTCTGGAGAGGGTGTGGAGAAAAGGGAATCCTCTTGCACAGTTGGTGGGAATGTAAATTGATACAGCCACTATGGAGAATAGTACGGAGGTTCCTTAAAAGACTAAAAATAGAATTACCATACGACCCAGCCATCCCACTTCTCAGCATATACCCAGAGAAAACCCTAATTCAAAAAGACACATGCACCCCAATGTTCATTGCAGCACTATTTACAATAGCCAGGTCATGGAAGCAACCTAAATATCCAACGACAGATGAATGGATAAAGAAGATGTAGTACATATATACAATGGAATATTACTCAGCCATAAAAAGGAGCAAAATTGGGTCATTTGCAGAGACGTGGATGGACCTAGAGACTGTCATACGGAGTGAAGTAAGTCAGAAAGAGAAAAACAAATATCATATATTAACGCATATATGTGGAACCTAGAAAAATGGTACAGATGAATTGGTTTGCAAGGCAGAAATAGAGACACAGATGTAGAGAACAAACGTATGGACACCAAGGGGGAAAGCTGGGGGTGGGGGTAGGTGGGGGGATGAATTGGGAGATTGGGATTGACATATATATACACTAATATGTATAAAATAGGTAACTAATAAGAACCTGCTGTATAAAAAAATATTTTTTTTAAAAAGTACCTTTTATATAAAATTGGAAGAGGAATAAAAATGGAAATAGAATTGGTGCTTTTACCAGCACTCAACAAGCTTCCTGCTTCTGATGCTAAAGCAATTTTTTAAAAGACATAACTATCTATGCATTCTTTGATCCAGTGGAAGCTTTAAAATTTCTGTGCGTGAGGTTATAAATGCTCAGCCTTCCTTGCTAACTCTGTGTTAAGCATTCCTAGTCCAAACCATAGAAAATTTAACTGCTCTCCAATGGTGTTTCCCGGAAGTAATTTCTTATTTTATTTCTTCCTCCTTTTGTCACTCAGTACCTCACACTGACCTTCACAGGAAGTCTTACAAATAGGCAACCAGAGTCACCTATAAACTAGATGACATGCCATCATGAAATCTCTCACTGTCTTCTCTGCTTAAGGATCTGAGAGTTAAACTAGATGACATATAAAGTCTTTCTTGCCCCGGTGTCCAGTGAGATTCAAAGTTTAACTGTTAGAGTTACATACATATTCACTCTGGCTGTTAAAATCCACTCTGTCTCCCTGCTCGTGATCTTTCTCCTCTCAACATGAGAGATTTGTCACTCTTTCTTCAATATGTCACATTGTATGGGTCTGATGAAGGATCAAGTTATTTTCAACACTTGATGCTGGTGTATACAATTAGTGTAACCACCTTGATCCACGAATGCAAACGCTATACTGACCAGTAGAAAGATGGAGTTCTTTCCTTTAAACACTGTTCATCGCCAACAATAAAAATACAAACTCCTGACTAATCTTCCAGATAGTACATCCTTATCTTTCTGACTTTGAGAAGTATATTCTCTGTTCCATTTCTTGATCTTGCTCTTTTATACTGCTCTGTATTCTAAGTAGTTGTTTCCATATTTTGGCATCATTAGGAATTTGTTTTAAATCATGCATTTCTTCCAGATTATACCATTACCTGAGTTGGGAGTTATTTTCCATCATTTTGCATCTTCACACTTCAATATACGGGAATTGAAAGGATTTTAGGATTGAGCCGCTACTGAGGCCTTTTCTTCTTTCTTAAAGATACTCCAGGGGGTTATAGGTTCCAGTAGTGGTAATCTCTTTTGAAAATTACCTGTAGTTCCCATCCTCTGAAGGCAACAATTATAGGAGTAAGATCCCCCATCATCTTCTTGTCTTCCCCACAGATTTGAAGATATATTCTTCTATTTATTCTGTTAACATCAAGCTGGGGAATTCTATTAGGTTGTGAGCTGGGAGTATTGACCCAGGAGTGGGGATCTACTCTAATTACTACCTTCTTAGAACAAGAATTGAAGATAATTACTTATCTCGTTTTCAATTAAAAACCTTAGGTCTCTCTAGTCCTGTAATACCATAAGGCCTCGTATGGGGCCAGTGGAATCTTATTCTTAACTGCTCTCCGCTCTATCCATCTGCATTTATACTAAATGAAGTGCTTATGGAAATGGGTAAAACTTTAATCTCTTGTTCCTTTATTATTTTGTGTAGAACTGTTGTGATTAACCTATGCTAAATAGTGGAGCGACAGTTCCCTAAGGCCTTTTTGTTCATTTTGGAAGATAGATATTCGCAGTTTCCTCTTTTTTAAAAAAAAAAAATCACCTTTTCTTAATTGTATGGAAAGGACTATGTTTTCCTCTAGAGCAGAGATATTACCTTTTAAAATTTTAATATCTTCAAGTTCTAGTACACTTCATACTAAACATTCAATAGTAAGAGTGACAAAGGAAATGACAAAGCTGGAATTTGTCAGGATGAAAAAAAATAAAATATGCTGTAGAAAACTTGTCGCAAACACAGTTGGTTGCCTATCCAACGTTAACTCATCTCCCCAATTCCAACCACACTAACTTCTTCCTTTCTCCAGATACCTACCTTTCTCTGCAGTCATATACTTAAAGGAAACTCACTCCAACTCCAGGCTCTGGGGTAGGTCCTAACTGGTCTACGATTAACATGGTGTCAATGCTTTTGTCAATGGTTTAAGCATGTCCATGTGACATATGTCTGGGTAATGAGCCAGACTTCTGCAAGGAAAATTGTTTTCCTCCTGAAAGCCGTACATAGAAAAGGTGGCCCCATTTGTCTGCCCTTGGTCATTGTTCCATCTGGATACGTCATCCATACCTGGTATGACCATTTTGAACCCTGACAGGAGCCAGCCATAAGAGAATCTAAGGCACAGAAAAATTCAAAGCTGGGCCCTGACTATACTATGCCTCAGGGCTGCCCAGCCACTGGACTTTTTTGCTACAAGAAGTAATTAATAGTCTTATCGTTTAAGCATGTTGAATCAAGGTTTTCTGTTACTTGAAGCTATAATCATCCTGAAAAAAAATTATTCTATATTTCTTTTTTTTTCTGGAAAGTCTAAAAACAAAATTTTAAACAGTGTATTGAACTTTCCCTTGGGATCTTAGGTCTTGTAGGAAGCTATGAGGAAAAGCAATGAGGGAGGTGGAATTAGGTTGCATTTGCATACGTGTAACCAAACAGATAACCAAAGTATTTAGTTTAAAATGTCTCACAATTCCAAAATTTTGGCTTTAAAACACAGCAACATGAATTCCACTTTTTGCCCGTGATGTCTGTAACTCCTGGTCAAAGACCATGAGAATGTGGAATGACCATGGGAATAAGGAACGATGGAATCTTCCAATCCCCATTGCCCACTGCTATATATGTGTGTATCCCATTCCAGCATGCAGAATCAGGAAGCCTGGCTATGTACACTAAAAGGGTAAGCAAGACTTAGATATTTTATTTTTGCCTTTTGTTACGGTGTCACTCATACAGGGAGGCTGTCACTGAGTAAACACGCTTCACTTCTCGTGTGAAGAAAGGAGATCTGTATCACTTTACCTTAAAACACATAGCAGAAAGAACTTGATGCAATTCCACACCTAGTTTTGCAAATCTGCTGGCATGAGGAGTCTCAGTAATGGATTTGGATGTGTCCTAGAGTTTACTGTGCCAATATCAATTGAATTAAGACTTCAAACCTTTTCAGAGGACTTCCCATCCTTCATTTCAAATGAATCCACAGACTGCTTTCAGCTGCTGAAGCTGTGGCCCTGAAATGAAAAATGAATACCTCTCAGCTAAGGTGCATTGCAGAAACCCACAACATCAGATTTTGATGAGGATCAGAACTAAATTTTTTTTTTTTTTTTTTTTTTTTAGTGTAAACAATGATTTCCACTCTTTCCAGAATTTTACAGTGGGCTGTAGTGGAAAGAGTACTGGATTAGGACAAGCGTCTTGGATTCTAGAAGTTTGTTTTGTCCCTGTCACTTTATTCTTGTGTAACTAGGCAAATAGTTTTACCTCCTTGAATTTCAGTTTTTTAATGTTTTTAATTTTTATTATTTTTTTAATTTTTTGTCCACGCCTTGCAGCACGTGAGCTCTTAGTTCCCTGACCAGGGATCAAACCCGAGGCCCCTGCAGTGGAAGCACGGAGTCTTAACCACTGGACGGCCAGGGAAGTCCCTTTGTTTCTTAATTTTTAAAATGACAATAATTGGTTTTGCCAAATAGCCGACCCATCCTGGCACTGGTGGGTGGAATGACATTGTTGACAAAGAAAAACAAGGCATCCTCATTTCGGAGATGAATTCGCTTCTGGATCAAGAAGTAGAACTGACCAACTGTAAGATCAGAAGGCACCAGATATTTCTTTTTGTCCAGGTCTCCCATCCGAGCTTTGGGAGCCTTTTCTACTCTCACCGGGACCCGGTCCGGGTATTTCTTTCAGATCTTCTCGCCCTCAGGGCCACGCTTCTCTAACGGATACTCCTCTTTATACACAAAGTTCATCCTCCCAGGAACTGGGCTGGACCGGGCTGGGCTGAGAGAACCCGGGGTGGGGGCCGGGAAGACTCATTTCGGAGATGAATTCGCTTCTGGATCAAGAAGTAGAACTGACCAACTGTAAGATCAGAAGGCACCAGATATTTCTTTTTGTCCAGGTCTCCCATCCGAGCTTTGGGAGCCTTTTCTACTCTCACCGGGACCCGGTCCGGGTATTTCTTTCGGATCTTCTCGCCCTCAGAGCGGCGCTTTTCAAAAAGATGCTCCTCTTTATTCACGAACTTCATCCTCCCGGGAACTGGGCTGGACCGGGCTGGGCTGAGGGAATCCCGCGGGGCGGTGACGGCGGCGACGCGCGGGCTGAAAACTTTTGTGTTTAGAACAATTTGGGTATGTGAATCTGCACTTATCATTGCATAGTTTACGAAAACTAAGTATAGATCAAATATTTCCAATGATAATTTAGCTTCCAAATTGAGATATTCTGTAAATAAAGTACGCACTGGATTTTGAAGACTTCGTAGGGTAAAAAGAATGCAAAGTAAAAAAAAAAAAAATCAATATGATAAACACAAAAGTACCATACAAATACTAGTTACCATTATTATTATTCCATCTCTTATTTGTAAGGAGATTTGAGAACATATCCAAATTGATTGCATTCTGAAGGGCCTGAGATGCCAAACCTGGACCTTGGTGTGAAGATAACCAGGCCTCCATAGAAACCCCCAAGTGTGTATTTCCCAAGCATCATTTGATTCATGACCTCTTTTTCTTTTCTTTTAAAGTTAAAATGGTGTTAATTCATCAAAAATCTATTAAGTTCTTATTACATCCCGATCCAGTTCTAGGCTCTAAGATACAAAGACATGTAAGAAGCTTACAATCTTGTAGGCGAAAGGGCCCAACTAGAAAATATAAATATAAGGCAGTAAGCAGGAAGACAGTGTATGGGAAGTTAGGTCAACTATGGGAAATTAGGGACAATACCTATTCTAATTTGAGGTTTTTGAATCTGAAATGCTGAGAAAAAATACCATCTCCTTTCTCCCTAATAATCGGTTCTCATCGATCCTCTCAGATTTCTCACTACAGTACAGCCAACTTGAATCCCAGTACAGATTTCCAACGTTCTACAGGTTCCTCCCACCCCCAGAATGTTTTAAAACAGATGCAGGAGGAAGCTCACCAAGTGATTAATTTTCATCTCAACTTTCATTATGTTGATAGCATTTTTGAGGGCAAATGACACACCAGAGCCCTCTGAATGCCAAAAGGAGAATGAGGTTGCTGGCTGAGGGTGTTCTGAATAGGTTAGGAGGTTATGGATGAACTCCATCTCCTCCCGCCTGAGAATTCTGCAGATAGTGTGTTTTATGGGAGTCTCTAGTTGGAAGAGAAGTTGAGACAAGGAGAAGGTGCCTCATTTGCAAGAATTCTAATCATGGGAATAGGTGAAAGGGAAGATAATAGAATTAAGAATCCTGATTTATAGCTTGCTGAATAACCACTTATAGTTTAAAAACAAATGTTTTAAATATGTACTCTAAATATGTCATTTTATAATAAGTTGACTTATAATCAAAGCAGAAGTAATAGAGTGTTTCTTTTTACCATCCATTCCTGGAGTCTTCGCTAACGTGTGGCTACGGAGTGGAAAGTAAATCCACAGATACGTTTGTCCCATGTGAGCCACTGATGGTATCACAATGGTAAATTCCATGCCCTTACCTTGGAGGTTTATCCACTTTCTGGACCTGAAGTCAGGGAATGAAAACTTGTTTAAATAAAAAAAAATTAGACTTGAAAAAAATTAATCAAGCATTTTGGAGATCTCGCAAAATTTAATCATAGCATAAATAGCGCATGAACTTTTACAGAGAGATTATATGACTGGTGACCCTAAAGTAACCTCCTGTGGGACTCAGGCCCTTCCTCCCCCCACTGGTGTCTCTCCTTCCAGGTTTCAGCCATCATCCTTATGGCCACAAAAGGAGGAGAGGAACCATGTGTCTTGGAAACTCAGTGATTGTTCTCTCCTCTGTGGCATTCAGGTTACTATTGCTGCATAATCAGTTATCCCCAAATTTAGCAGCTTCAAATGATTGTTTTGCTCACAATTTTGTGAGTCAGGAATTTGTAAGCTGTTAGCTGGGCAGTTTTTGCTTGGGGTTTCTCATGAAATTCCACTCAGATGTTGATGATGGCTGTAGTCATCTGAAGGCTCCACGGGATTTCCTGCCTAAGGTGGTGCACTCACAGGGCTGGCAGCGGAAGCAAACTGTTGTCTGGAGCTCAGCTGGACTGTTGACCAGAATGTCTACATGGAGCTCTCCAGCAAGGCAGTCTCAGGATCATTGTATTCTTATATAACATCTCAAGGCTCTAAAAAGTGAATATTCCACCAGCAAGATAAAAGCCACATGGCCTTTTGTGACCTACCCTCACGAATCACACATTACTTCTGCCACAATCTATTGGTTACAGAGAAGGAAAAAGCTCACTGATTCAAGGGAGGGGACTTAGACCCCACCTCTTGATAAGGGAGTAGCAAGACTCTAGAAGAATTTACGGAAAAGAAGATATTTTCCATACCTTTGGCCACCTTTGGAAAATACAACATATCAAAAGTAGTAAAACACTGCTCTGTGTGAATTTCAAGACTGCTCACTATTTCTGCTCTAGAAAGTTCTATGATATTCCCAATGTTGCTTTAGCTCGTTTTAAAGATTTTTCTAGTTCTTTTGATGTTTATTTTTTCTCCTTTTTTGGTTATGTCTAAAAGAATCACTTAGTGGAATCCAATTTGCTGGTTTCAGATATAGGTTAGTCTCCATGTAGAGCTGTATTATTAACTTGTAGCAGATACACAGTTTGCTAGAAATGCTTCCTACCTTCACTTCCCCACTCCCATCAGGTGACCTGCTTGTCTTCACCTGTGACTTGCTTTACTGTGATCAGATTGGGTCTGGGAAGGAATTCTAAAAGTTCTTCACATTACAGAGCTCCTGACTCACCATCATGCTCATTTTTGACTTTGGTTCCCCATGTCTGTCTCTCACAGCCCCTGTCTAGATGCAGAAATACTACAGTTCAGACTGGTCCATAATTTAGTCTCTGGAGTCTTCACTCATATTTTTGAGCCTAAACTTCCTGGGTTGTGCACCTGTGGGCCTCCTTGGACATCTAGGACTCACCTGTTTCTCCCTCCCTTAATAACATCCTTGAACTTGATCTCTGGTCTCTGTCCCTATCTTGTGAAACTCTAGTCCTAGATGGATTATTTTAGAAATGGGAGTAGGAAACCTATTTGTTCATAGTTCTTTCAACAGAGATTTTAAGACCAAATGTTATCTTAATCTAAGATTGCTTTAAGATAGCAAAGTATTTTGGATTCTCATGGTTCTCTAGACAGTATGACATGCTGATTAAGAGCTTAGTAGTAAGAATTAGATAATCTAAGATTTGAATAATGGGCATGTTACTCCCTGGGTGTCAGTTTTATCGTCTTTAAAATGCATACAATATTAGGATCTACAAATTAGGGTTGTTATGAAAAATAAATGAGATTATCAAGCTCTATAGCTTGGTCTAGTAACTGCACTTAGTGAATATCCAAATATGTAATATTAGTGGTTGTCATCATCATCACCCTTATCATCATCAAGTAGGAGCTTTACTTTTTAGTTTTGTATATCCAGCACCCACAGCACTACCTTTCATATAGTAAGCCCTCAACATTGCATTAATAAATGTATGTCTGTTGAATCTCTCCAAAGGATAAATTGAATGAAAAACCATAAACTTCTGTCAAAACCAAAATTATTCTGATGACACATCTAGGTATAAAAAAAGTTATTTCCGCACGATTGATATCATTGAGGTGACTTGGAACATGTGCTGTGGGACTGGGGAAGTTGAAAGGAAGAAGACAGATTCAACAGTGGTAGGACAAGTCCAGCCAGACTCCTGGAGTGCTGTGTCTTGATACCCGCATATAGGTGGAGGGCATCTGGCCAATCATATTGGATCACCAAAGTTCAATAATACTACAGGGACTGGCAAGAAGAAGTACCGAATGTGGGTGGGCATCCAGGAAGTCTGTCCAGGACCCAATCACAATCAAGGACCAGGTTCTGAAAAATCCCAGAAAAAGGCAGGCAAGGCCTCAGTTCAAACAGACTCCATCTTAGGCTAAGTGCTTAAGCATAAGAGTAGAAGGCATGGGCCCAGAATAGCAAGGGCAGCTTGGGAATTAGACTAAAGAATAAGACTTACAGGTAAATGCTAGATCAGAACAGGACTAGCAGAAAAGTAGAAATACTAAGTCCTAGGAACGTTGAACTAGAGATCAATAAATGTCCCCTGATCAAAATCAAGATTGATTTTATATCCTGGGACAGAACTGCGTCTGCAGAGAGAGCCACGTGACCCCAGATATGAGGAAGGAAGATTTGAGGAAGCATTGTGTTTTTGAATGAGATTTTTCTTTCACTTCACATCTGCATCAAATCTCTATAAGAACATCTTTTCAAACATTCTCTAGGTGGGAGAATGCATGGTGGTAAAAATTAGGAATAATTTACTTTTGCATTGGTTTTTGGCGGCCCATTCCGTGCATTCCCACAGTAACCTGCATGTGTTTCTCTCTCTCTGCCTCCCTCCCCCTTACCCTCTCCCTCTCTTGCTTTATTTATATATAGTTCATAATTTACATACCATCCTATTCATTCATTCAAAATATACAATTAAATGATTTTCAGTATCTTCACAGAGTTGTGCAGCCATTACCACAATAAATTCTGGAATATTTCCATTACCACAAAAAGAAACCCCATACCCATTAGCAGTTATTCCTGACCCCATCCCCCCAGCCTCTGACAATCACTAATCTATATTGTTTCTATGGATTTGCATATTCCAGACAACTCATATAGATTGAATCATACAATACATGATCTTTTGTGACTAGTTTCTTTCATTTAGCATGTTTTCTTTTCGTCCATGGTGTAACATGAATCAGGACTTCATTCTTTTTCATGGCTGAATTATATTCCATTGTATAAATATCCTACATGATATTTATCCATTCAACAATTGATGGATATTTGGGTTGTTTCTACTTTTTGGCTATTATGAATAAATAATGCTGCTATGAACATACAAGTTTTTGTGTGGACATATGTTTTCAATTCTCTTTGGTACATAGATAGGAGTACAATAGATATCTCTCTTTAAAATTCGTTTTAAACAAACTAAGGTCATTTAAAAATTATTTCAGTGAGTATTTGATAATTGCCTCCTCCATCCCAGGTATCCCTTTTTAGTCCTAGAGTACAAAAACAAACAAAACAGATAAAGTACCTGCCCTCATGAAATTTACATCTCTCCACAAAGCTTTAAGCCCTTGAGAACAAGAACTGTAATTATTTTATTCCCTTTCCAATCCACAGTGCCTCATAACATTTCTACACAGTAAGTTAATATAAGAAATTATGTATCCACAACTTACGGGAAAAAACTTAAAACAATGATGTTTAAATAGAATTTGGTTCGTCTCGCACCTACTGAATTGTAGAAACTCCAATCCCTTTCAAGTGACTCTAATTTGTTAAGGAAGTTCCCATTTTATGTGTGCTGCTAAATGCAGCTCTCCTGCCTGCTATGAGGCATCTACACTTCCGCCCTCCATCTTGGAACGTTGACTTGACGGGAGGCAGGCTCCCACTTTGCTATCCTGATGGTGAAAACAGTTGTGGTTTCCAGCTCAGGGCTCTGAGAATCCCTCCTGATTCCCCTCTGCTATGTTCATGCTTCCCTTACTTCCTTCCTTCTGAATTCCAGCTTGGTCTAAGCTACCTCTTCTAGAGGGAAAAACATCCTCTACTCCACTTCGTTATACACTATAAACACCATATTCTATTACTGAGTATCCATGACCAACCTTTATTCTTACTAGCTCATAGAAATGTTTCTGGCCTTGGGATTTTATTGCTGTTTTCTTTTTTTCCCTGAACACAGGATTGCTGGGTCAGGGAGATCCAATCTGTAGGGCAACCTGATCACCATTCACCAGGCTACTCAAAAGTTTTCTTTCTCTTTTGAGGACAACCAATTATGGAATCAGTTCTGTGCACCTTGAACCTCTGTCTTCTCACAATGAATTCCTCCACTTGCTGGTCTTTAGTTGCTCATGCAAACAGACCCTGGAAGGATCCTTCTTACCAAGTCTCCAGACAACAGCAGAAGATCTGAATTACGAGGATGAACCGCTTAAGTCTCAAACTTTGTTTCTGCTGCAGCAGCATTTACTGTAAAATGTGATTTGACAACATTTTGCTCATTGTCTCTTCTGACCACCAGCCTGTGAGTCTATTTCAATTACCCTTTTGTATTTACGATTTTGAAAATAGATTTATGAGTAGGCCAATAGTTCAGGTAATTTCAGTATGACCTGGCAGCACTCTCAATTCAGTGATGTAATTTGTATCTTATGCAAGTCAGTAAAATCGTCTGAAATTCAAGCTCCTCTTTTGTAAGAAGGAGATTATTTACCATATAGAGTGATAATGATAACAGCTAATGTTTATCGTGTGCTTCTGGGAAGTAGGCAGAATTTTACATCCTCTGTATCTACCAGCTCAAAGACTTTCACACCAAACTCACGAAACAGTTGCTATTATTTTAAGGTAAAATCATTCTAAATAACATAGTTGCATTATAAAAGAATCATGCGTATTACTTTTAAAGTGAGGCATAGACAGCATTCATTCACTCCACGAAACTTTCTATGTGGTTTTGTAAATCATCACTTGTATAGGTTAAGACATGCTTTCACTAGAAAAAAAATTATATCTCTTTAGCAAATGGGCCCCTTCCATGAATAATCTCCTGCATGTACAATTCAGACCCCACACATTATTTTGACTTCCACTCAGATCCACACTTCTCACTTTTACTCCACAGTTGAATTCCATTCAGGAGATGGACATCAGAGCAAAGGGCTCTGAGAGTAGCCAAGAACACCACAGTCTATTAAGGCAGACTGAACTCTTATTTATTTTGAAAAGAGCAAAAACAACAGCTCACTAAATCTTGCCCAGAACCACCCATCTTGTCTCAGTTTCCCACCCAGAATTGGACCAGTGTTCCTGCTCTGAAGATTGTCCCTTGAAATTTTGGTGAAGTAGCACATGGAGATAGTATAAGCCCATTTCAGGGGATTTCTTCCTTTCTCTCTTTAGTTTTGCCATGAGAATTCTGCAACAGGCACTGGCCTTTTCTTTTCTTTTCATACAGCTAGCTGCAGTATTTTCTTCTTGATCGTGAAAAGAGAACCACTTGGTTAGTCATGAACTTGTTCTTAACTGCTTGACTGCATGCCTTGCTAGCTGCTCTGAGATATTTGGCCAGGAATTCAGTTTTGATTAATGAATTCTGTTCTGTGGTCGAAGAAAAGATTAACTAATTTGGTAAGAATTATAAGCACAATGTGTTTGGGCTTCTTTGGAGGGAGAGGGGGGTCAGAAGAATTGTTGATAATCATAAATTCTTGCATTAAAATTCTAGTTCATTAAGTAATCAGCATGGGGGTGTCTGATTGGCTGATTAGATGCAGAGGCAAATCATTTGTTACTTTTTTAGGGAAATTTCCATCAAAGTGGTTCCACCTAGAGAATTTAAATTAATGTATTATTTCAAATCCATGTATATTTATCTCAGATAGTTATCCTGTAGAACAAAGGACTTGTTTTTTTCATCCAGCACAGGCACGGCTTCCAGGGTGGTGATAGGATTGAAAACAAACCTCTCCAGGTATTAGCCCTCTCCCCCTTTCCCTCTCTGTCTCCCTTCCGCCACCCCCCTCCCTCTCTTTCTCTCATTTTCTCTCTCACCTCCCAACCAAAATCCTGCATCCTAAAGTTCCAAGTTTGCCGAAGTCAAAAGAGTCTGGGTTAGTATTACTTACAGTCTTGCCTGTTGTTTTTTTCTAGATCTTTTGACTTTAATTAAAGTCATTCAGTCCATATGTAGTTCAATGAAGGAGCCTACATTTAACACAAACGTCAAAAATAAGAAGAGCTAACCAAAGTGGTTCAAGAGCTTCTTGGAAGCGCCTTGGTCCCAAACTTGAGCAGTCATGATGCTAACTTCAAAAGATGGGCTGGGAAACCAGATGTATCCCTTCATTCCTAGCTAAGATTTCTTCAAAAGGGCTGCGGGTCAGGCCACAGCTGACTTTTGAGAGGGTTCAGCACCATTCCGTCCCCCAGGGACGCTCACTCTTTCTTATCTGCATACGCCTGAACTAGGATCTTTTCATAGGCACACAGGAGCTTCCCACCAAGGTTTTGTTTAGAGAGCTGAAAAAGATCACAATTTGCTAATATCCTGAAGCCTCTGACAACACCCCCCAGGGCCTGAGCCAACACTGCTAGGAAACCACTTAGTACCTCTGCTCCACTTGGAGTCTGGAGGGCAGCTAGTCTACCCAGACCTCACACCCCTGTGTATTTTCAGTCCCTGCCTGATTTTCAAGTCCCTTGACCATCTCCCCTCTCCCCTACTCTCAGTCCCACACTTGACTTCTGACTGTCCATTTCTCCCTGCCTTCTTCGGTCGTGGCCTCCGCATTCTCCATTCTATGATACAAAACCCCTCCATTGTAAGCCTCTTCACAAAATGCTCCTGTCCCCTTCTTTCCTTAACTGAAATCTAACAGTCCCCAAGGCCAGCATTTCTCAGGCAGACCTTTTCAGTGAAGAGAAGGCGTGCTGGTATCTCCTCCTCCCCTCATTGACTCTTTTACACTAAACCATTATTCCTCTACATGTCAAAAGCTGCCCTTTGGGGCTGATATACACTAGCTATTCACCCTGTTAGTGTCTTTTACTCACCTCCAGTTTGGGCACCTGTACCACATATTTCCTTTTAACTTATCAACTTCTTAACTTCTGCTATTACCCTGAGTAAGTTAAGTATCCATTTAGGTGATCTTTCTGATATGTGTTCCTCACATTTTCCTTCATTTTTAATTCCCACTCTTCCATTTTCACTCTGCTGGAACTACCCCTCACACATGGCTATGCTATAGTCCTTGAAATCATCCTGAAATACTCCTCTTCTGAAATCTGAAATGCTGATATCCTGCTCATGGACCCAAACGCCTTCCGCTTCCAGCTCCCTTCATCCCTAACTCTCACTGTGCCAATTTCGATTTGATACAGGCTTATACCACCTTGACCATTCCATTTTCTGCCAGTCAGTCAGCAACTTCTATCAAGCCAGACCTGTTACTTCCTAGAACTTCTGGAGCAGTGCATCTCCCCAGTGGAAACCCAACCCTAGCTCAAGTCAATAATCCATCTCCAATGCCCTAAGAACCAGTTTGCTGAGTGCTGCTAGAGAAAAGCACAGCACCGCGTTAAATGGTGCCACCTTGGGTTTGTGGTCTCTCTCCCCATTAGGACCTCACGCTGCTTGACAATCATTCAACAGGATCTTACCAATGCCATGTTCCACAAAACCTAGTTCATGCCTTCTCAACATTCCCCCAGGCCTGATTTTGTGCCTTTCACATTGCCATACTTTCCCTATGAAATGCTTGTAGTGTCCCTATCATTTTCAGGAAAAGATTTTCATATGATGGGGTTGCTCTGAATTGATCTCCCAGGTGTTTTTGTTTGTTTGTTTGTTTGTTTGTTTTTTTTTGCGGTACGCGGGCCTCTCACTGTTGTGGCCTCTCCCATTGTGGAGCACAGGCTCCGGACGCACAGGCTCAGCGGCCATGGCTCATGGGCCCAGCCGCTCCGCGGCACGTGGGATACTCCCGGACCGGGGCACGAACCCGTGTCCCCTGCATCGGCAGGTGGGCTCTCA
The DNA here is from genome assembly GCF_002837175.3 of Physeter macrocephalus. Lineage (NCBI taxonomy): Eukaryota > Metazoa > Chordata > Mammalia > Artiodactyla > Physeteridae > Physeter > Physeter macrocephalus. The sequence continues at coordinate 132,846,717 of NC_041214.2, read as the reverse complement.
ACAACTGTGCCACCAGGGAAGCTCCCAGGTTTTTATATACTGGCTAACTTAACCCTTCCCACAAGAGAGGACTTTCATCGTCCCTTCCCTGACCAAAATATATCCATGCAAGAAACGCACAAAGAGAAAAAAAGTATTAAAAAAAATTTAAATTTAATTAAAAAAATTTTTTTAAATAAATACTTTCTACACAGTATATGAGCAGTTAGGAAAGTTTTGTCAGATTCCTGATACCATAATCCTAAGCTTATCCATTTTTCTGAATATATATGTTTAATATATGTTTATATATACATATATAAAACAATGCTTTAAACAAATATTTATTAAGCATTTATTATATGCCATTTCCACTAGAAGGTAAGCTCTATAAGATCAGGGACCTGTGTTTCTTTTATTGCTATTTTTTATTCCCAGTCCCTAGGGCTTATAACTGTATACAGATCCTAATGTTATTTGAATTTTCAGGGCCTTTCATGAAATATTATAGGAGCAAGTCATATACCTTTTTTTGACATCCTCAGCTATCTCAAGAGGAAAAAAAATCTAGTAACCATAATTGTAGGTTACTTTCCCTTCCTTTGTGGTCTACATCATCAAGTCAAAAAGTCAGATCTATTGGATAGATAGATCCAATTTTCTAATGCCCTAGTACCACCTGTTGATCAAACCTAGCTCAAATAATGCAATAGACCTTCTTCCAGAAGGCATTGTTCTCTCTGCCTAAAGACTTTGGATCTTTCCTCTTATAACATCCCTTGGCTCCCAGTGAGTCTGAGATTAGCAAGAGTTGTCCAAGACCGTGTAGTTAATAGTCACCAGCAAAATTTTCTTAGGAGGGAAAATTTCCTTTCAACCTTACTCTCTAAGGCAGGGTAATTCCAAATGTTATGAATCTCAAAATGTCCCAACATCCATCATGTAGAGTTTCTGAATGCTTTGAAGTTAGACTTCACCTATGGCTGGGATATAATGAGCTGTTTGCTACCAAGGTATCTAATCATGGTATTGCTCTCATACAGTCCCCTGACAGGACTCAGTTTCTCCACAAAGCTATACATGATAGTATATTTCAGAGCATTACCAGTTCATTTGCGTTCATTAATAAGAGGTGCAGAAATGTAAGGGCAACTTTTCCATAGCTGACCTCAGCTTACCTCTGAATCTCTCTTTGATTATTAGTGAAAAAAATTTTTTCTCATGCACCTTTTTTTTTGCGGTACGCGGACCTCTCACTGTTGTGGCCTCTCCCGTTGCGGAGCACAGGCTCCGGACGCGCAGGCTCAGCGGCCATGGCTCACGGGCCCAGCAGCTCCATGGCACGTGGGATCCTCCTGGACCGGGTCACGAACCCGTGTCCCCTGCATCGGCAGGCGGACTCCCAACCATTGCGCCACCAGGGAAGCCCAGCCCTCTAGAATTTTATCACCCCCACTAACTTCTGGACTAACTAGGCTCAGGGCAAGAGTATTATGGAGGCCCACACACCATAATTCTAAATATTATCGAGCAAAGGCACTGTTAAATAAAATATATTCTATACTTTTCCCTTGACAAATATACTTTTATAATGACTTAGGTCATTTGAGTTTTAAAATGTTGGACTACTTGTAGCTCCAGGCTGAAATGTGTTACCAGGAAAACAAGCCCTATAGCCCACTTTTCATTCTCCTCCCACCACTGGCTCCTTTCTCCATGGCCTTTAACACACCTGTGTGGACATCTCAGCCCACATATTTAAGATCTCATCTATACCCCAAAACAGCACTCCCCCCCCCACACACAAACACAAATAATCACTTTTTAACCTCCACTCGGTCCTACGGGTGCACACACTGGTGGTACAGCTTACCCTCCAGGGACTAGACACAGGAAGAGACACGCCAAGCCTGGCTGAAGGCTGAGGACAACCTTAGCAGAATTTCCAGGATCCCAAGGGTCCAGAGTATGGCTTAGACTTGTAGGAGTGGAATGAGATCTTAGTTGGCAAGTCCCTTTGGTCCCAAGGATGTCTAGTCTTATAGAATAAGACCTGGTCAGAGAAAGGTCAATGTGAACCCCTTGAAAGTGTGAGGCCCAGAACAGGGGTCTAAGGCAGTACTGTCTCCGTGCTTCAAGAGACCATGACACCTCAGGGGGAGCAGATTATTTTAAGGTCCTGCTGTCTGCCTCACACACCATTTCTACTCTGCTGGGCATGCTGGGGCTGATGAGAGACACTCAAAGTCGTCAGTGGAAAATGGGACATATCCTCCTTTAGTGCTGGGGTTCCCAAGCTGCCTAATGGCCTTTACCTGCTCCTATGGGTTCCAAACGTCCGGCATGAGCCAGAGAATCAGCACCAGAATGACATCTTGACTAGCAGTAAATTTTAGTATTTACTGACCTAATTCAAAGAAAATGCATATTTTGAGGTATGGCGAAAACCAACTTTTGCGCTCTGTCCTTACTCTGAAGTTTTTGGCTATACACCACACAGCTAATAATTGGATGCTAGGTTGGAATTCTGTGGTTTAGGCATCCCTTGTCTATATTGACAGTAGATATCAGATTATGATACAGTGATACCTCACGCTTACTGGTTACATCCTGGCCTTGTATTATTATCTTGGTGCTACCTTTAAGAGGTCAGGTCTAGAATCTGATGAAGCTGTCTCCTCGTCTATTGCCTATTTTATTACTGTGTTCTATTACTATGTCACATCTACCATAGGCCAAAAAAAAAGAAAAGAGAAAGAATGGAAAAGTAAAAACAACTCCACATGCATTGCGAGTCTAAACAGAAAGAGAAGAATTATGTTTGTGTGGTCCAAATATTCTGAGCTCAACGAGAAAGAGCTATGGGAATAAAAAGAAAAAAGAAGAATGGGAGGGGGAGAGAGAGGAGTTTCCATATGGTGTGTGAGAAGGGGAGGGGAATTAAGGATTGAAAAGAAAGAAGAGCCTGGCAGCTTAATAACCTTTTCCAGCAACGGATTTATAGAAGTTAGCGGTGCTTCAAGAAAATAAAGTAGTGTTCCTGATGCCTTTTGAAACAGGAGTCTGTTCTCAGCTTTTCATCTTCTGTGCCTCCGTTATATGTAAATTGGTTTCATGGCATATTAGAACTGTGAAGATGATTTAATATGCCAAAATGTGTTATGGATCATTTGTGCAGTTTAAACAGCAGTCACTGAATTGAAACTCAAAACTTTCCTTGCCAAATCACTTTAGGAACTTTAGGATTAACTCGAATGCAGCACCCCTGTCTGCATAGAGTCACGGCTTTTCTCCATTTATTCCAGGTTCATATCACAAACATTCAGTGTCTTTGTTTGTTTTTAATTGCAAAATTGTGAACGAGACTGGAGTATAAGAATTTTCTTCACGCAGTATTGTCAATGTAGTCCCGAGGTTTCTTACTATGTCATTTTTGCCTGGTCCTCAGAAACTGAAGTTAAGATGAAATACAGCACCTAACTACATTAACCTTTTTAGGAGCAACCTGACAGAAAACAATTATTCCTAGAGAGCAGGCCCATCAGACTAAGTAAAGTGCCTCTGATTTCTCTGTGTTATCAGCCACACACATTTATTGAGTGCTCACAACTGAGGAATAAGCAACTCATCATCATCTTCATCATCACCATCATTATCCTCAACACCATCATCATCATAATCATCACCATCATCATCATCATCACCATCATCATCCTCATCACCATCATCATCATAATCATCACCATCATCATCATCATTATCATCATCATCACCGTCATCATCCTCATCACCATCATCATCATAATCCTCATCACCATCATCATCATAATCATCACCATCATCATCATCATTATCATCATCATCACCATTGTCATCATCATCACCATCATCATCATAATCATCATCATCATCATCATCATTATCATCATCATACCATCATCATCATCACTGTGATTATTTTTAAATTAATTTTCTTTTTAGAAATAACAGTTTTTAGTTACAGAGAAATAACCACACTTTGCCCACACTTCCCTACAGATGTTTTTGTAAACAGAAGGTGCAGCCCCTTTCTGTGGCAGTAGCTCAAGTTCTCTATCAAGGCTGGATCAGTTATAGGAGGGAGAGTTCAAGACAGGAAGTGTTAGACTGTTTCTTTTTCCTTCTTTTCTTACTTACTATACTCCCATAAAGATAAGCTGAAAAATCCCATGCAAATGATTGCAAAAAAAAAAAAAGATTTTGGAATAAACTAAGCTTATTTCATGAGGTGAATTCTCCCATGTCTCTGCTAAACATGTAATATCATTTGTACATACTCACTCATTACTGTCCCAGTAATTCTAGAATCTTTCATTATACTTCATGGTTTTCTTCTAGGCCCTGAACCCTGACTTTGAACTATTATGCTCGCATGAATGAGAGAACCACAGTGATGGGACAGATTTGGGCAATGTATGGGCTGGAAACACAAAGGACTGTTTCTTCTACACCTTCATCTCACTGTACTCACTGGCTACATAGTTAGAGAAGCAGCCAGTAGCTAGTACCAAACATAGACCATATGAACACGTGACCACAACCTGGAGGAAGAAGATGACTTTGGCTGGATAGCTGTGAGGTCAATTCAGAGTTTCTCAGGCACAGAAAGTCAGGTCCCAAAGTTGTGGGACCATAGGGATGACCCTATGGTCATTAGCTCATTAGCTGCTCAGACACTAATGGTGGCAACAATTTTGTCCTAGTGATCTTTCTTGTTTCTTCTGGAACCATTCTGAACCTTGAAATCATACCAGCCAGAATATGAAAATTACACATGCCGTCACTCAGGGTGGGGACAGAGGTTGGAAGGGCTTGATCAGCATGGCACAATGGAACTTTTGGTGTTGATGGACATGTTCTCTATCTGTGTTCTCCAGTACGGTAGCTGTTAGTCACATCTGGCTAATGAGCACTTGAAATGTACTAATGTGATTGAGGAACTAAATTTGAAAAGTCATTTAATTAATTTCAATTTACATCACTACATGTGGCTTGTGGCTACTGTATTGGAGACTCTAGTTCTAGACATCCTCTTTCCTCTTTTTAAATGTTTATTCACCTTTTCACAAATGTCATCTTGCCTTGAACCGTTATAGTTCACTAAATTCTTTCAATGAACAAAACACAGTTAATGCTCCCAAATTTATTTTGGAAATACCTCCACTAGGGCACTTCTGCAATATTTTAGCTGCTAGTTAATGAGTGAACCATATAAATTGGTTGTATAAAGCTGTTGATAGCTATTGCAAATGGATTCCAACCTGTTTAAATAATATGTCTAGTCTTATTCTGACCGCATCTTCTGACCGCATCTAAATTCCAAGTTCTGAGTATATTAGGCAGGTCACTTCAATCTGAGTGTGTCCTTTGTTACCCAGTCTGGGCTCTGTCCTGTGCTAAAAGATTAGTTCACTTCATTCTCATTAGTACTGATAGGAGTTACTTGTGGAAATCTTCCAAGCACCAATAAGAGACGAGGCCTCCCTGCCTCTCTGGCTTTTAGCTATTCTGTATTGTTAAGGAACCCCTCGTGCAATGTGTCACATCCGACATACTGAAGGAAGTTGTGGGTTCAGGGGGTAAAGCCAGTCAAATTCTTTGCCCTAAAATTGGGGTAGTCCCTTTGTTCCTTGACTTGACATTTGTACCTGGTATTATCCCTCTAAAAAAGCTTTAATGTTTTCTTGGTCTGAGGCTGCACAGAGTTTCTTCAGCTTTCAGTTAAATGTTAGGCAAAGTGTTGCTATAGCCACTGTAGTCATAAGTATCAATACATAATATTAAGCAAATGTCCCTTTTGCTTGTGGTGGCAAATCCTGTCAATGTCAACTGAAATTTAAAAATTAGGAAGCGAGGAAATCAAATAATAAACATAAGTGTTATAGACCTTTCTCTGTGTGATAGATGCAATTCTTGTTGACCTGATACTTTCATGTTCTAAATGAGTCAAGAACCTGTTCCAGACATCTGTGGTGTCAAACCCTGAGTTACACAATGCCAAATCAGCACCTTGGAGTGAAGGAGGTCAATTTTTAGAAGCATTTGAATTGTTAGTCCAATAAAGGATTTAAAAATATAACAAAAACATGAAAGAATTACATTCACATTCTCTGAAGGATGGGTTTCTGCCTTGTTCCAGGCCTAGAGCAAAGAATAAAGAAAGAAGTAGATGGCTCCCTCTCCCTTTTCAAAGCAGGTCAGCCACCTAACCTTCTGCTTTAACTCTTCATTCCCTTCTTCATCTCAGAAGCCTGTTGATTCTCTAACTTCCAAGTTTTCTTTCAGACAGAACTCCTTTTCCCATATCCTTTCTGGGATCAAAACACACTCGCCAACCCTTCAGCATTTCATTCCCCCTAAACCTTTTCTACTATGTTCTTGACCCTTTTCTGGTCAGACTGGAATGAGATCAACTCAGGGCAATTTCTGTAGTTGTTTTTGAAACCATTCCTTTGCCTGATTAAATTATTTTTCCAGATGGTAAATAGTATTCCAATGGTCCTATGGGCAGAAGAAAATACAGACCCATCCATTTAAAATATTAATTCTGTGGACAAACTTTTCATGTTGTTTTGTCAGGCACTGAGTCATTCTTCTCAGTGGATGCTGACCTTTAGGAGAGATCATGTTGACTGTGAAGGGCAAGAGGTGAGAAAATGGAGGGGTCAAATGTGGCTCTCCCCTACCTTGGTCATCGGGTTAAGGCAGAGTGAAGTAGGTAAAGTTAGTTTCCTTCTAAAGTCTCCTTCCTTACCCAATAGAAACTTCCCTTTTCTCCACTTAGCAGCCATTGTCTACAAATATAGAATTGAGTCCCCCCCTTAATCCACTGGGGCTGCTGGAACAGAATACCATAGACTGGGTAGCTTACAAAGAACAGAAATTTACTTCTCACCATCCTGGGGGGTGAAAAATCTAAGATCAAGGTGCCGTCAGATTTGGTGTCTGGTGAGAAATCCTAGTTCCCACTAGAAATCTTCCTTCTTAGTTCTAGATAGTCATTTTCTCACTGTATCCTCACATGGCAGAAAGAGCACTAATTTTATTCATGAGGTCTCTGCCCTCATGCCCTAATCATCTCCCCAAATCCCCACCCCTAATACCATCACATAAGGGATAAGGTTTCAACTTATGAAATTTGGGGGACACATTCAGTCTATAGCATTCACTTTACTGGGTAGTATAGGGATCCTGTGAGATTTCTCCCACCTATCACCAACAGGTCATGATTAGCTCTTCCTGCTTACCTTACTCAGCTCTGCCTGCCTTAGGAGGTGGGTAGATATTACCCCATTTATCAGCTGGAAAAAATATTGAGCGTAAGGGACTAACCAATCTTTGATCACGAGGCATAACGTAAATGCTACCCTCTTGGAGCAAGCACTCCTCAGTGAATTCCATGATGTCAAAGAGGTCAGTTCACAAACTAACCTGTGAAGATGCTCTAAAGAAGAGAGCTAGAGGGCATTTGTCTGTTCCAATAATACCCAAACATTTTACCTATATCTTTGGGAGAATCACACCTTCTGTAGTGAATTTCTTCATTCCCAGGGTTTTTCTTCTCTCCTCTGAGAACATCAGGCCACAGAAGGGAAAGCGTAGCATCATGGTAGAATTGTGAGAGAGAGGTTTTGGGGCAAGCAGGCTTACAGAATCTCACAAGCCATTCTGTATAGGTAGTAAGGCACTCATTTCACCTACACATCGGGTTGCCCTCATCCAAACAGATACTACTATATCAAAATTGGGGGGCAACAAAAATTGAATAGATCATGTCAATGCAGGCCTCAAGCCTAAGTTATTCAGCTTACCAAATCAGTTCCATCTGGCTTAATTTTGCCTTTAGAAGGTAGTGGACAGTGAAGAGACAAGTCTGAGAGCTTTTCTCATACTATCTACATATGTTGCTCCTTGGAGTTCTTCCAAAAATTCTATAGGTTTGGTGCTCATAGACCCCAAAATGAGTCCACCAGAATAAGCGTGATCTCAGCACATCATACTGTCAGCACCTTCTCTTTCTCATTGGGTTATCCCATGCCTCTCTGAGTACACATCAGAATATCTCTGGCTTTTCTGTGGTCCTATCTCATTACTTACAAATGGCCAATTTAATTTGCTGTCTCCCGAACACCATGCATTCCTTAGCTATCTCACTTTGTCTGATTAATTTATCTTCATCTTTCCCTAGATTTTACTCATTTGCATTTCCCCTAAAGTTATTTAATTATGTTATCTCCCTGTTTAGAGCCTCTTTGTATTGAGGGAAACATGAAGATGCAGAAGATAACAATGGTTTAGCGATATTATTTGGAGCCTAATTTTTATTCCGTTACTGAATCCCTAGATAACCTCTGAAAAGTCAGTGAGGCTCTTTGAGCCAAAATTTCTTCACCTTGAAAAAATGGGAAAAGAACAATGTACCCGTTGAGGTGACCACAGGGAATAATTAACAAAGTGAAGTTAATAAAGTGAAAGTGATGTACAAATCAGCATTTTTGAGGATCACAGGAATATGTTTCCTTTCTTGCAGATTAATTGCAATATGTCTTATTTTGGAACCTGACCATTTCTATACGTGGGGTGGGAGAAATCTTTGAATTTGCTGAGTTTGCTTCTTCTTCAATTCTTCGTGTCAATAACGGCCATAAGGAAAGTGATGTTAACACCTTGTACAAAAGTGTGTTTTTTGTGATTTGTTTCTGCTTTCCTGTGTCTTTGTCCTTCAATTTATGTCTTTATTATAGTCAGAGATGATTTTATGATTGGAGTATGCTGGAGAAGTTTCTACTCCTGCCACGAGGTATCTTCCTGATTTAGATATGACAATGACTTAAATCCTCACCAGTAGAAACTTTTTCCTTTAAGTCTCAAAGGCTTTTGGTTCTTTAGTAATTCCCAAACTCAATGATAATACATAAAATATTATCTTTCATATTTACGGACAAACACAGACACATCCTTTCACATAACTATTACCTTTCTTACATATGTATAAGTACACACACACGCATATATTAGAAAGATAATATTTTATGCATTATTTGTGAGTCACTAATACACACCAAGGCTAGAGAAGTTGAGGAATTAAAAAGAAGGAAAGGACTTCCCTGGTGGCGCAGTGGTTGAGAGTCCGCCTGCCGATGCAGGGGATACGGGTTCATGCCCCGGTCTGGGAGGGTCCCACATGCCGGGGAGCGGCTGGGCCCGTGAGCCATGGCTGCTGAGCCTGCGCGTCCGGAGCCTGTGCTCCGCAACGGGGGAGGCCACAGCAGTGAGAGGCCCGCGTACCGCAAAAAAAAAAAAAAAAAAAAAAAAAAAGAAGGAAAGAGGTCAATAAATAGCTTGCCATGGATTCACTTTTTTAGTCTTGCCATGTATTCACGTTATAGTTATAGTTTTGCCATGGATTCACCCTTTTTTTAAAAGATATGTTTTAATTTAGAATAGATTTAGATTTCCAGAAAAACTATGAAGATAGTACAGAGTGTTCCTGCATTCTCAATTTCTCCTAACATTCTACATTAGTATGGTATACTTTTTACATTTAATAAACAAATAATGATACATTATTATTAACTAAGCCCACAGCTAACATCATAACGGTGAAAAGCTAAGAGCTTTTCCTCTAAGATCAGGAATAAGATAAGTGTACCCACTCTCAACACTTTTATATAATATAGTACTAGCAGTCCCAGCCAGAGAAATAAGGCAAGAAAAAGAAATAAAATATACCCAAATCAGAAAAGAAGAAGTAAAATTGTCTCTATTTGTAGGTGATATATTTTATGTAGAAAAATCCAAAGACTCCACCAAAAAACTGTTTGAACTAATAAACTAATTCAATAAAGTTGCAGGATATAAAATCAATATACAAAAATCAGATGGGTTTCTATATCCTAAAAACAAATTATTAGAAAGAGAAATAAAGAAAAGATTTCATTTACAAATGCATCAAAAAGAATAAAATAGCAAGGAATAAATTTAACCAAGGAGGTGAAAGATCTGCATGCTGAAAACTATAAGTCACTGATGAAAGAAACTGAAGACGCAAATGAATAGAAAGATATTTTGTGCTCATGGATTGAAAGAATTAATATTGTTAAAATGTCCATATTACCCACAACTATCTATAGATTCAATGCAATCCCTATCAAAATTCCAATGGCATTTCTCACAGAAATAGAAAAAAAAAAAATCTTAAAATTTGTATGGGACCACAAATGTCCTTCAATAGCAAAAGCAATGTTGAAGAAGAAGAACAAAGCTGGAACATCACACTTCTGGCTTTAGACTATGTTACAAACCTATAGTAATCAAAACTGTATTGTACTGGCATAAAAACAGACACATAGATCAATGAAACAGAATAGAGAGCCCAGAAATAAACCCATATCTATAGGGTCAATTAACCTACTACAAAGGAGTTAAGAATATACAATGAGGAAAGGATAGTATCTTCAATAAATGGTACTGGGAAAACTGGACAGCACATACAAAAGAAAGAAACTAGGCCCCTATCTTACAACATACAATAAAATCAATTCAAAATGGAATAAAGATGAATTAAATTAAAACACTACCTAACACCACACACAAAAATAAACTCAAAATGGATTAAAGACACAAATGTAAGACCAGACACTATAAAACTCTTAGAGGGAAACATAGGAAAAACACTCTTTGATATAAACCACAGCAAGATTTTTTTTGACCCACCTCCCAGAGCAATGGAAATAAAAACAAAAATAAGCAAATGAGACCTAATTAAACTTAAAAGCTTTTGCACAGCAAAGGAAACCATAAACAAGACGAAAAGACAACCCTCAGAATGGGAGAAAATATTTGCAAATGAAGCAACAGACAAAGGATTAATCGTAATTCAAAAGGACACATGTACCCCAATGTTCATTGCAACACTATTTACAATAGCCAGGATATGGAAACAACCTAAATGCCCATCAACAGACGAATGGATAAAGAAGATGTGGTACATATATACAGTGGACTATTACTCAGCCATAGAAAGGAACAAAATTGGGTCATTTGTAGAGATGTGGATGGACCTAGAGTCTGTCATAGAGAGTGAAGTAAGCCAGAAAGAGAAAAACAAATATCGTATATTAATGCGTGTATGTGGAATCTAGAAAAATGGTATAGATGAACCTATTTGCAGGGCAGGAATAGAGACGTAGATGTAGAGAACGGACATGTGGACATGGGGGTAAGGGGAAAGTGGGAAGAATTGGGAGATTAGGGTTGACATATATACACTACCATGCGTAACATAGATAGCTAGTGGGAACATGCTGTGAAGCACAGGAAGCTCAGATCAGTGCTCTGTGATGTCCTAGATGGGTGGGATGTGGGATGTTGGGGAAGGGAGGTCCAAGAGGGAGGGGATATAGGTACACTTATAGCTAATTCACTTCATTGTACAGCAGAAACTAACATGACATTGTAAAGCAATTATACTCCAATAAAAAAAAAATGGAATAAAGACGAAGGTATGACCTGAAACCATAAAACTCCTAGAAGAAAACATAAGGGGTAAGCTCCTTGACATCAGTCTTGGCAATGATATTTTAGATTTGACAGCAAAAGCAAAGGCAACAAAAGCAAAAATAAACAAATGAGACTACATCAAACTAAAAATTTCTGCAGAGCAAAGGAATCCATCAACAAAATGAAAAGGCAAACTATGGAATGAGAGAAAATATTTGCAAATCATATATCTGATAAGAGTTTAACATCCAAAATATATAAAGAACTCATAGAACTCAATAGTAAAAATCAAACCACCAGATTAAAAAAATGGACAGAGGAACAAACACACAGTTTGCCAAAGAGGACATACAGATGGCCAACAGGTACATGAAAAGGTGCTCAACATTACTAATCATCAGGGAAATGCAAATCAAAACCAAAGTGGCATATCATCACTCACCTGTTAGATTGGCTATCATCAAGAAGACAAGAGGTAGTAAGTGTTGGCAAGGTAATGGAGAAAAGAAAACCTGTACACTGTTGAAGGGAATGTAAATCAGTTCAGCCATTATGGAAAACAGTATGGAGTTTCCTCAGAAAATTAAATATTGAATTATCATTGATCCAGCAATTCCCCTCCTCGGTATATATCCAAAGGAAACAAAAGCAGGGTATCAAAGAGATATGTGTACTCCCATGTTTATTGCAGCATTTATTCACAATAGCCAAGATATGGAAACAAACAGAGTATCTGTCAACAGATGAATGGGAGACTAAAAATGCTGTGGTCCAAGGCAGGGACTGTAAGAAGCAGGTTTGCAGGAGTGGATGGAGGTGACTCTGAGTTGTCCAGGTGGACACATTGAATGAGCAGGTGGAAATACAAATCAGTATCTGAAGAGAGAGATCTTGGTTAGAGATCTAGGTTATGGTGTGCCCTCAAAGTACAGGTGATAGCTGCAATCACAGCAGGGTATAAGAGCTTATCTAAAGCAATGGGAAAAGTACATAGTCTTTCTTGCAGGTGGGTACAGAGAAAAGGAGCCAATAAAAGATGATATTAAAAATGAATCTTGTTCAACCCTTTCCATCACAATGTGTTAAAGGCACTAGGAGTTCATATGTGGAGCTTCCACATTTGTTTCCTCTACTTCTTCATCAGCCACTTAGTACCTCACTTTTTGGTTTCTGACATCCATGCCTCTGTGTCTTTCAACATCTACTGTCACCCAGAGACTCCTTTTCATCTTGCCATTCAGAATACAACAAAGCCCTTTTTCCCTTCCTTCCATTCTGATCATTTATTTTCTCTCCTTGGCTGGTTTTATTTTGTTCCAACCTTTACATGGATTTTGGGTGGAGAAGTGGGTTCAAACCCATGTTTTGTTCTTTATAGGCTGTGTGGCTTTGGACAAGTATCTTCACCTCCCTGAGTTTCAGTACAGTTATCTGTAAAATGGAAATAATATCTACCACCTGGTGTGGTTGCGTGGCTTAAAAGCTTTCATATCAGTCAAACACCTATTCTTTTTTTTTTTAAATATTTATTTATTTATTTGGTTGTGCCGGGCCTTAGTTACGGCACGCAGGATCTTTAGTTGGATCTTTAGTTGCAGCATGTGAGATCTAGTTCCCTGACCAGGGATCGAACCCAGGCCTCCTGCATTTTTGTTCCTGGTTCTGAGCAGGCACTCAGTAAATAAGAACTCAGTTCTAACTCTAACTCAGGGCTCTTTCTGATCCCTTAGTGTTTTGTTTGTATCTCTCTGTCATGGCTGGCTGGGTACATTGTTACTGTTTTCTTCCCACAAGCTCTTTGAGGACTAGGAATGGAATGTATCTGAATTTATACTTATGCCTTTTTCTTCAGGTTCAGTGGGGCACAATAAATAGGGGTGAAAATATGTATATATGTAAACATCTACAAATAAATCTCAATAAATATCTGTAACATTGTAAGCTTTGATGGAAACCTGCTAAAGGAATGAAACCTGCTGATGATTTTTTCAACTCTATTCTAATATAAAGAAAATATGGGAAAAGAACATCTTAGCCTGATTTTATGAATCCCAAGCAGGTAATTTCCTAAATTCTAAGCCTGTGGGGCGCTAGTGTATCACTGTGGCCTGTGCTCCTTCCTGAGGTAAAATATCAATCCATGCTCTCACAGGAAGGAGCCGTACCCTAACGGACCCACTGAGTAACTAGTCTACAGTCCTGCCTCCTTGGCACTCAGGGCCGGGATGGAGGGGGAACGTAAATCACAGGTGGCTGGCACAGGCCAACGTGGAACTCAAACCCTGTGTCTCTAAACCCTTATCTGAAGCGCTCTTTCAAATTACATCTCCCAAACTGCCTGCCCTACTGGGTTTCATTTGGACTCTGTTCATTTCCATAAAGTAAAGAACGAAAAAGCTATGACCATGTCAGGAAAATTGGGGTCAGGACATATGAGGTAGCCCTGGACTAGTAGAAAAAGTGCTGAGAAGAAAGCCAAAGAGATGGACTGTGGTCTGGGTTCTGCAATATATTAACTCTGCACCCCAGGCCAAGCTGCTAACATCTCTGAGTCGCCGTTTCCTCATCTGTAAAATGGGGATACTAATTAACATTTTGCCGCCTTCCCAAGACTCTTGCTAAATCCGGTCAAATAATGGGAACCGCTTGCAAAAGGGAGTTTCCCTCTGAGTCCTTCGCAGATAAATAAAAAGAGCAACTAAAGAGAGCTTCTCTATACAGAATTGAATAACACTGGTCTCCTGCCATACAAGGAAAGGATTTACTCGATTCTCAAGGGTAAATCTAGTATTTATTTGATCTCTGATTGTTAGCGAGAGAATTCTTTGACCTGTCTTGAAATTGCCCGCTCAAGTACTTACTTCAAAGGGTCTTAGTCTGATGTGTCTGCTTGGACCACAGTTATTCCTTAGAAATAGATTTTTGACCTAGTCTTTCATACGTCCTTATATCAATTGCTATTGCACACATACAAATCCTTGAGAAATTAGCATGGTACCGTTTAAGCTTGCATGTAAAGCATAAGTGTAAGAATCTGGGAAAATAATCTGTCAGTTGTATGTAATAATCGTCTTAAATAAGCAGTTCGAGGCTTATCTAAAGCTGGCCCCAGCTAAACAAAGAAGGCAGTCAGCAGAGCCTCAGACGCTGAACTCTGCACCCTGGCCGGACCTTGCGCAGGGCAGCCTAGTAACAGGAAGGCAGCAAGACACACTTTGAACCGGGGGTTCTAAGGCTGCGGTTGGGTTAGAGACGGGGTGACAGCTGCACTTTGCAGCCTGAACTTTGTACCTAGACACAGGGGCATTTAATCTCCATAACAGGCACTTTGTTTCATTACTTATTAACAGCTCCTCCTTGAGTAAAGTTCTTTGTTAATGGAGCTTTAAAATACGATCCCTCTCTCCTTTATTCCTGCCGTGGGGATGGGCATCTGGGCTTCTCGCTATCCGGCCTGAACAAGGCTGGTCCTTCCAAGGGGAAGGCCTTACCTCTGTTCAAAACCGGTTTTTGTAGAGGTGCCACTTTGCAATTACTGCTCCAGAGGCCTCTCCCTGCTCCCCAGTTTACACTCGGAGAAGGTCACCACGGTCCTGGTGCCATTAAATGTCACACCAGGCAATGACTGGTGTCACTTCACCTTTCCTTACTGTCACACCTCTTTTCTTTTTGCCCATTCTTCTTCCTTGCCCATTTTTTCCCTCCTCTCCCCATTTCTTTCTGCACATTCAGCCTCTCAGTGGCACTACATTTAAATAATGGTGACCCCTGTCACATACATCATTTCCCCAGCCAGTGTAGCCAAGGCATGTTTTGTTGCAGCTGGAAGTCCAAGCAATTTAGGTACACGTTCAAGCATCCTCCTTCCCCAATAAACACATTTGTACTTAACTTCCACACATCAGTAACTATTATTCAGTCAGCCTGAAGCATTAGCTGTTTAAAGAGAGGGTCTAGACTCCAGAGAAGGGAACGTGGGTTGCTGGTGAGTCAAGCATTAGTTACCATCTATAACATAAATCCTAGTCCTACTGAAAATACTCAGACTTCCATGCCCCCCAACCAAAGAATATACAATGACTATCTCAAATGCTAAGTTTTGTTCACTACTGATCAGTGAACAGGTTCCGGTTTCTGGGGCCTGGGAGGCAGTGACTACAGGCTATTCATTTAATGACTAACGAGGACCAATAAGCCCCCTCAGAAGCTTTGCTTGAGGGCCCCAAAATTAACCTTTCACCACTCGACTACTTTGTTTTGGGAACAGTTGAGCTTAGCTCAGACAAAACTTCACTCTCTCCTCAATTTTCTTTTTATGTTTAAGAATGCCTGTGTGTCTAGCTCTCATTCACTGAAGGGTCAGCCCTGGAGTCAGCCCGGTCTGGACACCATGCATCAAAAACTCCGCGTCCGGGCTTCCCTGGTGGCGCAGTGGTTGGGAGTCCGCCTGCCGATGCGGGGGGCGCGGGTTCGTGCCCCGGTCCGGGAGGATCCCACGTGCCGCGGAGCGGCTGGGCCCGTGAGCCATGGCCGCTGGGCCTGTGCGTCCGGAGCCTGTGCTCCGCGACGGGAGAGGCCGCGGCAGTGAGAGGCCCGCTTACGGCAAAACAAAACAAAACAAAACAAAACAAAAAACAAAAAACAACTCCGCGTCCTCCCTGGCCCTCTCTCACACTCCCAGCCACGCACAGCCCCTCCAGGGTGGCTCAGACCCACCCACCTATCAGTTTCAGCTCTCAGCCACCAAGTCCATCTGTGCTCAAGCCGGTTGACCAAAAGCACTTGGAGAGTCAAGAGTCCAAGTTTGCCCATCCCCTCCTGACTTTCCTCTTTTGTTTTCTCCTAGTTTTTCCCCCTTGCTCATCTTCCTCTCACTCTCTCTCCCCTTCTCTTTTCTTCTACTTTTCTTCCCTTCATTCTTTTCCTTTTCCTTAATTTGCTCAGATGCACAGTTTCCAAACATTGCTGGAATGTTCATACATTCAGTACATTCTGTACATTGCTGGAAATGTACAGAAGCAGGTCTGGGCTTCTGGCTGCACGTTGCCCTCTTTCACCCCTATTGTATTTTCGCAAGCCTGACTTGACAAGGGGATGCGACCCAGTCATTTACCCTGTTATCTGGGTTTGGAGTATTTATAAGAAAAGAAGGGAAATTTGAAACAAAGATAAATCCTTTGGAAACATTTGAGTCTCCGGCTTTCATGTTGTGTCATCCCTGGATGATCCAGAAACCTTACATATCTCATTTTCTGGACTTGGCTTTCCAGGTACCACCGCTTTTCACAGCAGGGTGGCAGGAGTTTCACGGTCCCCAGGCCAGCAAGGTTTGGGGTTCTAAAACTCTGCGCTTTGGGCCCTTGGGGTTTGCGCCCTCCTACAACATTCTCTTTGCTCACTGCTTTCCTCTTGGAGCGCGCCAACCCTCATAACCGGCTCCCCAAAGGCTCCTCCCAAGGCCCGGGATTAGGGCTGCACCTGCTTGAGATTTAGTCAATCTACAAAACAGTGGGACTCCTCAAGAACGCCTAATTGCCTCTGCCCTGAAAGCAATACAGTTGGGTGCTTTGGCAGCATGCTTAGGACAGCCAGAGCTACAGACCCGGCCTCCGAATTCAGTCCCAATTACCATAAACCAAACACCAATTACTCCAAAGAGCACACGGCAATTGAACCTTGATTTATAGCCCCCCTCACGACTCCACCTGTGCCTCTCATTCCCAGAATCTCACCACCTGCTCCAGGCAAGAAGGTTTAACAAAGTACAAGCAAATGTTATTATAGCTTACGTAGCTGACAGCTATAAGATACAAGATAAAATTCATCTTGATTTTATATTCACTATAATAATTCAAGCTTAAAGATGAGAAACATGAGATGTTTTGAGTTTCTTTTCTTTTCTTTCTTTCTTTCTTTTTTTATTTGAGTAAAGATGAATTCAAGGAAGCAAACATGATTATCCCAGTTTCTGACCAAGACTGAGAATTTACAGATTAATAGGAGTTCAGCGTGTTATGAAACTCCCATATAACAACTCCTCCTGTCCAGAGTCTTTGGTCTCTTCTCCCATTGCACACACATGCTGTACACACACGTGTGCACACAGGCACACGTGGGAACAGGGGAGAAGAGATGGGGAAAGCAGACACTAATCTCGCCGTAGATTAGGAGGAGCAGTGGACAGGATCAGCCGACGAGCACAAGTTTCTGCACCAGGATCTGTACCAACCTCCTAAAAGATAGCGTCATCACTTACATTTTCAATGATCAGTATATTCATCTGGAAAATGAAACTTGAGGGATATAGTCACTGGTTCCCAGACCGGAAAGAAGTGAAGAAAAGGAAACTAGCAAGGACAAAGGCATTTCCACACTGAGAGCAGGAAGGTGATAAAGAGAGGGAAAGTACATTCTCCCCAGAGGTTGCTATTGGTTTGCTTTCTCTAAGCCATCATACCAATCTCTCCTGTAATTTCCGGACAAATCCCCTTTCCTCTGATCATGTTCAGATTTCTTCTTTGTAGGAAATACACTGATACTATAACAAAAAACAGGAATGGAGGATGGTGGTAAATTTTGCCTAGTATTAAACTATTTAGACAGAGCACAAAGTTAGAGTAACTAATTATTACTTGACATAATCAATCAGCTCTGGCTCCCTAATTTCTACCCATAATTTCCTTTTGGTACTAATTTTGCAGTTGTCTTTGGCATAAATTTAGGTTAATTGCCTTCAATGATCTAAGACGAGTTGCTGTGGGTGGAGAAAAGAATAACATACCTTTTTTAAAATGTTCACCTGGTTGCTTGTCCTCAATACCAGAGCTTGCATGAATGCCTACTTACGGGTTATCACCTTTTACATTTCTTACCTATTTCTAAAATAGCATGCCAAAATTATTTGATATGAAAGGGCAACGTCATGTATGTTTTCTCCTCCCTAGCTACTTCAACCCTTATGTATTTCAAGCTGCTTTTCCCATCCTTACTTTTAAGCTACCGCTTACGGCAAAACAAAACAAAACAAAACAAAACAAAAAACAAAAAACAACTCCGCGTCCTCCCTGGCCCTCTCTCACACTCCCAGCCACGCACAGCCCCTCCAGGGTGGCTCAGACCCACCCACCTATCAGTTTCAGCTCTCAGCCACCAAGTCCATCTGTGCTCAAGCCGGTTGACCAAAAGCACTTGGAGAGTCAAGAGTCCAAGTTTGCCCATCCCCTCCTGACTTTCCTCTTTTGTTTTCTCCTAGTTTTTCCCCCTTGCTCATCTTCCTCTCACTCTCTCTCCCCTTCTCTTTTCTTCTACTTTTCTTCCCTTCATTCTTTTCCTTTTCCTTAATTTGCTCAGATGCACAGTTTCCAAACATTGCTGGAATGTTCATACATTCAGTACATTCTGTACATTGCTGGAAATGTACAGAAGCAGGTCTGGGCTTCTGGCTGCACGTTGCCCTCTTTCACCCCTATTGTATTTTCGCAAGCCTGACTTGACAAGGGGATGCGACCCAGTCATTTACCCTGTTATCTGGGTTTGGAGTATTTATAAGAAAAGAAGGGAAATTTGAAACAAAGATAAATCCTTTGGAAACATTTGAGTCTCCGGCTTTCATGTTGTGTCATCCCTGGATGATCCAGAAACCTTACATATCTCATTTTCTGGACTTGGCTTTCCAGGTACCACCGCTTTTCACAGCAGGGTGGCAGGAGTTTCACGGTCCCCAGGCCAGCAAGGTTTGGGGTTCTAAAACTCTGCGCTTTGGGCCCTTGGGGTTTGCGCCCTCCTACAACATTCTCTTTGCTCACTGCTTTCCTCTTGGAGCGCGCCAACCCTCATAACCGGCTCCCCAAAGGCTCCTCCCAAGGCCCGGGATTAGGGCTGCACCTGCTTGAGATTTAGTCAATCTACAAAACAGTGGGACTCCTCAAGAACGCCTAATTGCCTCTGCCCTGAAAGCAATACAGTTGGGTGCTTTGGCAGCATGCTTAGGACAGCCAGAGCTACAGACCCGGCCTCCGAATTCAGTCCCAATTACCATAAACCAAACACCAATTACTCCAAAGAGCACACGGCAATTGAACCTTGATTTATAGCCCCCCTCACGACTCCACCTGTGCCTCTCATTCCCAGAATCTCACCACCTGCTCCAGGCAAGAAGGTTTAACAAAGTACAAGCAAATGTTATTATAGCTTACGTAGCTGACAGCTATAAGATACAAGATAAAATTCATCTTGATTTTATATTCACTATAATAATTCAAGCTTAAAGATGAGAAACATGAGATGTTTTGAGTTTCTTTTCTTTTCTTTCTTTCTTTCTTTTTTTATTTGAGTAAAGATGAATTCAAGGAAGCAAACATGATTATCCCAGTTTCTGACCAAGACTGAGAATTTACAGATTAATAGGAGTTCAGCGTGTTATGAAACTCCCATATAACAACTCCTCCTGTCCAGAGTCTTTGGTCTCTTCTCCCATTGCACACACATGCTGTACACACACGTGTGCACACAGGCACACGTGGGAACAGGGGAGAAGAGATGGGGAAAGCAGACACTAATCTCGCCGTAGATTAGGAGGAGCAGTGGACAGGATCAGCCGACGAGCACAAGTTTCTGCACCAGGATCTGTACCAACCTCCTAAAAGATAGCGTCATCACTTACATTTTCAATGATCAGTATATTCATCTGGAAAATGAAACTTGAGGGATATAGTCACTGGTTCCCAGACCGGAAAGAAGTGAAGAAAAGGAAACTAGCAAGGACAAAGGCATTTCCACACTGAGAGCAGGAAGGTGATAAAGAGAGGGAAAGTACATTCTCCCCAGAGGTTGCTATTGGTTTGCTTTCTCTAAGCCATCATACCAATCTCTCCTGTAATTTCCGGACAAATCCCCTTTCCTCTGATCATGTTCAGATTTCTTCTTTGTAGGAAATACACTGATACTATAACAAAAAACAGGAATGGAGGATGGTGGTAAATTTTGCCTAGTATTAAACTATTTAGACAGAGCACAAAGTTAGAGTAACTAATTATTACTTGACATAATCAATCAGCTCTGGCTCCCTAATTTCTACCCATAATTTCCTTTTGGTACTAATTTTGCAGTTGTCTTTGGCATAAATTTAGGTTAATTGCCTTCAATGATCTAAGACGAGTTGCTGTGGGTGGAGAAAAGAATAACATACCTTTTTTAAAATGTTCACCTGGTTGCTTGTCCTCAATACCAGAGCTTGCATGAATGCCTACTTACGGGTTATCACCTTTTACATTTCTTACCTATTTCTAAAATAGCATGCCAAAATTATTTGATATGAAAGGGCAACGTCATGTATGTTTTCTCCTCCCTAGCTACTTCAACCCTTATGTATTTCAAGCTGCTTTTCCCATCCTTACTTTTAAGCTATGTATCCCCTTTCCCAGGTACTTCTTCCATTTCTGAGCTCTATAAAGGTAGATAATAGCTCTGTTTCCTTCACTGCATCCCTTCCTCATGTCAAGTCCTTGAAATACTTATTTACTGGCTTAGCTCTTGAAATAGTTTCACATTTTTCCAAATGTAGGTTTATGTTTTTCATTCATGACTGATAGATGGTGCTTTCCCTGAGATCTGTCCATCCATGTTGCTATGGCCATGGTCCTTTGGTTCAGGCCCCATCTATTATACTCAATAAGGATGCAAATAAGGCAACGAAAGTATGAGCTTGGGGTTGTTGTTCTAGTGGGCAGAAAAGAATGAAGAGAAAAGCTGGACCATTGACCTACTTACTCTGCAGAAGCCTCTAAAGGGAAAGAAGAAAGAGAAGAACTCCAGGGTTCTACTTTCTCCCCAGGAGGAAATAAAAGGAAATTTGCCATTTATTAAACTGAGCCAGAAATCTGCACAGAACATATAGTGTTTACCAAAATTTTGCCAAGAACCAAGAGTTATTCCCTACTCCATTAGGGGACCCAGCTAAACTTTTTTTTTCTTTTTTTGTATCAATAGTTGTTTCTTTTATTGTTGAGTAGTATGACATCATATAGCGGTACCACAGGTGAAGGGCATTTAGGTTGTTCTCAGTTTCCAGCCACTGTAAATAAAGCTGGTATGAACATTTGTGTTCAGAATTTTGTGGGAATGAAAGTTTCTACTTCTCTAGGGTAAATACCCAGTAGTGTGATTATTAGGTCATATGGTTAGTAAATGCATAGCTTTATATACAATTGTCAACTGTTTATGAGAATGACTGTAATATTTTACATCATCTCTAGCAATGTATGAGAGATTCGGTTGCTCCGAATCTAGTATCATGAGTATTTTTTATTTTCATCTTCTAATATATATGTCGGGATATCACATCATAGCTTTAATTTGTATTTCCCTTATGGAGAATGATATTGAGCATTTTTATTGTCTTATTTACCATTCATACATCCTCTTTGTGAAATGTCTGTTCAAATATTTTGCCCATTTTCTTTTTTTTAATGTCTTTTTATTGTGGTAAAAGTCACGTAATATAAAACATACTATTTTAACCATATTTAACTGTACAGTTCAGTGGCATGAAATACATTTCTGCAACTCTTTATCTTAGCAGTTAAACCCTTCCACAGTTTAGCTCCATATGACCCATCCAAACTTAATGCCCATTTTTATGCATAATATATCCTCCCCTCAAGCCTCCTCATCACAATATTTTTATGTCTGTGCTTCTGCCCTTTTGTGGTGGAAAAGGTAGTTTTCGGAGCTGGCTGGATCTGTGTTTGAGTCCTGGTTCTGTTATTAGCTAGCTGTGACATTGCTGAGCCTCAGGTGCTTCATCTATAAAATGGGGCTAGTGACTCTTTGCAGATTTAATGTAATGTAACGTTGAGGCTTCGAAATATCCATAAAGGACTAGGCATTATAGCTGACATGCAGGAGACACTCAATGATCTGTTATCATGGCAGCATTATGTTTAGTACTGAACGTCTTCTCCACTCCTATCATCTTCTAAATCTTACTCATCAATCAACAGTTTAATACTCAAGTTCTCTTTGAAACCCTTTTTTCATTCCTGGTTCAAATCATGGATTTATTTTCTTCATATATTTCATACTTGATAATGTACTATTTTTTATGGCACAAACCTGATCTTAAGTTCCTTAACTGCAAAAGCCAAATCTTATGGGTCTCTGTTTAGCATGAGCCTTCAATAAATGAGCAGTAAAAATTTGTTGAATTTTAACCTGTTCAGAGAGTCTGTACTTATTAAGCTTCTTAAGCTCTAGGACCATATTTTATAATATTAAGTCACAGCCAGCATGCTAAAAGCTCTTTATTTTAAATAAGTTAAAATTATATGGCGTAGAGAATATAACATTGCAATATAATGGCTCTAATAAACTATTTTTTTAAGTACCTGATATATGGACTCACATCTTCTAAGAACTTTCTACGCCCAGAATTAAAGTATGCTGGAAACACACAGTATTCATTTTAACAAAGCCAAAAGCCCTGTGATTAACATTAAAAAATGCTTGCTGCGTGTGTTTTCCTCTTAACTTCTCACTGAAATGAAATAACTCAACCAAATGCTCTGAGAGCTGGCCCTCTATATAAATAACTTGTGGTTTGTTTTTGGTTCAATATACTGATTTACACAGCACATGCAAGATTATAAATTACCTTTGGTAAGATATAGGTGAACAGTTTGAAGTGATGACTACATACACAGTTTAGAGAAGAATCTAGAAATATTTTTATTTCCACTATGGGGATCTTGAGAAAAGTTAAAGGACAGTGACATGTAAAGTCCAGAAGGTAGATCAGTCTTCTGCCAACTGCTCAAAGAGTAGCACACCTTCTTCCCTGAGCTTTACAGGTTTGATCCACACCCAGGAGACATACCCAGTCCTGCCTCTGGGATCTGCCCCAACCAGCTTTCCTACCCAGTACAGGCTCTAAGTAATTCTTTTGTTCCTCTTTACATGAATCAATTTGTCTCACCATTTCCTGCATTTTTCAGAAGTTACTTCAATAGTTTATTTTTAGGAGCAAGTTGGAAGTTGCCGGAAGTTATTACCTTATCTACAAAGCTCAGAGTCACAAGCTAAACTGCAAAATTTATCTCCGGTGTCAATCAACCTTCTAATCTATATAACCAAATTCCTATTAATCATTAGGACTATTTCCTTTCTCTCACACGTTTTGAGTTTCCTCAAGTCCTTCACTAACTGTTCTGTTTGCATATTTTTTTGTCACAGGTCAAATTTGGAGGGAGATGGTTGATAGGGAGAATTGGAAAGTCTCAAACTTCTCTGAAATATATTTTTTTTAGTCATGTAAAAAAATCTATTGCAGAGACAAGAGAATCCTCAAATTAAATTAATATGAATAACTAATGGATTCCAAATAGTTAACGTTTAGGTAGCAAGTTTTGATCAGTACCCTCACCCAAGAGTGTTAAGTAATTAGGAAAGTCTCAAGTATACCCTCACGTGATTGGTTTGTCTTGTCCAGTTTGCATGATATCCATTTAAAGAATCTTGCAAATGATAAAAAATGCTACATGTCTACAGGCATCCTCTAAATCAGGAAACTTCTGTGTCACCAAATCTTTTCTGGGTGAAAAAAAAGGACAATGGTCTGATTCAACCTTTCACTCAACAAGTATTATTCATCCCCTACTGTTCTATGCAAGCAAAGCAGTGCATGCTTGGCTCAGGGAGCATCCAGACCAGCATAACTCCCTGCACCCACAGAAGCAGTTGCCATTAGGAAAGGTAACACACACCTAAACATAATCATGCACAAGAGAAATGGATAGGGACACTGCACAGTCAGCTTCTGGTCTCAGGTCCATCTTTTTAGGAAAGATATTTAACTTCTATAAATCTCAATGTGTGTTTTCTTATCATAAAAATTAAGAACCCAATGAGGCAATCTTTCAAATTTTCTTGAGAGCTGAAATTCTATGATTTTAGGAAGCAGAAAAAAGATACTATATAATAAATGCTAACACTGTGTTGTATTTACAACTAGAGAATTAGACTAAGGAATTCTAATCCTGGTTTACTATGAATCAAGGAAGGTCAGAAACCCCAAAGCCTGAATGTCTTCATGCTCAGATGGCAGTATCAGATCTGCAGGAAGTCCAATTAAATAGTGAATGTGGTGAGGTCACCTACTGCTGCTACTGGGAAGTGAGGACCGGTCCTCGCCCCATCATCTTCTATTTCACTGTTACAGTCCTACCACAATGGTTCTTTCTGTCTCTAGAACATAGAAATGCTGATTTCCACCTTAGCTCCTCAAAGATGCCCACCCTTCAGAACCTGTGAATATGCTGCCTTACACGGCAAAAGAAACTTTGCTGATGTGATTAAACGAAGGATTTTAGATAGGGAGATTATCCTGAATTATCTGGGTGGGCTACATGTGTAATCACAAGAGCTCTTATAAGTCAAAGAGGGGGTCAGGAGAGTCAAATTCAGAGAGATTTGAAGATGTTACCCTGTTGGTTTTGAAGACAGAGGAGGGTGCCATGAGCCAAGGAATGTAGATGGCTTCTAGAAAAGGCAAAGAACTAACATCTCCCCTACAGCTTCTGAAAGGAAAGCTGACCTGCCAATGGCTTAATCTTAGCCCAGACCAACACACGTTGGTCTTTCTGACCTCTAGAACTATAATAAATTTGTGTGGATTTAAGCTGCTAGGTTTGTGGTTATTTGTTACAGCAGCCATAGGAAACTAACACACCCAACTTGTGGTCTTGGTACTAGCTGTTCCCAGTGCCTGGAATGCCCTTTCTCTAGAATCTTTACATGGCTGGCTCCTTTTTGTCACTCTTGTCTCAACCTGGGCATTGTCTTCTTGGACCATATAATCTAAGGAGCCACCCAGGCCTTCAGCTAATTCTCTGCATAGTGTGTGTGTCATTTTCCTGGTTTGTTTGTCTTTTGGCTGTCTCCCTCTCCGTTAGTTTAGCTCCTTGAAAGTAGGAAACCTGTCTGTCTCAGCTGCCGCCCCATTTACAGTACTTAGAACAATGCCTGGCCTTCGTCAATATTTGTTGAATGTAGGATTTAGGGAACCCAGTAAGGGTTTGGTGGGTCTGAATCTTACAGAAAGTTTCTGGGAAATACATGAAGGAGCCATAACACATATACTTTCATCATCTTTAGCCTTTGCAAAAGCCATCTATTACCACCCAAATCCCAGCACCTTCTCTCCACTTTGATTCTCTCTCTCTCTATCTCCACCTGTCTCACAGAGCAAAGTTAAGGAAATATGACAGTGGTCTGGATAGCCCCAGAAAGTAAACCTTGCGATAAGGATGGTGCCTAATATGTGTAAAGGTGTTTGGGTTCCTAAGGAATAAATGGCACTATACAAATGTTAGAATACTAGAGTTTCCTTAAATTGAAAATTCCATTTTTATGTATCTGTTTGATAACTGTATAACATTGCCACTCCAGCAAAATTCTGTTGCTGCAAAAAGAAGAGCACTTTTCCCCCTCCCTTGAAATTTGTTAAAATGGCATTTCCCTTGTGTTGCATTTCCTTAGACCTGTGCAAAAACATCTCCTCCCAAGATAGAAAGCAATGCACAGCTGTAGCCCTGGGAAGCATAATGCTGTGCTCAGAATATCAGATTTTTAAATCTACCAAAGCTGGAAAAGAGATTAAGAGTTAAGGCTGAAAGTCTGTCTTTAATGTGCTCTATTATGCACCAGGCATTACAGTTAATATGTCCCTTCAGATTTTGCTGACCTACTTTTCTGGGCTTACAGATGCGGCAGTACACATTAAGGACAAAGGATCAGCAGTGATTGTGAATTTCTTTGCTTCCTCTGATTGATCTCACACCCCTAATATTATGGTAATGTTCTGTGTGTGGAGGAAAGAGATTGGTGGTGAGAAGATGGTGAGAGAAAGAGAGTGAAAGAAATCATTTTATTTATATGATCACCATAAATATTATAACGTCACAAAAGAGAAGAGAGTTTTTGTAAAAAAGTCCACTATGTATCAACAGTACATCCATTTTTTTGGTCTTTCAATATTTTAGCAATGTTTTCTCTTTCATTGGGTTTGAAGTTTCCAGTGGAGGTCTTCAGGTTTTTTATTTTATTTTCCCCTTGATCAGAATTTACCGACTGGCAGTTATTGGCCAACTGATGCTTGTACACGTGCTTTACCTGGCAGCACCTTGCTTAATTTTCTTTTTTTAATTGGAACACCTGTAGGTGGACATATCCACTCTAGTTCCCAGGAACTAGCTTAGTTTAGAATAGTTTCAAGTACTCACTATTCTCTTACATCTGATTGCTTCACACATTTACTTTCCAGATCTTCCTAGTCCTCAATTCAAGGGACCCTGGTCTATCTATATCTGGGTCATACATGCATCTTGGAACAGCCAACTCTAGATGCCTCCATGTATGAGTGTCAGACTGCTTTCCCTGGTGTTCCCGTCAAGTGATGCTATGACTCACAGATACGGCCACTCTATTTGTCACTACCCAGTCAGGATTTCTTCTGATTTATGAATTTAGGTAGTGGAAAATCTTTCCAATCTAAAAGTTAAATCACAATTAAATATATGAACACCTTGCCTTTTTCTCAGAAAGGATTTAGGATAGCCATTAGATGTAGTTTCAACGATCCATGATGAATCATTTTTATTGAAAAGCATCAAATAACATAAAATCTGGATAATCTTGGAAAATCCTGGCAGTCTCGATACCATGTACCTGACAGCATCAGGCATGACAGACCGCTGATTTGTGGATTTTGTTAGAAATGCAGTTTTGAAATAGGAGACAGGTGTTCTATTTTCAAAGCATTTGACACGATTGATAGACATAAGATTTCACACTGGGCCAAGGAAGACTCTGGGTATCCATGTAGCAGTAATCAGCACACATCTGCTTCTAGAGTGAGTCTAACTGGACAGAGGAGCTCTCAAGAGACGATTCTCAGTCAGACGTGCAGAATGGAAGGAGAAAAGCAGGTGGAGATGGTGGAGCAGGTGTTGAGGCCTGTGTGGTAGCCACCAGCCAGGGCAGAGTCAGCAGTGACTCACGCATCCTCGGCGGGGGGAAGAAGAGGTGCTTTCATCAGACTCAGAGAGTCCCAAAGAAAAGCACATCTCCCTGTCTCTGGAGTCCAGTTATTTTCTCTGCTTCTCCTCTACATCTAGTTAATTCACTCCCCAGTTCAAATTTTAGGAAATTGGGGGATATATCTTGGAAGGCAAGCAAGGTGCAAGCCACCAACATCTCTCATTTGACTTTGACTTAACATTTTGGCGAAAGTCTATCCGCTGCTCTTCCCTAAGAGCAGCCAGAGATGCTTTCTAAGATACCAAATACAATCACATCACAGGTTTCCTTACACTCCTTCAATGGATTCCCCTTATTCTCATGATATAGCACAATGCTTTGAACCTGCCCTTCAAGATCCCACATGATGACCTGTCTATCCCAAGGTTTCTCAAGCTTGGCTCTGTTGACACTTTTAGCTGGAAAACTCCTGGTGGGGTGGAGGGTGGGAGGGGGCTGTCCACTGCCTTGTAGGATGTCTAGCAGCATCCTTGGCCTCTACCTACTAGATGCCAGTAGAACTCCCTACCCCCAGATATGACAACCAAAAATATCACCAAACGTTGCCAAATACCTGTCCTTGACTGAGGACAATTGACCTCTCCAGACCCGGCCCTGACTCCATCCTAATTCTGCACCGCTCACCTCATGCCTCCCAATCACCACCACCAACAGTCTCCTCTTCTCCCGCCATACCAGCTTCCTACCACCTCTTCTGATGCAACCTTCCACCATGTCTTAGTCTTCTCAGGCTGCCATAACAAAAACACCATAGACTGGGAGGCTAAACAACAGATATTTATTTCTCGCAATTCCTGAGGCTGGAAAGTCCAAGATCAAGCTGCCAGCCAATCCAGTTCCCGGTGAGGGCTCTCTTCCTGGCTTGCAGATGGCTGTCTTCTTGCTGTGTCCTCACAAGGAGGAGAGAGAGTTCTGAATTCTCTTTCTCTTCATATTAGGACACTAATCCCATCACCAGGGCTCCACTGTCATGATCTCATCTAATCCGAATTACCTCCTGAATGCCCCATCTCCATCACATTGAGGATTAGGGCTTCAAAATGAATTTGCAGGGGTGGGGCACACAAATATTCAGTCCGTAACACACCACGTTTCCATTTACTTGTTTTCTACTGTCCTGCCCCCAACTCTGGACTCTCTAATTCCTACTCATCCTTCAAAATGGATTCTTTCTTGATCCTGGTTGTTCGCCTCCCACCCCCAAACATTACCTGCTTTCATAACACATGTTTTTTGCACAGGGCTTATCATCATTGAAATGGGTTTTGTAATTAGTTCTCTCTGTTATTCTTTCTGCACTGGAAACTTCATCAGCATAGGAGCCATAATTACGTAGTTCACTGTAGTTGCCAGCTCCTAGCACAGTGCCTGAGGCACAGCATCCACAAATAAATAATGAAAGACAGAAAAAAATAGATGAAGCACTAAATACCAGATGCTCAGAAAGGGCTGTAACCACAGGCACACCCTGAAGCTGCCCACTTGGGAATTTTCTGTTAGATGGTATTATGGTGTATAATAATGACTGCTGCTCTAATAATAATAGCTAACATTGATTGAGTACTTAATTTATGCCAGGTACTGCACCATATATTTATTATATCAATGAATCCTTAAAATCATTTGATGAGCTAATAGCTATTAGCATCCCCATTTTATGAAGAGATTAAGTATATGGTCTAGGGTCATGCAGCTACTAAGTGGCAGGGCTAGAATTCACACACCAGAAGTTGAACCTAAAGGCTATTATTCTACACTCCTGTACTGTATTGTCTGTCATGAGTTAGGGAGCAGGGAGTTAGATTTTCAGCCCTTCCTCAGACTGTATGCTAGGAGATTGCTTTCAATGTGGCTGAGGTCTGCAGAGTCTCCATGTCAAGGTCTAGATTCTCAAGCAATCATTCAGAAGCAGAATACCACCTGCCAACTAACTCTGCTCGGTATTGTTTGGAAGATGGGAGTTGGGCAGGTGGACATTAGGGCATAAACAAGGAGACAAGAAAGTTAAAGACCGTCTCCCCAGCATATCACATCCATCTGAAGTTTCATTTTAATTAACAAACTTCTCTTAAAATTCATAAGCATATTAGTCATTCATACCTCAGTGTGAATGATCTTGAGCCTACAATAAGAAAACGTTCTTCTAATATTCTGTGTGTGTGCGTGTGTGTTTGTGTGTGTGACTATAACAATTACAGACACTGTGGGCCTCCAGTGCGGGGTAGAGATGAAAGGAATAACTCAGAAAATAGTTTGGAGAGCCATAAGTTTGATAAGGTCACTAAATACTTGGTTCCAGAAAAGTAGGTGGGATTAGGGCACTGGATATGAAGTGGGAAGATGCCAAAAGTAATTGCTACCCATTTGCAATTACTCCCAGGGCCCAGAGGCTGAGAAAAAAATCATCCTAAGGGCTACCTTTGGCACTGGAGACTTGCAATAGAGTTTTCATGAATAATTCACTTTGCCAAAGTAGAAGTCACCACGGTTTGTAGTTCACTTTCCTTCCATTAATTTAATCTATGACTTTCATTTTGTCTGTCTGTAAAAACAAAAAGGATACTAATATTTAGCTATGAGCCAGGGAAGTGATTTATTAGGCAGCATTTATAAATCATCATATGTGGCACACTAATAGTTTAGCAAAAGTCTTCTGAAAATAAGATTTTTACTGAGAACAGATTCAGGAGAAAAATAAGCGTTCTATACATAGTCGACTGAGTTTTCTCTCTTCTACAGTTAAAATTTCATCTACCCAATTTTGATGCATGTACTCAAGTGCCAGAGAAGGCTCAAAATATAAAGTCCATCTGTCTAATGGAGGTTTGGCCTATCAATCAAATTTGTCATTACTTCATTAAGTTGTTGAGATGATCAGCTTTTTGGAAAATGAGGAATGTGGGAATGCCATAACAAATTATGGTGAATTAGAGGGATTTGGGTTAATGAACCTATACCAGTAGAAATCCAAGATCCTGTTCCTTGGACTCCCTTCATTGTTGGTAGAAAGAAAATATGGTCTCAAAGGTGAAGCCTTCATCCCTTTGGCATCGTCCTGAGGCACCCGCCTTGGTCATGATGATACTGTCTCAGGGCCCTGGCTATCAACACCCTCATGAGTAATTACAAACTTGCATAACGGCAAAGTTGAAGGGCTTGGAGTCCTTTCCCTCTGAAAGCAGGACTCAGGCTATGAGTTTAGAGCTTGGTGATATCAAGCTCGTTCTACCACATGGACACAGGCTATTTTTGGGCAAAGCCAACTCCAGTGTCTCACTCCCTACAATGGGAATAGGAGTTGAACTTGGTTGACCCTGGGTGGCCCAGACAACATGGCTTCTCCTGAGAAGTTATTCCATGCAGTTCAGGAAACAAAGGAATGTTACCTGAAAAGGTCATGGTGCTGGATAGTCAAAATAAATCTAAAACCTCTCAAGAAAGGGATTTTCACTTCACCCCAGGAGTGAAGGAGTGAAAATCCTTACTTCTTTTTCTATCCTTTTCTCCGTCTCACAGAAGAATGGAAGAGGGTGGTGAGATAAGTGAAATGGCAAAATTGGTCCTAAGCTTATGCATAATGTAAATCACATACTGATCTATTTAAAAATGTTTAGTTACTATTTTAGTTCTCTGGGAAAGTCCTATGTGTCCCTGCTAAGTCATTGTTTCTAGGACTGAGAGCCTCTCGGAGGAAGGGAATTGCATACTTAACTGTGTATGTATAGCTCTGTGCCTGGGTCAGTATTTAATATGTAAATATGAACTATTTTATACCCAATGAGTGAAAGGAAAACTTAATTTCATTTAGGAACATTTTACTTAAACACACGATTATCAGATATTCATGCAAAGTAGGTGCTATTTTTTCAAAGCAAGTGAGCTATCACTCAATTATTTTTCCTCCTTTCCTTTGGTGAGGTGGAAAAGTTATCCTGTACTTCTAACCCAGACCACTAACTCACCTTATTCCAGGGGCACATAGGCAGGCAGCCTTTTCCATTCCCATCTGCCACTGTCAGGGAAGGAAATTAGGCAGAATACTAGCTATCCTTACAAATACATTCTGGAACTCCTGGCTTCTGCTTTCTTTAGTCTGTCCTCTTTCTCTTATCCCTGCTAAAGTAAGGGGGCTAAGGGCTGCAAAGATGACAAGGAAATCTTGAAGATAGGATGATAATGCAGGTTTCTCACTTTTCTTATTTCTTATATCATCTATTGAGGAAAGTAAAACAAAGTTAAGTTCCTATAGTTTTGAAGAACAGTGAAATAATGGGAAGGAACTTTTTATCTTTAATTTGTAACTGCTATTGAGTCACTCAAAGAGTATCAGGAATGGAGTGATTATTTCCTAATTGTTTGGAGCCTAATGGATTTTAATTATGAATGAAAATATGCTCAGCAATTTTGTTGCACATATTGTCCTTGTAATGTAGTTAACTGTTATATTTAAAAATTATTGTATCAGTATGTCATTCAACAGACATGCCCTTATGTTGTGTCCTGGACAATGTGAAGCACAGACTGAAACTTACTATAAAATAAAACATGGTTCTTACTCTCTATAATCTTAAACTCTGACCCCAGAGAGAAGGCGTGACATGATATCTGCCTCTTACAAATGTTAAAAGAAACATAGTTCTAAGAGAGCTACAGAGTTTTAAAAAAATTTACTTTCCAGTACCATAATCATGGAAAGCTCTTCAGAGTAGATAGCATTTATTTTATTTTATTTTATTTTATTTTTTATTTTTTAACATCTTTATTGGAGTATAATTGCTTTACAATGGTGTATTAGTTTCTGCTGTATAACAAAGTGAATCAGCTATACATATACATATATCCCCATATCTACTCCTTCTTGCATCTCCCTCCCACCCTCCCTATCCCACACCTCTAAGTTGGTCACAAAGCACCGAACTGATCTCCCTGTGCTATGTGGCTACTTCCCACTAGCTATCTATTTTACATTTGGTAGTGTATATATGTCCATGCCACTCTCTCACTTTGTCCCAGTTTACCTTTCCCCCTCCCCGTGTCCTCAAGTCCATTCTCTACATCTGCATCTTTATTCCTCTCCTGCCCCTAGGTTTTTCAGAACCCTTTTTTTTTTTTTAGATTCCATACATATGTGTTAGCATACCGTATTTGTTTTTCTCTTTCTGACCTACTTCACTCTGTATGACAGACTCTAGGTCCATCCACCTCACTACAAATAACTCAATTTCATTTCTTTTTATGGCTGAGTAATATTCCATTGTATATATGTGCCACATCTTCTTTATCCATTCATCTGTCGATGGACACTTAGGTTGCTTCCATGTCCCGGCTATTGTAAATAGAGTTGCAATGGACATTGTGGTACATGACTCTTTTTGAATTATGGTTTTCTCAGGGTATATGCCCAGTAGTGGTATTACTGGGTCATATGGTAGTTCTATTTTTAGTTTTTAAAGGAACCTTCATACTGTTCTCCATAGTGGCTGTGGAAGAGGGTTCCACACCTCTTCCCACCAACAGTGCAAGAGAGTTTCCTTTTCTCCACACCCTCTCCAGCATTTATTGTTTGTAGATTTTTTGATGATGGCCATTCTGACTGGTGTGAGGTGATACCTCACTGTAGTTTTGATTTGCATTTCTCTAATGATTAGTGTTGTTGAGCATCATTTCATGTGTTTATTGGCCATCTGTATACAAAGTAGATAGCATTTAATACTGAAATATAAAATAATATTTTGTCCACAATTTGCTTTGTGTATGTCTTTTCACCTCAATTACATCATGATCTTCTTGTGGCTAGACACTGGATATTATACTTTTTTTTTTTAATTCCCTATTTTTATTCTCTTAGCAAGGATCTGATTCCTAGGAGGACCTTCATAAATAATTGTTTTTTAATACTTGCTAAATGGTAAGACAAAAGTCAGAACAAATGCCAAAAATTCCCTCTGTTAGCTAATCTAGCTCACTAGATTCCAACAGAGAGATTTTCGATGGAAACCACGAGATGGTAGACCCTCCTATTGCTTGCTTCTGTATTGTCTGTTGGGAAAACTGGATTCTAATTCTCACTTTTCTACTGGTTTAATCCATGAAGTGGATCAGCCTTCAATTATCTCACTTAGAAATCAGCCCACTAGCATCTTGAAGATTTAATAAGTATCATTTTATGTCACAAAAGAGCTGTAAGCTTCTTGAGAAAGACATTATACAAATACAAGATGCCACTCTGACTACCACAACTCGTGTGTGATGTTAAATTCCTTCTTGACAATAGTGCAGAGATTTCTTTAGAAGCATGTCATTGCTTTAATTTTTTATTTCACTTTTATGTTTCATCTAGTTCATCTTTTTGAAGTCATTTTCCTCATTTAAATAGTTTTGTATCATACCTTTTCTCTCAAACTGGTTTTATTTTGATGGATTTAGCTTCCCTGGAGGAAGCTGAATATGGAAAAAGCTAAGAACCATTGAGCTGCTAATAATAATTATCCTCTGCCCTTTCAGAGCCTCTTTTATCTGAGGATATCAAAGTATTTTTCAAGCCAGTATCTATAATTACCTCCATCATACAAAAAAATCACTGCCAGTGAGGCTGAATGACTTACAGAAGGTTGACAAAAGCAAAATGCAGAACCCAAATTCCCTTCCTCCATTCTTCTTCCCTGTCTTCCAGACTCCAGGACCCCTTGGCTCTGAGGAGATTTGGAGAAAAGGGGAGCTAGTCTTCATGATCTCTTGCTCTAACAGAGACCTAAAGATGGTGCCCTCTGATGGCTCATAGCCTGAGGATACATGAATACAAATGGCAAAACATCAATTCAGTAGACAACCAGTGTCAGAGAGGTCACTTTGGGCTAGAAAGGCTAAAAAAGGCTTTGTCAAGTGGCATTTCAGTCAACCGACCCCAGTAAGTGGCCGGGTCTCCACATGGCCTTGCCTTTGCAGTTTTCTTTCTTGCCTAGAAAAATGGAGTTTATATTTGGTAAAGGGCAGGGGTCTGCTTTTTCCTCAGCAGGCCAAGATGAGCGCTAGCACGGTGAATTTCTGGGTTCTCCTTAAGGGTATCATTTAGGCTCAGTGTTCACTGAGATTCAGAATCCTTTAGCAATTGACCATCCATGCTCGATAACTCTCAGATTTCCTTTCTGGGTTCTGTTTACAGATAGAATGACATATCTCAAACCGACAAAGTTCTTCTAAGAATGGAAAAAGGAATGATGTGAACAGGGTTTGGTGAGCCAGGCATTTCGATTAAACCTGGGGTGTGTGAAGTGGCAGAAGGTCCAGGTCTGACTGATGGCAGAGGGGGCTCTAGGGCCTCCATACTAAATGATGAACCAGGGATCATGAAAGAGATAATGTAACGAAGAGCTCAGCCGTCAAGTTATTCTACAAATGGAGTAGGGCATTTTACATGTGGAGAGACGGGTACTGATTGGTATCTGATTATTGCTAATATGTCCCATAGAACCTACTTGGAATAATTGTTTACTATTAATTTGATCAAGAGCGCTGAGACTCTTTACGCATATAATAAAGCTAATTTCTACATTTAATAGAGATGATTTTTTTAACTTAGTAAAATCAGAATCTTATTAAATTTTAGAGGTGAATATAACTTTTATAACTTTAGGTTCTCTTTCTGGGTTCTGTTTAGTGATTAAGATGCTCTTATTTCAGTCCTCTTAGATTAGATTGAATTCGTGATGCTCACTCTTTTTCTCTTAGGCATACTACGATTGTTTTCCAAATATAGCATTTTCACAACAAGCTGTTTCCTACATTCATTTTCATATTTGCTCTCAGCCCTTTAAAGAGCACTAATGGCTTGTATCTTCCTGATCAACAAAGAATTGATGATACTTGATTTGAGGGAAATAAAGCCTATTATTTATGAAGCATTTCCTATATAGCTGGTCTTGGGCTAAGCTTCACGCACTGTGTCACTTCATCCCTAAAACAACAATATACTTTAGTCACTGGTTTTATTTGCATCTTATAGATGAGGAAACAGAGGCTTAAGAAGTTGAAATCATTTGATTGATGCCACACAGCTAGCAATTGACACAGCTGTCATTAAAACCCAGGTCCTACAGACTCCAAACCCACTCTCCTGACTGCAATTTTAACCTGTTTCGTAACTGATTTTTAAATTTCTAGTTCTATGACCTTCACTGTGTCTAGCTAAGCCATCACAAACCATGTGCCATTTTACCATCTGCTCAAACATCTTCAGCCAGCATGTTGGCATATATGTACTTACATGTTCGATCAAACTGGAAACACCAAAGATTGCTAACCCTACACCTCATGCCTTAATCGGGCCCTAAAGATGCTCTGCATAAGTGTTTCAACCTTAATGACTATAATGCCCTCTCAAAAAGAGATGACCTTACTAAGGGTCATTTCTTGGTAAATAAAACTGCTGTTGACTTTTGATTCATCATCACACTGATATTTAGTGTCAGTCCAGCGTGCTGGATGAGGCAGCA
Organism: Physeter macrocephalus; assembly: GCF_002837175.3. Taxonomy (NCBI): domain Eukaryota; kingdom Metazoa; phylum Chordata; class Mammalia; order Artiodactyla; family Physeteridae; genus Physeter; species Physeter macrocephalus. The sequence continues at coordinate 132,810,613 of NC_041214.2, read as the reverse complement.
GTCTTGATCTCTTATAAAGGGAGACAGGTGGCTGGTCACAGTGGACACTTTCCCTTTGGCAGAGGTGGGGAACCGCAATTAGTATTTAGCATTTTAATTGAAGTTGGCATTTGTGGAACCACTTTTCTTTTTAATATTCTTTTCAAAGGAGAGGAAACCAAAATAGAAAGTATTATAACTTCTTCCTGTCTCATGTACGTTTCGCTCCTTCACAAGTGGAGACTTCCCTCTTCTTTGACTCAAATATAGCATTCTCGTGGCCCAGGCTGATATTCAGTCATCAAAACCAATGCAAGCAGGTGTTTAGCATATCAAGAAGAGTAAAGGTTTTTGTCAACTTTTTAAACAACTTCGCCCACAATCACCAACGCTCTCCAAATAGAATCTGCTGACTTCAATGGCAGGGTCAGTATTACAGAGTGACTCACTGCTGGAGAGAGCGAACAAGCTCAAAAAAGGCTACTTGTAGATGTAAATGCTGTTTCCTCAGTGCTAGTGAAAGCTACATTTTGAAAGCACAAAATAGAACTCAAGAGCCTGTGGGTGGGGGTCCCTGCGTCTCAGATATCCCCGGGCCTCAAAAAATACACACACCCTCGAACAACTGTTTCCCTCCCCTTCCTCTCCCAACTCCTAGAGTGCACCAGATGCATTCAATTCCTCCGTAAAAAATACTCCTGAACTCGATCCAGTCCAGCCCTAACCCACGCCACTTCCCAGAAGCTACGCTTGCCAAGGTCTCCAGTAACACGCTCACTGCCAAAACGAAATGGCACTTCTCCATCTTGATGCTCCTTGACCTATGTACAGAATTTGACACTGCTGATAACCAATTACACAACTCTCTCTCCTTGGCTTCTGAGCCTCTTTCCTCATTTAGTCTGACTCTCACCTCATCTGCTTTAGAGACCCTTCACCCCCTTTCCCCTAGCTTCCAGTGTCCATGGGGTAACCCCCATTGCTTGGCAAGTTAGCTATTTCATCTCAGTTGCCTCACTGATGGCAGAGGCCATGCTTTATTCATGTTGGAACCCCAGTGCCCAGACAGTGCTTGCAAAATAACATGAGCACAAAAATGTTTGCTGAATGAATGCACATATATAAGAAATCAATTTCTGTACTCACCTTTGTCCTGCACATTGCATCTCGCTGTAAGACAAGTTCCATGGCCAATTCATATTAAACAGAAATTTATCATCCGTCTTTAACTTTTCCCATATCCAATATCCATGTGTCGGTAAAGAACACTGATAAATAAGAAAGCTCCCAAATAAAACTCCTCACTGACTCTTGGTTGTTTTTCCATTTCTATTTCCAGTTCCTAATTAAATCTGCTTTCTCAGTCGTGACATTTTCTGAATCTGATTTGCTTTCTTTTCAACTCTTCCGAAGGATTTTTTACAGAATAAACAAAAAAGTACTCTGTGTTCAATTGGCATTTTGTATAGTAACTACTTGCTCTAATGTATTACAAAGAGCAGCCAATTAATTCTTGTTGAGTGATGGCCACAGGAACAACTGTATCATGTATACTGTTTCTCAGTTTGATCATTAATATATTCCAGATACACGAATTAGTGGTTCCATTGTCTGTTTATTTTAGTCATTTTAATGACCAAATCATATTTTCTCAAAAGCGATATAGTCCGAGTAAAATAATTTGTTATTTCAGTGAAAAATAAGAATTTGACTCTATCATCTGTTAAGTTTGTTCTATGGTTTATATGTAATCCTTCAACTCCTGTTCGTTTAACCACAGACTCAGGTCCCCAGAATCCCAAGTTACAAGTTTTCTTTCCTATAAATCGTTAGTTCTTCTGCTGAAGTTACCTTTTTCACCTGTTGTTTTGTATATGCCAGACTTTTCTGAGGCCATATATTTTTTTTAATTTGTCCTATAAATCATGTGTAATATCCTCTTGCCCAATTGCAAAGTATTTCATCCTGTTTTTTAAATGCCGTACTAGTAATTTTTCTCTCTTCTTGTATACCCTCTGATTGAACCACATTATGTGTCTGCTCACTACCCACTTCCTTTGATCATTTTACTTTATATCTTCTTTCATTTGGAAGGATGGATAAAGATAGATGCATAGATAGATACATAGATAGATAGATAGATAGATAAAGTCACTTCTTACAGACATTAAAGAACTGTTCAATATAATCTGCTAGCACCAAGAACTTACTTCCTAATAACAGACATTGTCTTTTCATCCCCTCTTGATAAGCACATCTCTTCCACATTTGTAATGAATCAAAGGCATTTATATTTGAACATCGTTATAAGTGTGGTTTACAAAGCTCTCTCTCCTTTTATGTATTTCTCTGTTTTATTGTCATCGGTTTCTGATGGTAAACTCCTAAAAGGAAGAACTGGTATTTATTAAACATATCCTAAACAGTTTTCAGCAGAGTAATATGAGGATACATGCAAGTAAAATATTATTTATGTCTATTAACCAATTACCATGTATGTACATGAAATTCTGTAGGTATCTGAAAGTCTAAAAATCGATTACTTCTTTCATCTTTCACCCATATATACATTCAACCTTGCTAGAGGGAATATGTAATGAAAATGGACCCCTTCCATTATTCAGTAGCTCTTGTTAGATCAACAGTATTTCCCATTTAGTAAAATGTGATGTCTCATGATTTTTCATAGCAATCTGTATAATTGGAAGGGATTCGCTTTGATTAACACAGAAGAGTGCTAATTCATATGAGGCATCATAATGAGATATAAGAGAAGCCTGTGTTGATATTTCTAACCCATCTGAGTTTCCAAAATAAATAATTTTAGGAAACTAAAGAGAACACCTTTTCAATCTTCCTGTTGAGATATAAGAGAAGCCTGTGTTGATATTTCTAACCCATCTGAGTTTCCAAAATAAATAATTTTCAATTTTCCTTTTCAATTTTCCTGTTGCTTATCATTCCTTCTATTTGATTTTTTTTAGTTACAAACCATGTACATTCCAAATTTCTTTCTCTGTGTGTCATAGCTACATTCTTTTGCCTGACATTTTAAATCTTCAGTGAAATATAAATGAGCAACAGCTTCCTGATAACCACAAATTCCCCTTTTGTTTTGCTTTGTCTAAATGTTCTTCTTGAATGCCCAAAGGACTTTGTCTTCCTGCTTGGCGCGGTCCGAAATTAGTTTGAATCACATTATTCTTACATCCAGGGTACCTGCATTATGATTCCAAGGGTAATTTGTGTCCTTTAACCATAGAGTGCTTATCATCAATGCTTCAAGGGACTACAATCTGGCCTTGATCTTGTTCATCTAGGCTGCTCGGGGGTAGAGCTATTCACTGGCAAAATATTGGTTTCATTCCTATGACAACTCGGAAATCTATTTCTCAACCAAGGCAGTGATTTCTAACAGTGTTTTTTTAAATCACATTTACAAGACAGTGCTGATACAAAAGTGTGCATCCATTTTTTTCTCCATGAAGCTCAAAACAAGCAATTCTTTTTACCATCTCTGCTTGAACTTCAATTCTGACCTAAATATTCAGCCCTTGAACGTCAGCTAAAAATCTTGTTCTGCCTCTGCGTTCGTGGGTTTTTTTTTAAAGTGTGTGTATGTGTGTGTGTGTGTGTTTCCTTTTCAATATCTCATTAAAAGATTAAGACACACTATTATTAGTTGAAATAAATGAGTAAACTTTACCTTGCTTATTGCTCATTCATGCTCTTATCTTCTCCAGGTTAGATTACCCTAATGGCAGATCACTTGGTCTGCCAAAAAGACTGATTATAAACCTTTGTTTTGTGCAAAATTCCCACTGTCCACAGGGTGTGGTGCAGAGACTACTCAGCCATTCCTGAGCTGTCATAACATTAGGATACTTTTTGTGAATAAACAGATCTACTTTAAGAAATTATTTGTGATCCCCAAGTTGGGTTTTGTACCCAACTATTTCTCATGTTTGTTTCTGGGCACTAACCTGGTAGCTACCCTCTCAGTTCAAAGTCATTGTCACACATACACTGAAGATAGTTAACATTCTCCTAAATTCTTTGAAATTCCTGATTAATAGTACCTTGCCTTGAGTTAAATTTGTGTCAAGCTCAAACAACCAATTACAAGGTGGAAAAAGTTGTCAAAACCTTAATTTCACATCACTAGTGAAAAAATACATTTTGATGAATTCTACTTTTTATAGGCTAAATTCAGTCAAGACAGTTTCTATGGGACAAAAATGGCTCAAAAATGGAGAGATTTTAATCCAGAATGTGTAAGTGACCACGTTACTGTCACATAAGCATTGAGGTGGGGGGGTTCTCAAGATACCAGTCATAGTTCTTACTGCCTTATCAAAGAGCCCGGAAGACTTAAGCTCTAGATCCAGCCTTGATGCTCTCTAACTAGATGGATGACACAGGCAAGTCAGCTAACCTCTTTGTGCCTCAGTTTTCTTTTTGTAAGATTGGAGGCTAGGACCAGGACAGAAACTCTCAGGTCCATCTGGCATAACTCGGGTCAGAATATGGCATTCCGGTTCTGGCACCGGCTACAGCAGGGTTGAAACTCCAGTCTACACCTTCTACCTGGAGCCCCTGGAGCCAGACGGAGTGAGTGACACAAAAATGTTAGCCTTCAGGTGTACCAGGAGAAATAGAGAGGTTGAGAACTCCTGGAGCAGATCATCTCCAAGATATCTGCGAGCATATAAATTCTTCCACCTAAAGTGAATCATTGGAATACAAAAAAATTAATCATATTTTAAGAGAGTGAGAGTCTGAAAATTTAACCTGGGGCTATGCTGTATAAAAAATAATACAGCTTTAATCAACAAGGACCTACTGTATAGCACAGGGAACTCTACTCAATACGCTGTAATAACTTATATGGGAAAGGAATCTGAAAAAGAATAGATATATGTATAACTAAATCACTTTTCTGTACACCTGAAACTACCACAACATTGTAAATCAACTCTACTCCAATATAAAATAAAAATTAAAAAATAATAATAATACAGCTTTAAAGGGATTAGGTTATGGAACTCTGTGAATAAAATGTGTAAGAAATATTGTCACATTGACCACTTTCCCTCAAAGGCAGTAAAATTGTAGAATATCAAGACTGTTCTACTTTTCCAGAACACAGCCGCTGACTAGTGAAGCAGCAACCATTTTTGCGAAGGAGGCAGACATGTTTTCCAACAATTAAAATGAATGTGCTTAAAGAAGATGTACATCTATTCAATGGAATATTACTCAGCCATGAAAAAGAACGAATGCCATTTGCAGCAACATGGATGGACCTAGAGATTATCATACAAAGTGAAGTTAAGTCAGACAGAGAAAGACAAATATCATATAATATCACTTTTATGTGGAATCTAGAAAAATGATACAAATGAACTTATTTACAAAACAGAAACAGACTCACAGACTTTGAAAACAAATTTATGGTTACCAAAGGGGTAAAGTGGTGGGGGAGGGATAAATTGGGAGATTGGAGTTAACATATACACACTACTATATATAAAATAGATAATCAACAAGGACCTACTGTATAGCACAGGGAGCTCTACTCAATATTCTGTAATAACCTATATGGGAAAAGAATCTGAAAAAGAATAGATATATGTATATGTATAACTGAGTCACTTCGCTGTACACCTGAAACTACCACAACATTGTAAATCAACTATACTCCAATATAAAATAAAAATTAAAAAAATAAAGTAAAGTAAAATGCATGTGCTGTGTGAGGTCAAGGTTATCTGCGTAGGGGCTGGGGGATCACCTGAGGAGGATATTGAAGCATGGGTAGGAGTCCATTAAGAAAAGAAATGTGGCTTGGGCCGTCCAGGAAAAAGCAATAGATTGCACAAAGAATCTGTTGTGTTTGAGAAAAGATGAGAAGTTTCTTGAATCTGGAGAATTAGAAGAATGGGAAACCCTCAAAAAAAGACTGAAGATATGGGTAGAAAGTAGGTTCTTATGGGATAAAGTAAGGAGTCCGGATTTTATTGCATAGGAAATGGACTCCTTGATGATGTTTGTTTTTATGGGATTTATTTTTAGCTTCACCTGTTTTCTCTTTTTTATGATTACAGCTGCCTTCTAAGAGAGAGGAGCAAATCAAATGGAGGGTCATTTGGTCTGTGCCTTGATGGGGTTTATTGAACAAGCCTGATGGGTTTAACATACATGAGGCTGGGAAAGGCTTAGCTGAAGTAGCTAAAAAAATGAAGGGAGGGGCTTCCCTGGTGGCGCAGTGGTTGAGAGTCCGCCTGCCGATGCAGGGGACACGGGTTCGTGCCCCGGTCCGGGAGGATCCCACATGCCGCGGAGCGGCTGGGCCCGTGAGCCATGGCCTCTGAGCCTGCGCGTCCGGAGCCTGTGCTCTGCAACGGGAGTGGCCACAACAGTGAGAGGCCCACGCACGGCAAAAAAAAAAAAAAAAAAAAAAAAAAAAAAATGAAGGGAGAACAATTTGGAGTTCTTAGATAAGGAGATCAGGAACAGAGCAATGACGGGAGAACTCAACAAGATAAAGAAAAGCGGAGGGAAAAAATGTTCATAAACACGTTAGTAAATATTCACAGCCTAAGGGAAAATGAAGGATATTTTAAGAATGATTAACTCTTTGCTCCATTTGAAGTTATTTGTATTGCTAATGTTTAATTCACTCTTCATCGTCTTCCCAAATCTCCAAGTTCATTGAACTTGTATTTATGTGAGTAGGTATTTTAATGTTTGTGAAAATCAAGGGGTGGGCTGAGTTAAGTTATATATGACACATGAAGGAGGCAGGGCCCAGAGGCTGAAGTGACTGGAGAATTTAATTTCCACAGGCATGTGTAAAAGTCTTGGCGAGGGTTTTGGTTAACAAGTCACGGAATTGGGAGGAGAGGAAGAGTTTTTGCTCATTTTATCTGGAAGTCAAGTGCAAGGGTGGAGGTGGCAGAGGCCGACCTAATCTAACCTCTGCTCATAGTAGGTTTTTCAGTGAGAGAGTGGCAAGACCAAATTCACTGTTAGATAATATAGCAGTACAAGAATGAACAGGGACGATGAAATTGGAGACAGTGGGATAGTACCTCAAGAGGCAGTGCTGACGCTGAAGCAATAGTAAGTAGCATTTGAAACAAAGGTAGGTGTCAGTAAGCACACCAATGTATCTAGCTGGATAGATCGGGGAAATGGTACCTGCAGTAGGGAATGCAAAGGGGCAGGGGGTGCGGGGAGGAGTGATGAATTAGATTTAGAATAGAGGCTTTAGACTTTGAAGTGGCTGTGATAGAGTTAAGCACAGGTGCCCATTAGGAGATTGTCTGTACACCTGGAGACACTTTGTATTCAACAGAACTTGATTTCACTTTTATCTTACCCAGAATGGGGGTACTGGAGGTATTAATATGTTTTGGTTAGCCTCCCAAGTAGAGGACATCTGTTTACATCGTACCCTTTTCCCTCTTATTGAGTTATGCGGTTCTTTCTTTTCTTCTTTCTTCCCTCCCCTCCTCTCTCCTACTTCACTCCCTATTCTCTTTCAGCAAACAGTTAATTGAAGAAAACAAAAGCTCTGTTGTTTGCAATTTTTTCTAAATCCTTTTTAAAAATTATTTTATACATTAATTTCATATGAAATGGTGAAAGCATCTTCTCACATCTAAATTAAATGAGTTGTCACAGTTTTGATATGGTGACATCTGTTGTTACTTCAACTTCTTAGGTTTTATTGTTATTATTAAAAGAAAATCACTCCCGTCATGTTTTATAAACATCGTATTTCTTGTATTCTTTCTGTCTTAAGGGGAAAATTATTCTCAAAGCTATTCCTCTATCGTTATCTATTAATATTAATTTAATTTTCTAAAACTATCTTCTCTTTTTCCCATTATTCTTTCTATCTGCTCTTCTTATATGAATTTACACTTTCCCAGGTCTTCTGATTTGAACTCCCCAAATGTAAATGGATGATCAGATCACATCACCAAGCATTTGTGAAGCTTTACTTACTTTTTTGGCTCTGTTATAGTCATCTCATGGTTGTTATATAAGCACTTCATTAGTCATTTAAAATTCAATTTATTAAGCCAGCCATTTTTTCATAGTTAGAGCAAATTAGAAAAGCATATTAGAATCATAGTCAGAAGGAGTTGAAATATACAACATAATCATTGTTTCTTCTTTAAATTACAAAAGAATAAGGACATTATTAACTTGTTTTATTAGAATTTTTACTGAAAACACTTGAATTAGTAAAAGCCATTAAAAATCATTTTAAATTATCTTTTTAGAAATTAGGAGAATTTTAAAGACATTATTTTGGACCTATGACATATACTTAATGGTAAGATAATAAACACGTAATTATAAAAAGTGTAATGCTTGTAAAACATTAATTTCTAATGAAAGGTGCTAAAATGCTTACAGAAATTGGTGACAGCAATGAGGATTGAATTGTATTAAATAAAAATAAGATATACTACCATTTCACTAATGATTAAATACTTACTGGTGTTACTGTTATCTCCACAGAAAGTTGACTCTTAAACATCATTCTTCAATTTTTTTTCAGAAAATTTGTTCCTATAGATGCATTCCAAAGATTTCTATTGCTAACAACTTATATTGATTTTTTAAAACCTAAGAGGACCGAGGGCCTATTATAATACTTTTATCTCTTCAAATCTCTAATTAAAATGTTCATTATTTATTTAGTTCTTACAAAAATAAGACAAAGGACAATTGAGATTAATTATCATCATGTAGATTTTGAGATACATTTATTCTGAAAAAAATTACATTCGAAAATGGTAGTCACTATTTTGAAGTTTTCAAATTATATCTTAAAATAGCTAAATTTAAGTATCGTTTGTTTGCATTATATATTCTGTAGAATTTAAGGTATTTTATTATATACATAATATAAATCAGCAAATACTTATTGAGGCAATAGATACTCACACAATAGTCAGAAATAAAATAATGGAAGTTAAAAGGATCCTCAAGAAATTTCCCAAAGTTTCACACGAAGCCAGTAGTAGAACCGAGAAAAAGAATATATGCAGTATTCCAGTGTGGCGAGCACACTACACTTCTAAGACCGCACTATTTTAAAAGTTTTATCATATATGTATAAAGATATCCTAAATTCCCTCCTTTGGGGAGAGAATCCTCACCATTTGTTTAGTGGTGAACAAATTCTTCAGAATGCAGTCTAAGGTCTTACAGCTAGTACCTCTTCCATAAACCTTTCATGATAAGGTCACTGCCATTCAAGCTCACCCTTCTTTCTCCCTTATATATTTGTATGTGTCACTCAGCGCCCTTTCTCTGGCTTGGAAAGCCATCAAGAACTTTTATCTTAGGAGACAGTTGCCAGTTCTGTGTAATGAACCAGTCAGCAGGATACTTGGGGGCCATGAGTATAAGCCTGTCTGTGCCCTTTTTCTCAGACTAAGAATGCCATTACCTCAAAAGCTGGCCATTGGGAAATAGTCTTAACTTTTGACTGGAATTTATACAGCCTCAGAGCCCACCCTTATTCCTGGCTATGCAGACATTCTGTTTTAACTCTATAAGTCTATTTTTTATTATGTCTTTTTTTTCATTTTTATTTTATATTGGAGTATAGTTGATTAACAAGGTTGTGTTAGTTTCAGGTGTACAGCAAAGTGATTCAGTTATACATATACATATATCTATTCCTTTTCAGGTTCTTCTCCCATTTAGGTTATTACAGAGTACTGAGCAGAGTTCCCTGTGCTCTACAGTAGGTCCTTGTTAGTTAGCTGTTTTATCTATGTCTATTGATACTGATAATAGGTTTTTCAATACAAGAGAAATCATTGAAAACTCCTTCTTTTCACTTTTGTATTATCTTACCCAGAATGTGGGTACTGGGGTTATTAAAATGTTTTGGTTAGGCTCCCAAGCAGAGGACATGAATTCACAGAGCCTTCAAACACCTCTGTTGTTTCATTTCTCCCCTGTCTCCCTCCCTCAGGATATTATCATATTTGGCAAGATGGGGTTCAATTCCACTTAAAATGATGGAATTCAACAGTCAGCCCGTCTAATGCTTGGAATCTATACACTCTTAGAAGCATAGTTAAATTTAATCAGATATTAGGCCATAAAATTAATAGTTTTACATTCAGAACTAAAACAGATTTGTGAGTTTCATTTGACATTTTAAGAGTGAGTTAAAATAAATATGTAGTAGAACACCAGGCCCTTTAAACCAAAATATTTAGTGGTCATATTTTATGTTTTATGGTTTTACAATGTTACAAATTGCTATGCTATACATCAATTTTAGTATATTTGCATATTGTATACAATATGAGAGGAAACAAAGCAAAGAAAGCAGTGTAGGTATTTGGAATACAGGAAGAAGTGATTATGCCACAAATAAAGTTTACTGCTAATATATTAAAGAAAATGCACATGGCATATGCAGTTCACGCTGTGGTACATCTTTTTGGAGCTCGATCATCCTTCAAAATATAATAGGAAATTTCACATTTTGTACATCAACTTTTCAACAAATAGAATATGCATGTATTCAGATAGGCTATACCACTTGATTTTTTCCTACATAAATAATTGTAAATTATTGACTTCAGACTCTAGGAATTGATTCTTTAACCCATTGCTTAGCTTTTTCTTTGACTGTCGTATATATGCGGGAAGGGATTTCCCTATTTAGGCTTCCCTGGTGGCAAAGTGGTTAGGAATCCGCCTGCCAATGCAGGGGACATAGGTTCGAGCCCTGATCTGGGAAGATCTCACATGTCACGGAGCAACTGAGCCCGTGCACCACGACAAGAGAAGCCACCACAGTAAGAAGCCTGCACACCACAACGAAGACCCAATGCAGCCAAAAATTAAATAAATAAATTTATTTAAAAAAAAACAACTTCCCCTTCCTCAGTTTTTCCATTCCCAGTCCTACTTTCAAATACAATGTTTTGCTTCCTTTTGACAGTCTCACATGTTTTAGGAAAAATAACTGTAAATTTCTGAGGCAAAATAATCCCAAAACTAGATCATTAAACTCTTAAAAGTTTGTCTTGCCAATTTTGATAAATAAATGAAAATGTGAAGCTAGTTTGTTCTTAACAATTTTTAGTACAATTCTCAATTCCATGAGTCAGTATGTGGCCTTCATTCAAACCTCACCAGTCACGGCTTCTTACAGAGGAAAGGGAAATAGTGTTTTCAATTATCCATCAAAATATTAGGCATCCATATCACTGCTTTTCTCCTCAAATATGGTGGAACTCTCAACAGAAACTTCCCTTTTCTACACCTTTACAATTTTCTGGAGCAACACAGACTCTACCTTACATTTTTCTGCATTCTTTGGAGATTTTTGGTTTATTTTATATTTTATTGTAGTTATGTATAGAATTACCTTCTGAGGATCCACAATCCTACCAAGCATGACTAAGAAACAGATTAGGAAAGAGATAAAGAAGTATATCTTCACTCTTATGACAGAAAATTTTGGTTTTCCCAACATACAAAGAGGCAGAGTATGGGATTTATAATTCTCTATTTTATAGTAAGTATAGAAGGGACACTAATCTTTACTGAGCACTGACCTTGACCTTGTACCAATAGATACTTACATAGCCTTTATTTAATTTAATTCTAACTCTGTAAATATTGAATAGAGGGGGAAATATTGCCATTTTAATAAATTTCTTCTACTTTATCATTTTAATGACTTTCCTTCCGTTGTTTTTCTATGAATGATTGTATAATTCTTATGTAGTTCCAATAACTTAGTAATTATATATGTTAACTTTTTTTGGTTTACTCAACCTAGTAAGTACAACCTACTTCTACATTATTATATTATTGGCATATACATTTAATAACTAAATAATAACCAAATAATCCCTTGGTGTAGAGTGGATATATAATACCATAATTAACTGTTTCTCATATTTTAAATTGTTACTATTGTAGATATTTCTAGAATAAAAATCTTTGTCATAAAATTTCTTCGTTGTTGTTGTTTGTATTCAGGATTTTTCCTTAGCATAAATTGTCAACATAAAACAAATGGGAAATGGGGCAGTGCAAATGCTAATAAAATAAAAACAATGATTAAGTTGTACATTTGCATTATAACTTAACAAAAACAATCCTAGAAATAATACTAGTAAAACTATTACTCCGTTACTCTCATACAGTGCTGGTAATATCTTAAAATGGTACAACTCTTTGGAAAAATCTGATGTATAACGTTTTATATCCAATGACTGAACAGTACATTTCTGGGAGTCTCCCCAAGTAAAATAGTGCAAAAAAGAGAACTGTATCTAGCACAAAAATGATCATTACAACTTTGTTAATTTATTTATTTGTTCTAATCTTATAAGTGAAAATTAGTCTTTTATTATTATAAGAACAATACATATTCATGGTAAACAATTTAAACAATATGTAAGAACAAAACATACCCCCCCCAGTTCCGTTTCCTAGAGGCAACTGCTCCTAACAATTCCTTTCCAACCTTCCCAAATTTTTCTATTCAAATTCATGTGAACACATATTTCTTTTAGCAAAAGTTTACACCATACAAATTGTTCTTCAATTTGCTATTTTCACTTACTGTGATATCTTAGACATCTTTCCATTTCAGTGTATACAGACCCAACTCACTCTTTTGAATAGCTAAATAGTTTTCCTTTGCATGGCTGCACCATAATTTATGTATCCAGTACTCATTTTGAGTTGTATGTATTTTTCTCTTAGAAAGAATGTTGCAAAGAACATCCTTGTACATAAATCTTTCCACACTTACAAGAATAATTATAAGATATTCTTAGCTAAACATGGCTAAATAGAGGGCATATGCATTTTAAATTTAGGTAGAATTTTCCGAATTGCCTTCCAAAATCAATCTACATTCCCACCAACAGTGTTTGACAATGCCTGTTTCCTCACATCTTTTACAACACTGTGTATTCTCAAACTTTTAAGCTGTTGATAATATAATAACCTTGTTTAATCCACAAACATTTGTGCTCATTAATGTACCTGAAGACAATTCAGTAGAAGACAAACCCCCAGTTGCAAACAGATAAGCAATATCACAGGAGACAAAATATATGTCATGAAATCACACAGTCAAAAATTGTGTCTTGAAGAGTTATTAGAAGTGATATGCTTCAAATTTCTCATCTATTATTGAAAATTGACATCTTACTAACTTCGCACAAACACACATGTGCAGGTACACGTACACACACACACACACACATAAGTAACCTTGGGAATATGACCAACCATTTATGCTCATTTCATAGAAAAGGAGACTGAGATCTAGAAAGAAAAGAGACTTTCCAATTTCACACAACTACATCCAGAAAGAACAAGAGTTATAACAAAACTCAATGACAGGAACAATACTATTTCCAAGGCAATATGTAAGTATAATGTGGCTTTATATACAATATAATGTAGATCATGGTACAATACAGCTGGTTGATCTGTCATTTTATTCTTGGAAATCTCTTCTAATGAGTACAATAATGGTTGACATTTACAATGAACAACTGATAAAAGATTAACTTCTGTTCTCTATAGTTTTAGATTTATTTGTTTAGTGTTGAATGTATTTTGTTTCAATTATTTGAAATTAACCATAGATGTGTGTTAGATTGGAAACCAGAATATGAATTTCCAAAGCAGTTCCTAATTTTCCCAGATGCAAAGGATTTAGTGCAAAACTGCTGAAAGAAGAAAGGGAAGAGGAGAAAAAAAAAAGAGCCTGGATTGGGTTTGATGTGAACAGAGTACATGCAGCTGTGTGCTCTGTATTTCTATGTTTTATCACAACATGAGCATTTTCTTATGTCATTAAATATTCTTTGAAAACTTAATTTTAATGTCTACAAAGAAATTTATTAATTTATTCAATTCCTTTTCAGATTATTTTATTTTTCTATATCATAAATAACACTGCAAAGAACAATCTTATATGTAACTTTTTGTCTGTATCTCTAATGATTACCTTGGTAAAAATTCATAGAAGTGGGTGTATTGGGTCCAAATATATAAAATTTTAAGAGTCCACATGGCTTTACTGAAAGACTAGTCCCAATGAAAACACCTACCAAGGGTGTATTAGTGTGTGTACTTCACCTCACTCCTCCAATATTGAGCATTATCATTACACTGAAAGATTTTTGAAACAGAAAGTATGGGCAATGGTACTATGGATATCCCCACTACACTCTCCTCCCCCTTTTTCAAACTTTATATTTTGTTATTTTACCTTTATATTTAAGTGAATTAAATTTGGTTGGGCATATATGACTAACACATGTAACAATCTGACAACATTAAGTCTAAACCTGCATGATCCTATAATTATAATGGGAAATCAGTGAAAGAAGGTATCACTTTGACAGAAAGAATCATAGAAGGATTGGTAAAATTCAGGTTGGCAAAGAGGAAGTGAGGCTGCATTTTAGAAACAGGAAAAGCACAAAAACCCAGAAGTTCAAATGAGCAAAACACCCTTTAGGAATAACTGTTTTGATCAACTGGATTAAATTAGGGCTGGTTTGATTCTAAAACCTCCTTGGTGGTTTTCTCTTTTCATCTCAATGAAAATGGAACTCACACCTTTTGAGTGACACTAACTAACCTCCCGCCTCAAAATTATTGAATTACATGTGATCAAGAAAGTGAATGTTGACGAAGTAGGTAAAAATTTTTAATTTTCAAAATTATGTTTCCTCTGGTAGGAGATCACCTGTTCTCTGCAGACGTTTGGCTTGATTGGGATTCTCATAGCCTGTTTTGCCTGCTGATTTAAAGAAAACCCAGTACACTCATGATTTTCCAATTTGTTTTTCTGCATTCTTATTCAACACACCACTAGGCAGAATCTTCCTTAGGCTACAGAATCTGAGCTGACAGTTTTCAATTTGATGCTTCCAATAAAATTCTTTAGCTAAATATAAGTTTTTTCTCAGTGAACAGAGGGAAGAAAAGTTTTTATAAGCCTGTTTTTAGAGATTATGTCTTAATTAGCTGTCTCAAGTATAGAATACCCCCCCATCCATCTGTAAACTAGCATTCGAGTCTGACCACCTCATTATGTGCAAACAGTTAGATCAAAAATGAAAAATAAAAGGCAACCATCTGGATCTCTGATGTAACACCAAAAGTCAGAGTCCTTAAAACACTCTGTGTTTACATGAGTTTCCTCTTACTTATTTATTCATTCATTTTTGTACTTCTACAGTCTATGTTCAGAAAGGATTTGTGGCTTTGCATAATTGGGCCCCCAACAAGCCTCATTTTGTGCTGAACAATAATAGCCCTTTTCTCACTCCTCAAGGTGCATTAGGATACACAAGTGTTCATCAAGGCTTTATTTGTAATAGCCCCAAACTGAGAGTAACCCAGATGTCCTTCAGTGAGTTAATAAACTCTGGTATATCCATACAATGGAATACTACTCATCAATAAAAAGCAACAAACTATTGATACATTCAACACCTTGGATAGGTCTCAAGGGCATCATGATTAGTGAAAAAAGCCAATATCCAAAAGGTTGTGTACTGTATGATTCCATTTATACAACATTTTCCAAATGAGAAGATTATAGAGACAGAGGACAGATGAATGGTTCCCAGGGAATAGAGACTGAGATGAGGTATGGATGAAGCTCTAAAGGAAAAACAAGAGGAGGTCCTTTGTGGTGATGGAACACTTCTGTACCCTGATTGTGGCGGTGATGACACAACTATTTACATGGGGTCAAGCTGCCTAAAACTACACACACAAATGCTCTCACACACGAACGAGTGTGTACAAAAACCAGTGACAATTGAGTAAGAACTGTAGTCTAGTTACTCCTATTATACCATTAGACCAAGATCAATTTTTTGGTTTTGATATTAAACTACAGTCGTACAAAAGATTACCATTGGAGGAGACTAGCAGGTTTACACTACTCTACATATTCCTTTTGCAACTTCCCATGGGTCTATACTTATAATTTTAAAGTTTAAAAAAAATGCATCAGGCTCCTCACCCGTGTTTTCCCTTTGCTGGGACCATTAGTGCCCTGCCTTTGATCATTGGACCCGTAACCATTTGATTCCTGCCAAGAAAGTCTTCCTTAGGTCCCCAGACTAGGTTTGTTTCCCACTGTTATATGTTCTTGGGACACTTCATATTTCTCCTTTGGGCCTAGCACAATGGTTCTTAAATAATTCCATTAGTGTAGCACAGTGTTTACTACCTGCCTTCCCCAGACTATAAATTTTCAAAAGGCACCAAGTCCGCTACTATGTCTTTAGTACTTGATATATTCTTTAAAATGCTGTAGATGCTTAGTCAATATTTGTTGAAATCAGGAATGAGAATGACACAGCACATGAGCAAGGATTTTTGTAAGTCACAGCTGGGGAATTTCAGTCTGAATATGAAGATGAGATTATGGAGAAAGTCAGTCCATAGCTAATAAGTAGCTCATCACATTTTATACAGATGTCTAATACTATAAAGGGTATAAATATTAATGCACACCCTGTAAAACACTCAGTGCATCTAGAACCAATCAAATGTGCTTATTCAATTATTTTCATCTAATCAAGAAGAACATTTTGACTATTTTCTTTGGCATTGGTAAAATAGAATCTCCATCCCTAGTCTCCATCCTCTGGGGTATTTTCCCAACAAAACATGTTAGAACAAATTCTAATAATGAGGACGTTCCTGGTGTTCAGCGGCTTTCAAAGTTGTTACTGCCTGCAGGGCCCAGATGAAACATCAAGGAGACACCTGGCCATTGACACTCTGACACCTCCTTTTCTCAGTCCATCCCCTATTTTCAGGAACCTACTTTCTCTCAACTCAAATGATCTCATTCCTTCATACTGTTTTCTAGCTATTAAATACCCCCAGTGTGGCAAGCACACACACACACACACACACACACACACACACACACACACAATTGTCCCTCCTTCCTTTTCCCACATCTTCTCCCCCAGATCTCATTTGCTCAATGTTCAGCTCGACCCGTAGGACGAAAGAATCTGACTACATTGATTAAAGTAATGAACAAGCATAAATCTCAAAAACAGTGAAGAGAAGAGAATTTTGAACAGAGGAGTGGGTTGTCTAATCCCTCTCATCAGTGCCAGGTCTCCCCCATCAGACACCAGAAGAAGAGGGATTGGCTTGAGAACGTGACAGCTTATTTATGAAAGTTTTCCAACCCTTAAGTTATAAATCACATGAAAAGTGTAAGAGACGTCTGGATACCCAAAATTTTGCAATGCTAATATATGTACGATCTGGAAGGAAGCACACAAAAAGACATGTTTGAGACGTTGGTCTCTTTCACAAAATTAGTTCAGAGCTACATAGGAGAACGCTAGTGGCAAAAACCAAATGCCAAACAACACTAGGGAAATTCTGGGCAAAGAAATATTTCTAAAATAAGTTCTTATGTAAGAAAACTTGATTTTTACTTCCTTGGTGGTTTGGAGTAGCTAGATGACAGTGACCATTATGTACTATTGCTTTCTCAGACAGCATTATTTTAACATCATAAATTGAGCATTTTGTGATGTTTATTTGATGTGTTTATGAAAATTACACAACATTTTTATTGTCAGTTACTTGAATCATCACTTTAGATCATGGTAGAACCAGGTAATGTCCAACTTTGGAATAATAACAGTTGATTAACATGGAAAAGAAAAAAATCAAAACAATTTTGCTAATTAGAATTTTACACAAAACTTTTTCTCCCAGAATAACAAATTGCCTTTTGTGTTTCATTTCTCACTTGACATTTTTCTTTTAAATGAGAAAAGGAGTACCTGTGAAATTTATTGCCATGTACTGACCCAGAGTGGGAGCAAATTATGGAGACAGGAATAGACTAGTTTTCTCTCTTTTTTCTCTGGTTTAGTTTATATGCAAATTTCTTCACTCCAATTAGAAACCACGTACTATTCAAGTAAATTAATCTCTTTTATAAACCACCCATCTGTCCCTTTTGTTCTTCCTTGAGTCATTTTGGAATTCACTATTGAGAATAAAGTTAATATCTTTAACCTGTGTAATAACTCTACATAGGACACAAAAAGAAAATGAAAACATCAACATTTGTTTTCCTACATTCATGACACTCATTATCAGAACCAGAAAATTATCACAACAATAGTAAAAATACAGACTCCAACAGACCAATGTGCTCCCAAAACTTTTATTTCCAAATGGGTTGTTTAGACCATTAACGCTTAAAATAGAAATAATGTTCTACATCATAGTTAGGACCCTCAGTCATTCTGTGAATGTTTATTTAGTCCAGAAGCATGGAAATCATAGTCACAAATGGGTCCATGGATGAATAAGGAAGGAAGAGGAAGAGAGGATGAAAGAGGAAAAGTTTAATCCCTTCCACGGTACGGACCTGAGCACATTTTTGAAATGACCAAGCTCACCTTTGGCTTCCTCCCACTTCCCTTGTGGCATCCCTTCCTGCCTTTTGGTACCTTTAGTTTTTGGTTTGCAGACACTTGGACCTTTACAT
Organism: Physeter macrocephalus; assembly: GCF_002837175.3. NCBI lineage: Eukaryota > Metazoa > Chordata > Mammalia > Artiodactyla > Physeteridae > Physeter > Physeter macrocephalus. The sequence continues at coordinate 132,792,045 of NC_041214.2, read as the reverse complement.
TTCCCTAAGATCCGCATTATAGAAATCTAGACAGACGTGTCCCCTTGAACCACGTGTTCCATGGTAAAAATTGACCTATCATCAGACAAAAAGGTCTATTCTTTCAGGTAATACTTGTTCATTATGATATCCTCCACATTTAGACTAATGCCTGGCATATATTAGGTGGTCAATAAATATTTGTTGAGCGAATAAATGAGTGAGATATAGCTGATATCAACACCATGTGAAGGAGGAATTTCTAAATTAGGGAGAATTATATTTGCATTGGTTTGGAGTTCTTAGTTTTGTTGAAATTCATCCATAATTAATTTTGCTCTCAATGCATTGTAGGCAGCTGGTATACAAAGCTGTTTAATTATCCATAGTTTAAAGTGAAACCTGGTGGCTTCTTCAAATTATCTTATAATAACAACAACAACAATAATAACAGGTAACACTTGCTCTGATTCAGGTGCTTTGCTAAGTGCTTCTCATATCTTAATTTATTTAATCCTCTCATTAACCCTAGGGGCATGTACTATTTTATTCCCACTTCAGAGATGAGCAAACTAAGGCACAGTTTTATCAACGTCCCAAAATCACAGAGCTGCCCAGCTCAGTGCACAGGTTTAAGCCTGAGCTCTTAGCTCTTCCACCATCTGTGGGGTAATGTGGTCTCCTTTCCCACTGACCATTATCTATCCCTGATATGAATGTTGCTTAGTGAGAAGGAGTCATCCCAGATAAATAGGTTGTGTTCCACTTGTCAGAGTCAGTGATGGTGTCACCACTGTACATTCATAATCCCAATGACAACAGGAGAAAACAAAGTGACAGAGTCGTATGCAAAAAGAGCTCTGCCACATTTTTCAGATTTCTCAACATTTCTCTAAACACTAGATAGAATGAACAATTTCTAGCCTTCAGGATTGATAATTGACATAGGAATTTTTTTTTACATGGTATTTTTCATATTGCAGATTTTCGTATCATCAAAGCAGGCAGCTTGGCATGATGCCTCTAGTTAAGTTTCCTCCTTACCAGGTACAGCCCCATTCCTGGACTAACATTGAGAAAACTGGTTTTCAACTTGTAGACTGTCAAAACAAACTCCAAACCTGCATCTTGTATTACCATAAACTTCCAATACTTTTTTTCAAATTTTACTCTGGTCACTGGTGTGCTACATGATAAAATAGAATAATAGTTTATAGTGAGATGTCTCCTGAAAATAAAATGATTTAGTTTCCAAAACTAGAAACCATGAATGCTATTTTCCCTTTTTTGCAATAAATTCCTTTATGTTATCTAAATCACCACATATTATCTAAGTCAAATTTTCAATAAAAATTTCAGTGTCCATAATGCTCTTGCTGCCAGCTATGTCTTTTTTTTTTCCTTTGGTGTTCTACTTTCTCTATTAAAGAAAAATAGCTATCTACTCAAGCCCGAACAGTTTTCTACTCAACATAATTTTTTTGCTGTTTAAAAACCACTCATCTTTCATTTTGGAACTGGGTCTATCTGTTGGTACATTAATTACCGTCAGTGCATGCTACCTAACACTTTTTCAAGTTACAACTCAATTTTGTATCACACTTTTTCCCCTGAGAGGGAGACTAAGGCCAGGTTGCTGATTTTCTTTTTAGAGTTTAATTTTTTTAACGTCATGAAATAAATCAATCTGTGGATTTTCCAAACTATCCCAAAAGGCAACAATGGACAAAAAACAGATTCATAAGAACAATGATAACCTTGTATAATGCTGTGTGAACCCAAGTTCACAGAGTTAAAAAACATAAGAGATTACATAATTCCTCTCTGGATTCAGTACTCACTCTTGAGTTACCCAGATACTAGAGGGATCCTCCGCTTGGGTTGTACAGCCATGTCTCACACATCTTTTTGCCAGTGTAGTATGAAAACCAAAAACTGTCGAGAAACAGAATGAGCCTTTCTCTTTAGCTTTAGAAAATGTGGTGTATAAACTGGAGAAAGTTTACGAAAACACCTTCCAGGATAAAAACAGGAAAGGAAAAGCTATGTTAAGAAAAGGAAAATTGTATCATGCCCTCTTTCCGCTACCTTTTACCTCTTAGAGGCCACTGAATGGACAAAGGAATGTATCTTAAACCTAAAGGCCAGCCTAAGAGGACTCATGGTACCATATGGATATTTGGTATTTAGCTGATGAATTAAATCAGGATAGATATATAATCTAGATGAATCCAGTGACTTTTGGTCAAGATGTTCATCATCTGGAAATTCGCACTATCTTCACTTCACCTGGTTGAAAGGAAAACAATCAAAGAATTAGACCCCTTTATCAAGTGGGATGCCAATACAATGGGTTATTCTACGTTACTCTCTGGACTCATGGATCCTTGAGCCTTTCTTTGATGGTGCTTAGCTGGCAATGTTTCTGCATCAGTATTCTGTGCATCAATATTTATTGAGCACCCAATGCAGCAAATGAAGAAGGTGCAGAATATGAATCTAACGATGGACTAATCACGGTATATGACTTACATGCTTCAGTGGAGGAGCTTAAAAAATAAACCCATGATGAGAGTTTATTTGTCAAGTGTAAGATACAAATTCCTCCCAACTAAGGTGGCTGATTAATCAACATTGTGCTTTTCACCCTAGAATACTAGGTTGTATGGTCTCTGTTTCAGTGAATGAATCTTTGATATTGTTTAAATGTTGGATCTGTTTCATGATTAAGCATTGAAATAGCTTTGGCTGACAGTGTCATCTACGGTGAGCACTATGGGTTTTTTTTATTATTTAATCAAAAGAGAAATAATGAACCACTTGCTTCTAAATAGGAATTCCAAAATGGACAGAATTTAAAAATCAAGTTGGAAATTGTTGTGTCACTGAAAGTTTAATTTGGAAAAAAATCTAACTCAAACAAATACATCAGACCTTTAAATAGGTTTAAGCACTGGATATTATGACAAGTCACTGAGTTTTTATTGCTGCCCTGTGGGCAAAAGTACCAATCTGTTGGGCTGGACTTTGACCCAGGCCCCTGGGGACTCCTATTCCAAACGTTTGACTGTTATATTAAAGTGAGAGATTAGAAGCAAAACACTGTAAATGAAAATCACATACTGTGAGTGTTGAAGAGACGTTTTTTTTCTGATGCAATAACTTTTTTAAGGTTTTTTTTGTTGGTGTTGTTCATTACTGCTTATGCCATAAAAGTGGGGGAAAAATTTAGTTCCTTTCAAAGACAATGAGTAATTTAGCCTCTCACTTTGGAAATCCTGACACTGATGTGCTGCATTAACACAAATGTCTTAGTACTAAAAACTCAAAAGAGTGCTAAGTGAAACATGAACCGTTTATGGGAATTCATAAATTCTACATTAAATGCGAGAAAACAGGCCAGCTTTTGAATGACAGTGTTTATAATGGTTGACTTGTATACACAATAAATCCTTTATTCCTGTCTTTTGGGTTTTAACTCTTAGACTTAGTTATAAATTGTAGACTGAGCAATTTAGAAATACCCAAAAGTTATTTTTCTGACTTTTTTCCCCTTTTCTGTGTTTCTATAGCTAAATCATAAAATGGAAAAGATTAATGTGAAGAGTCTAATCAAAGCTACAGTGCCAAAGCCTTTTTAAACTGATAGCCATAAATTCATTTCATTAGCTTCAGTGTAATTTGTAGAACATGTCCGTTGGTATCTTGGGCCAGTCTCCTCAGTATTTGTTGTAATGGAAGGAGCTGGACAGATATTTGATCCTGCACAGGCCAGGAACTTAGGCCCACAGCAAGAGATTGCATAATGCATGCAGAAGTTTTGTAAATGGATGCTGCTCTTTGCAAGGTAGGGCTTGGAGATTGTGCCCGGCTCCGACTGGGCCTCAGCCTATGTTTGTTCAAGCTGTATGTGCCTGGAGCAGCCTGCCAAGGGTGTGGGTGGTGGTGAAAGGCAATCCACATTTCACTACACAAGTGTCAGCCCAGAAGATAGGGTGCCTTTTTCCAATTCATCGCCCAGAGGGGCCCATTTTCTCTGAATGTTCTACCCAGAGGTCAGAAGTTGTGCCGTTAATAATATACACACAAAGATAATCTGCCAATTGTGACCGTGGCTGTGTCCAAATACCCATGTCCACTAGAAACACAATTCAAAGTGCAGGTCATGAAAATGACAGTAACTCCTCTTTTACATTTAAAATATGGTAAATTATACTTACTTTTGAAAATTAAAATGATTTGTTTTGTTTACAACATGAGTCTAGTATATATTATCCACATGAAATAATTCATAACATATAAAAATGTTAACTAAATAAAATTTTGATATTTTTAGGTAAGTTTATAATTTGTTATTTTAAAAGATTACTATTGGGAGATCAGATATATAGACAAACTATAGAGACAGCTAAAGAATGAAGTCCCCAGAGTCAGACCTCGGTCATATCCTAGTACCACCACTTGCTGGCTTGCAGCCTTGAGCAAGGAGCCTGGCTACCTAAGCTCATTTCCTTATCCAAAAATGGAGCTGACTATAGTACCCACCTCATAGAGATACTGTAAATGTTAAATAAAATAACTCACATAAAGTGCGTAGCACAGCAACTGTGGAGAGGGAGGGGAAGGCAGGAGGAGGAGGAGGAGGAGGTGACAAGGTTGTAGGCAGAATTTCTAAAATGATCCCCAAAGATGTCTTGCCTTAATCATTAATCCCCAGAATCTATGGATTTGATGAAATATCACTCCCATGATTATGTTATGTTATGTGGTACAATAGACTCCAGGAATGGGTGATTATCCAGGTGGGCCTGATTGAATCACATGAGCCCCTAAAAGCAGAGCGCTTTCTCCAACTGGTGGCAGAAGAGGAGACTGGAAAGATTCATAGCATGAGAAGAACTCAGTGCCCCATTGCTGGCTCTGAGATGGAGGGGGCCACCCAAGGTGGAATGCAGGGTGATCTCTAGGCAATAAGAGTGGCTCCCTGCTGACAGCCAGCAAAGAAATGGTGACCTCAGTCCTCCAACCACAGGAACTAGATTCTGCCGACAACTTGAATAAGCTTGGAAGTGCATTCTTTCCCAGAGTCTCCATACTACAAGCCAGCCAGGCCAACACCTTGATTTCAGCCTCAGAAGACTCTGAACAGGGAGCCCAGCTGAGTCTACCTGGTCTGTGGACTTTGACTACTCTGAGATAATAAGTGAGTGTTGTTAGAAGCTGTTAAGATTGTGGTAATTTGTTCCACAGCAATAGAACACTAATACAGGCAGTCTAAGGACTGGCTTGACTTCCAGAAAGGATTCCTGTTCTAATTGTTAGGGTGTATTTCCAAAATAAAGGAAATTGCTGCATTTGCTTGGAGAGAAATCTTGTGGGAGAATATTAATCAATAATTTGAAGTACTAAAGGGTAACGTTTTGATTTTCCTAATAGCATACAAAAACGATTTACTGTAAAGAATCAAGTGTCAACTTTTCTCAAGGTAGATAGTTTGTGCCACAAGAAAAACAAAAAGAAGTTACTTCTAGAAATAAATTTTCGGGACTTCCCTGGTGGTGCAGTGGTTAAGAATCCACCTGCCAATGTAGGGGACATGGGTTCAAGCCCTGGTCTGGGAAGACCTCACATGCCGCAGAGCAACTAAGCCCATGAACCACAACTACTGAGCCTGTGGCACTCTAGAGCCCAAGAGCCACAACTACTGAGCCCACGTGCCACAACTACTGAAGCCCACGTGCCTAGAAGCCCATGCTCCACAAAAGAGAAGCCACCACAACGAGAAGCCTGCGCACCCCAACGAAGAGTAGCACCCGCTCACCACGAGTAGAGAAAGCCCACACGCAGCAACGAAGACCCAACAGCCAAAAACTAAATAAATTTCTTAAAAATTAAAAAAAAATAAAACAAGTACACTGATTTAAAAAAAAAAAAGAAAAAATTTTTCAAAATAAGTTTTGGAGGTAAAATCTTCACTCTGGATCCCTATGGAGAGAATCAATTCTTTCGAATTTACATATTGCTTAAACTGGTCAAATATGTTAAAGGACAGAGTAGAAAAAAAGTGTCCCAGGATGGCACCTGGGATATTCCTGCTCAAGAGCATCTCCACGTAGTGAACGGCTGATACTTTTGGTTTGCCTAGCATTTTTTTCTTTTGTATAACTGCCCATCTTCCCAATGGGTCAGTTCACCCGACACTATCTCTTCGTCCAGAGGGTTGGCTCTTGCTTTATATTAGGCAATCAGAATACCCCAGACCACACACCACACACCTCTGTGCCTAAAGATTGGTTCAGAGTTGTTCATGGTACTAAAGGCAGGGGCCAATCAGGAAGAGAGGAAACCAAATGATAAGCACCCCTAGCCTCTCTGGATAAAGATTGACTTACCCACATAAAAACATCAAATTCTTGATGTTCCTGCCACTGCTTTATCAAATTTTTATTCTCTTCTTTGTTTTTCTTCCCATAGCTGGCTTTTTAGGTTTTCACTAAGCAGTTACCTTCTTTTGAGGTTGGGAAAGGACAAGAGAAAGAGAAAATGTATATTTTTTGCACTGGCATCTTTGGGATGTGGGTAGTTTGGGGAGAACTAATTTGGGAATTATGTGTGAATATCATGCACAAATATTCCTGCATCTCATTTCCAAATAATTCAAACTGTCTAGGCTACCCCTTCACTTGCTACGTGAAGTCTCTTCAAATTACATATATTGCAGGAAGCGAAAGCTTGTGGTTCAGCATCTCTCTGTAGGATGTGATTTGGTCACAAGTGAGGTGACTAGCTAATTTGGCAAATTGCTGTTTGAGCTTATTTTCAGTTGAACTTCTGCTGAGAGGAGAAAGAACAAGCAGGCGAGCAGAGAACATACTATATGCATCACTGAAACTTATTGCTTATCTTTATTGCATTTGAGTAAATGCTCTTTTTTTTGCTGTTGCCAAGTAAGTCATCATATTTTAGTTCTGCACTGAATCCCTCGGCAGGAGATGAGATTTGAATAGATCTAGAGTGCAGGAAATAAAAAGAATGCACATTTTGGCTCAAATGCTTCTTTCTCCACGTTTCTGTCCCACTGCCTATATTAGTCACTTGCAGAATTCATGCTAATCTGTATGAAACATTTTATAGAAACAATAGTGAGGTTTTATGATAAAGTTTTTATCTAATTGAAAACATATATTTATTCTTCTGATAAAAATAATACACGCTCATTGTTTTAAAAAAGTACAGAAATGTGTAAGGAAAAGACTAAAGTTTACCTGAAGTTCAAGCTCTCAGAAGCTCATTAACATTTCAGTGACCATCATTTAACACCTCTGTTTATAAATAACTACTATATGATATTATTTTAAAATGATCATTGTAATATGATTTTTTAAATTTCCATCAACAACTTTATTTTTATACATTATTTACCTCTACTCTTTTTCTTTTTCTTTCCTCCTTCCATCCACGTTTCTCCTAATCAATCATATGCCAAATGAATTTATATTCCATATACTTTTCCACATGTTGCTTTTCCCACCTAGCCACATATTGTTGAAATCTTTCAAAGGCGACTGGGATAAAATTAACGCATTTATTTTTAATGGTTATGCAATAAAACCCTACTAAAATCATACCACAAGTTATCCAATCATTGCCCTACTTATGAGTATTCAGTTTGTTTCCAGTTTTGCTGCTATCACAGACAATGATGCAATAGACATCTTTATATATTGGTGCTTTTACTTTTATAGACTAGTGTCTCAAAGTAGGATTGTTGATCCATAAGAGTAAATGGGGGGCTTCCCTGGTGGCGCAGTGGTTGAGAGTCTGCCTGCCGATGCAGGAGACGCGGGTTCGTGCCCCTGTCCGGGAGGGTCCCACATGCCGCGGAGCGGCTGGGCCCGTGAGCCATGGCCGCTGAGCCTGCGCGTCCGGAGCCTGTGCTCCGCAATGGGAGAGGCTGCAGCAGTGAGAGGCCCGCGTACCGCAAAAAAAAAAAAAAAAAAAAAAAAAAAAAAAAAAAGAGTAAATGGGTAAGTATACACACATATGTTTGATGTTAATAGATATTACCAAAGTGCGTCCCATGGTAGCATGAACAGTGCATATGTCTACAGCAATGTGTCAGGATGCCCTTTTCCCTACAACCCAACAGGCAACTGGACATAAGACAATCGCAAGTAGAGATAGCTCATTGTTAATTTATTTGCCATTTCTCCGGTAACGACTTAGATTGACAAAACATATATTTTCCCTGTATTTACTGGCCACTTAGGTGTAAAATGTCTACTCATTTCCTTTGCCCATTTTTCTCTAGGCTGTCTTTATTTTATATAACCATTAAAAATCACAGTGATGGTATTTGAAGAGCCCAAAGGATACTGTGATCCGCATGTTTGTCCTTCCTGACATTACCCTGTTTTCTCATCTCTTCTTACATATGGCACAGTTGGCCAACTGCTGTCTCTTTAACCATGTTTACTCTTTCTCTGAGAGTCTTGAAAACCCTCCTACTGGGACAACTTGTTTGGGTGAAAATGAATTATGTGCTCCTTGGCTTTGGAGACTATTGCTATATACCAATTGTCATGAATAGATTATAAGTCTTTAGATGAAGAAAAGGATTATTTGTGATTGTTTTTAAAACATTTTATTCCTAATTTATCTAGTTATCTATTTATAGTACCACATTTAAAAAAAATCATTTCTTTCCCTAAAGTCCTAGAATAAGCTATAAATACTTCCTTGAAATATTCCCAGCCTGGGCTGGTGGTCTTCGTTGCCGCTATTTGCAAATGTCCTGCGAAGAAGACATTGCATGACCCAGTTCCTTTCATTTATTCCAGGTCATTGATAACCAGATGAATTCTAGTTGTGTAGAAGGTCTAGTATTTACATAGACATGGGTTATGCTTCAGGACTGTAGCTTTGTTTGAAAGCATTAGGATTCTCAGCAAAGTAGATGAAGGCTTGAGGGTTAAGAGAAAACAGAAATATGTGTATATTTAGCTCTGTTTGTTCCGGCAAACTTCAGAGTGCAAATCTGGCTATCTTGGCTCCTAGCAATGTGTGGCCAGCTTTTACCTAGCCTTGGGATCGTATTTGACTTTTCATTTGTCTGTCAGATGCCTCATTCTCATCACTTCATCCAAGACAGGCCTCATATACAGTTCCTTACTAACAGAACTGACAAAGTGGCTGATAAATCTTCTGTCTAACTGGCAGATCCAAACAATATAGCCAGGACAAGTACATCAGAGCTGGAAATATAATCTTCCCTCTCATTCTCAGTGAGCTCTTAAAAAAGGTGGTACACACATATGCTGACAGTGGAGCAACTTGTCAGAAACTTGGAGCTCTGCACAAGAAATAAAATAAGACTGAGTTTTCTCGGACGGGCTCAGGTATGCCTCTGAGTCAGGGAACAGTCTGCACTCCAGGCGACATGTAGCACGTGGCCCCCGAATTGTGAAGCTCTCCTAATTTACTCATAAATCTTGCTTTTCTTGAAGCACTTCTTTCCCTTGAAGGGATCATTTAATTACCATCCTCTGGACTAACCAACCGAGCTGCAAAACCCTGAAAGCAGCTGAGAGAGCCCTCCTTCTACCACGGTCGTGCAGCCTCAGCGGGTTTTCCTGCCTATGGAAGCAATTTCTGTCAGCCACTTCCTGCCAAAGCACCAAAGTGAATGGGGTATGTTGTTTCAGATGCCACTTCATTATCCAGAAGAACAGAAAACTTTCAAGGGAACATTTTCAGAATCTGAAAATTGTCACAAGGCTCTTATGTATGACAAAACAAAAGATCCCACAGGCCCTTTGGGGTTAATCATATCCTTTCCTTGGGAGGGGAAATTTTTTTTCTTCTCTAGAGTGGTATGATGTTACTATAGGGAAAGCCACACCATGATTTGCTGTGCAGAAGCAACCTAGAATTTTCCCTGTTCTCGCTGAGCTCTTGCTGGGTCCCTCCTAAATCAAGGCCTAAGACAATTGGTTTTTTGTTGTTTTTTGGGTTTCTTTTAGATTTTTTTTTTTTTTTGACGTGGACCATTTTAAAAGTCTTTATTGAATTTGTTACAATATTGCTTCTGTTTTATATTTTGGCCTTTTGGCCGCTCTCCAGCCAGGGATCGAACCCACACCCCCTGCACTGGAAGGCGAAGTCTTAACCACTGGACTGCCAGGGAAGTCCCCCTAATACAATTGTTAATGGCAATGAAATAAAGTCACACTGTCCAGTATTATAGTTAAGCTCATTAGCACCCTACTGCAACCATCTGAGCAACATCTCATTGCTGCTAAATACAGATAAACAAAGAAAGCATTTGTAAATGAATCGGGGTGCTGTGTGTCTCCATGCTTTTGTCCATATACAGTGTTGATCCAAAGCCGTATTGTCTACCAAGGAGAGGTAGTCAGCCGGGTCTAGTCCAAGTCTCGTCTCCGTTAAAAAGTTGCACCACTCACTGGTAGGTTTACACATGGCGAAATGTTGTGATTACAGTTTGTAATAAGATGAATCACTGCACCAAACTTAGTCATGAAATAGTAGAGCTAGAAGAGGCTGCTAGACGAGGTCCAACTCTTATGTCTGTCTCCAGGTTAAGTCAGTGAAACCATCTACGGCTACATTTTCCAAAGCACATTTCATGAAACACAAGCCAAGCTATGTACTCTGCCAAAAAAAAAAAAAAAAAACAAAGAGAGACGAAGAAAGATTCTGGGAAACGGGAGATTCACCACAAATATTATACTATTAAAAGCTAAAAGCTTTATTAGGACCTTCAATAAAAAATATGATTTAACTTGGTTGAACCTAGTGTTTCTCAAGTGGATTTGATCACAGAACATTTTCCATGTACTCCCTCCCTGTTAACACCCCATGAAACCACTGTTACACAGAAACACACTTTGAATAATGTTGATCAAATGATTACAACAGCCAGAAGATCTCCAGAGAAACTTTTAAACTGTCCTGCAGAGAGCTCTGTCATTCTTTCAGAAACATTCAGCATTCTTCTTGATTTTCAGAGAAAACTTCCTTTTGGTAAGTGGGTCTCTCTGAAAAAATGGGAATCCCTGGGTCCTACTGTTGAGAGGGAAAGATAATGCTTGTTACTCAACTCCTCACTGTTTCTAAGGTGAAGAACACTCGAGCTCTCCTCCTGGGATGAAGCACTAGAGGAAGACATTTCCTATCTCTGTCTTTGTTACAGCTTTTCTTCTTGGTGAAATTGGGCCAAAATCACTCTTGTGTAGCCTATTCTCTTGGTTCTCTCTTTCCTTGAACTATATGTGAGAGAGACTATAAGCATCCATGGACCTGTGGGTTAATTGTCTTGCTTTTAGTCCCAACTCAGTCCTTGATTGTGTCTTGAGTTTAGATTTGTGGAGTTGAGTTGTGGAAGTTGAGTGGTCAACAAAGTGTTAGAACACCTTACTTGGCTCTCGGGCCCAAGCTACATCCTCCAATACAAAAAACCATGACAGTTTAGGGTAGTAAAGCTCATTCTATCCTTGAATTCTCACCTGATTGCTGTGTCTGTTCTCAATTTGGTTATGGAAATTAGGAAACCGGAAGTGAAGAGGAGGATAATTCATTGGTACCCTCCATTCCCAACACCTATTATCCTTATAACACCCTTTCATCAGTTGAAAATGATTATGAGGTCACCCTGCAGCAATTTCTTCTACAGCTCACATAATTCCAAGTTCTTTTCCCTTTTGTTCCCTGTGGGTCCATTTGCCAACACTAATTATTTTTGTTGCTCTTCACTGGTTCATTTCCAACTTTCCCAATCACTTGGAAAATATAAAGCCCCAAATGGAACAAAGCCTTCTGTGGGCCCGGCTTGGTCTGAGCTTCTAGATGCTTTGCTGACCACCACAGCGTTTTATGCTTAGTGGTAAATGCCAGCACATCCCCATGTTATATTAGATTTCATAACACTAGACTGCCACCAGTGACCCCACTCTGTGGCTTACTCTAATTTGCACTCCTGAACTGGGAGCGTATTTAACAACCATGACATTATGAGAGTGGCGTCAGCTAAGCTTTTCTCATTAAGTATCGATATTGCTCATTTTTTCTAAGTGCTTCCCATGATATGTTCTTCCTAGTGGATCCTAGTGGGTTTCTTTTTAATTGCAGCTCAAAAATATCAAGTTTGTTTTGTCTTTTCCTTGTGGTTTAGGCTAGGAAAATTTCTCATTCTTTTTAAAGCCTCCAGAATATTTGGTCGAATATACAAATGGTCATTATAATCTTGAGTTTGTTATTCAATTCCCACATATTGTATTGTTTTGCTAATGGACACTTAATGTTAAGACCTTTGCATGTATGAAGTAGGGCACACTTACTTTACAGCTTTGCAGTTTGCAGATTGCTTTCACAATACATATTCTCCTTTATTCATTCACTAGATGCATATTTATTGACATGTGTCAGGCTTTGTGCTGGGCACTAGTGAGATAAAGGTGAATACAACATTAGAACTAACCTCAAGGTGCTCACAGTCTATAGGATGATGGGAACAACAGCAGGACCACGGGGTAAGTGCAGGAAGAGAAGGCAGTGCTTTTTACATGGAATGAGAGGAGGGTTTGCGGGGATGGGAGCATTAGTGAGGTTCACAGGAGAGGGGTGAACCAACAGGCTGCTATGAGGGACCGAAAGGAAAGAAAACTAAAAACCAAGAAAGGGGACAGATTTTGAGGCCTCAAATGCTGAGCATCGACTCAGCATACAAACTCACTAGCTGAGATTTGTTTTATCACCCAGTTTTACAGGTGGCAAATCTGGGGACCAGAGAGACACATGAAGCAAGTGTTACAAGAAAGATAATTTCTAGTCTTTTGACTCCTAGACCAATTCTCTCTCTACATGAAATGACTATTATAAAAGTGAATTGAAGAATGCAGAATATCTTTCTGATTTTAGTGTCCAAAATTTTTTTCTAAAGTTTATTTCTTATTATAGAAATTAAAATGTGTTTATTGTAGGACATTTGCAAAATAGAAGCGAATGAAGAATGAGTTAAAATCATTAGGTAATAACATTTTAAAATATTTCCTCTGTCATTTGTATATATAAAAATGCATACATATTTTATAAAATTAGAACTAATATATATATACTACATTGTATCCTGTTCTTTTCCTTGAACAAAATATACTGTGAATATTTTTCTCTTGCAAACAAATATGCTTCCTTACTATGATTTTAAATCATTTTTAGGGAATGATTTTTATTCTATTATTTTTAATGGTTGTAGAATGTTCCATTGTATGAATCTAATGACACTAATTTGTCCATTTCACTATTATTAGACATTTAAGCAGTTTCTAACAGTTTGTTTTATGAATAGCATTGCTGCAAACAACTTGTTCACATTTCTGATTTTTTTTTTTTTAGGGTAAGGAATCACTGGGTCAGAAAGTATAATACTTTTTTTAAAATTAATTAATTAATTTATTTATTTGTGGCTGCATTGGGTCTTCATTCCTGCACACAGGCTTTCTCTAGCTATGGCGAGCAGGGGTTACTCTTCCTTGTGGTGCGCGGGTTTCTCATTGCGGTGGCTTCTCTTGTTGCAGAGCACTAGGTGTGCAGGCTTCAGTAGCTGTGGCACGCAGGCTCAATAGTTGTGGCTCGCGGGCTCTAGAGCACAAGCTCAATAGTTGTGGCGCACGGGCTTAGTTGCTCCGCGGCATGTGGGATTTTCCCCAGACCAGGGCTCGAACCCGTGTCCCCTGCATTGGCAGGCGGATTCTTAACCACTGCGCCACCAGGGAAGTCCAGAAAATCTAGTGCTTTTAAGGCTCATGACACATATTGGCAAATAGTTCCAATTTGCAATCCCACTAGGAGTGAGAAAAATGCCATTTTCGCTCTCATTGCCAACACTGTGCATAAGATAAACAACTTTTTGCCAACAAATATTTCTTGTATTTGATTCTTTGCTAACTTTGGAGGACATGTGTCTCAGTGGTAACAGGTTTAAGGATAGTACATTACGGTGCAAAGGGAGTTGGGGAAGGAATGGGGGGGAACTGGGGGATGGGGTGGATGTATATACTTTCCAACCATATTTGCATTCAATGACAGGCCCTTCTATTTCTGGTCATCCTGGGCCACTGTGGGAGATGTCCATCTGGCATAATCATACAGGACCAAGTAAAGTCTCTGTGATTCACACGTGGCTTGTGACAAGTGGAGTGTCAGAGCATAAGTCCTCTCCAGTCCTGAGAAGAGGAACACTTGTCATACGGTGTGACCAGACAACAGGAAGTTCTCCTTCAAGGGAGTACTGCACTGCCAGAAGCTAGACACTCAAACAGTGCCCTCCCAGCATCGGTGGCTAGCCACCTACTCAGTCCTCCTGGGCAGTTGCCCCCTCCCTTCAAGGGTACTTTCCTGTGACCATCAGTCAGACTTCCCCACCTCCCCCAGCATCCACTAGCCAAGGCTTCTCAGTCCTCACCTTCCAACCCACCGCCATCCCAAAGCAAGCACTTTAGTCTCCCCTGGATGACATTTTACAAACAGAACTTCACAAAATATTTTTAAGGAGTTTTAAAATTACGGAACATTTGAAACATAGAGAAAAGCACGGAGGTTTATATATCAAATACTCTTCTGCTCACCACTCGTATATAACAGATAGTGATATTTTGCTGAATGTGCTTCCAATATTGTTTTTTTTCAAGAGCTAGAATGTTACAGATGTATTGAAGTCCCTTTGTACCACCCCTCATTCTATTTATTCCCTTCCCTCCCTCCCTCCCTCCCTCCCTCCTCAGAGATAACCACAGTCTTGAGTTTGTGTAGTTCCTTCTATAAGCCAGGGAAGAGTCAAAGGAAACTGCTAATTCTTTTTCCCTTTTTTGGGTCAATCAGATTTCTTCTCTTTTAGACAGTTGAAGATAGTAAGTTGAACACTAAAGAGAAAGGAACTGCTTGTTTAGAAGAGTTGTTTTCTTACTGATATGTAGTGTCATCAAAATGAAATGATATAGGAAGCCCCTTGACTCTGGTCCCGACCAGATGACTATGGTGAAGACAATAGAGCCATTAGACATAATAAATATGAAGATCAGGACAGAAGTAGTTGGTTAGGGCAGCAGACTTATCAGAAATGCAAATTTGGAACAGTCCTCAAAAATGAAATAAATTCTGAATTAAAATGTTAAGTTCAATAATAAATAAATATAAAATATGGTCAATATTTTGATAACATATTTTGAGGCTATAAAATCATGTTTTTGAAGACCACTCAATATTGATAAATACAGGGACATGCCCATTACACATTGTTGAAATTTTTGAAAAGGAATAAAAAAGGAAAAATGATAAGCTGCGTATATAGTATGATCCATATGTATGTACATACATATCCACAATTGTAAAGAGATAGACATGGATGGATAGATAGATAAGAGATAGGACCCATTTTGCTTGTATTTGTATGTGTGAGTGTTTGTGTTTGTCTTAGAAACAAGACTAGGATAAAAAGCAAACGAAAATGTTTATGGTTTTGGAGTAATAGGATTACGGTTAATTTTGGTTTTCTTTAATTTTCCCAAATTTTCTAGAACATTGTGCAAGTATTTCTTTATATAATGTGTGTGTGTGTGTGTGTGTGTGTGTGTGTGTTGTGTGTGTGTAGAAAGAAGTGAAGTTAGAGATAGGTCAAGCTTAATTCAATAGTAAAGGCAATTTTGCATTCCTCTGGCAATCTGTGAAGAAACCGGCTTACCTGAGAGTTCCATGGTCTGCTGTCATGAAAGCCAGAGAAATTTTGATAAATTTAGATGAAAAAATGCAAAGTGAACCTTTGTCCTGGGTTTGTATGAAGGAAGAGCTCTTTGTACAATAAAACAGGTTGATTTCATGACTTCAATGGTCTTTTCACTGAATCAGGTTGAACAAGTTACCAACATGATCAACTGTGCCAAACTGAATCATCAAGATGGGGAAAAAAAGAGATTAAAGTAAAAGTAATTGATCTAATAGCCACGTATAAATACAGAAGCAATTCAGGGTCAAGATAATGATAAAATCAAGGTAAACACATGTTTTGTAAACATTATTCAAATATGCTTGGGAACAATAATGGATAATCCTGATTTTTCAATACAGCAATTATTCTAATTATTTTCAACTGACTATTTCTAATGCTTGACGGCAGACAATGTATTTTCACAGTACTCATTCTGCCAGCTTTTGTGGTTTTAATTTCATTTTTTCACTTCTGAGTGGCTGTAGACTGCCAGTCCCTTCAGAGCATATAGCATCCCTCCTTTCTTCCTTTTTTCCTTTCTTCCCAAACCACAAGAAATCTCAGCTGGGTCAGTACTGCCATGTTCTCAAAGAGTGTCCTCTGAACAGGAGAGGACTGATTGTCCTACATTCCTTTACTTTTATTGCTGTTGAAATAAGTTTTGCTCACAAAATTTCAATTTCTGATAACTTGAAGTGAAAGACTAAGCTAAGACTGAGTGGAAAGAGTTATTCATAAAATGAAACAGGCTGAAAAAGGAATCTTACCTTGGTGGAAAATGAAAATGTCTCCACAGATGGACACATATAAACACATTGTCATGCACTGACATTAACAGGCATTAACGTGCATTACCAAAATCGTAGCATCTTAGGGGTGAAAAGGGAGTTAGACATTATCCAATTTAATTCCCTCCTCATTTTTTTAGATAAGAAAACAAGGGCAAAAAAAAAAAAAAAAAAAAAGTGACCTGCTTGGATTGTAGCCAAAGGTTCCTAAATCTCAATCTATTTTTTAAAAAATCTCTTCCAAATAGTTGCATGTGGTCATCCTTTTTGTTCAAGTTGCACACTGTCTTAATCCTGGGCAGTCGGCACCAAGCAGTGCCATGTCACATAAACCAGCAGGGCTTAGTGGAACAGATGCCTCTCTGAGAGCTCCTCTGACCTGGGGACCTTCTGCCCATCCAGACCATACTGCAGCTGACCAAGACAATTTAGTCTGGACAGCAGGTGAATCTGATGATGTAAAAAAAAAAAGACCTCTTAAAATCCAATTGCTTTCAGAATGGCTTTTTAAATAATGGAGTCCACTATAAAATTGGTGATTATTGTATGTCATTATAGGAGGCCAATTTTTATGTGAAAGATCTATTTTGTTGATTAAATGAAATTCTTTTTAGTGCCATTGGGTCACACATAACACATGTCCAGTCAATTATTTTAGGAGTAGTTGAAGATTTCTCTTTTCACAGTAATAGTTTTTTTGGCAATCAATAGAGCTTTGAAGAACCATTTTTCTTGATAATGACCTAGATCTTTTTTATAGAGAACTTTTTTCCCCCAAGACGAATAGAGCTGGGTCATGGGGAAGGGTGAGCAAACATGCTTTATTGTAATTTTTCCAGAAAGATCGATGGTTTTGCATTCCAAAATGATAACATAAAACAATAGTTTTTTAGTAATTTGGAATGACTAAAAACAGATGTGGGTTTGACTTGACAGATGTCAAATATAAATATTGATACTAAAGAAACAGCCCATACTTTTTCCAGGAAATCTCATCTCTTTTCATCTTACTTAGATCAATAAAACAAATTTACGCTATATGGTGGTGAATAATCTAGCCAGG
This sequence comes from Physeter macrocephalus, assembly GCF_002837175.3. Taxonomy (NCBI): domain Eukaryota; kingdom Metazoa; phylum Chordata; class Mammalia; order Artiodactyla; family Physeteridae; genus Physeter; species Physeter macrocephalus. Next base: position 132,774,434 of record NC_041214.2, on the reverse strand, counting down.
TAGAAGTCTCAATATTAGGTATTTGGAGATTTAGTTTCAGGTCTAATTCTGATACACTGATCTACTATGGAACAATCATTTAATTTTTAATTGCTTCACAAATTAAGTTTTTAGCTACCAATCGTGTTTATGAAAAAAATTACATTTACTAAAAAAGACTTGCTTTTATATATGGTTCTTTGCTTCCAGTTTGTGGGCAGATTAAAATAAATAATCCAGAGCATCTGTTGACCAGTGTAAATGGCACGTATGGACTAAATGAATGATATTTTCTCCCGAATGGGTTGAAAGACTTGTACTGAATGGCTTAACAAGCAACCCCTTTGTTGATATAAACAATCCTGAAATGGACAATGTGTGTAAATATCTCTGCCAGTCCTGTCTGAGCATCAGCACCCAGTCTCTTCAAGACCCAGGGAACCTTGCTGACCTACCCTTTCCCTCTCCTTCCCATTTTCCAAGCAAGCTACTTGAAGTTGGAGCCAATCTTCATGCCTGGTACTTAGGGACTGTGGCACTAGAGGACAGAATTTAAAAGTTAAAGAGTGCCTGTAGGCTGCACTCACTGCCTGGGCAGGAAGGGGTAAAACTGTGATAATGGGCAAATTTGTGTGCAGGTGCCCAATCCCAGTGTCACCCAACCCACTGAAGAAGGAAGCAGGCCAGGTCTTGTTTCATACCCTCATCACACCATACATAAAGACGGGAGGCAAATGTTCTGTAACTCTTGGAATTAAAGCTCGAAGGGAGCCACGTCCAATTCTGATCCTTGATAGACTCAGAGACATCAAAAAGCTGCTTTTTCTACACACTGATCCAGTGGACCAGCGATCCCTAAAACAAATCGATTCCCATGTGACTAGGCAGTGCCATGGGGACTCCCAAGTTGGGAAATCTGGTAGCACAAACTAACCATGGGAGACTATTCTGTGCAGCTGATTCTGCCCATCATGCAAATTTCTGCTCAGCAAGTATCTTCACTTGGTATATATTCAAAGTCACATAGATAGAGACATGTATTTAAGGCTCATTAAACCCCATGGCACCCCTTTTGGAAAAGAAGAGAAGTCTGGGGTTTCTACTCATACACAAACATCTGCCATAGCCTTAATGAGATTTCATTTTGGGATTCTTACCTATACTTAAACCAGCTCTATGGAGTTTGGTCATCTGATGTCATCTGATTCCAAAATCTGCAAGCTGAATCCTTGACGTGAGAGGATGGCAAATGGAAGAGAGTTTTCTAAACTTTTGAAGGCACTGTGATTCCCACTAAGAGTACCAAAAGTTGATTCTAAGGATTCTGGGCCAAACCAAATTATAAGTGTTGACATCTTGATCTATATCATTGAGATCCTTTCCACCAGTTCCTGATTAAGAATGTTCTAAACGTAACGTAATGTGAACAATACCATCTCTGCACTAATACCGATAGCATATTGAGAAGTTTGGAAGTAGAATTCTTAGAACAACACAAATATCACTAATCATGGAAGGAAAGGACAATCAAGAATGTCCAATAGTTTCTGTGATTTTCCAGACATAAACAGTGGAGCATGCCCCACGTTTTCACTCTGAACATCCAACTAAAGACCTCCGCAGGAGCTGAAATGGGGGATCTGGCCCATGGCTGAGCCTTCAGCATTCCAACAGTTGAAAGCTCTGACCCTTATCCTAATACCACCTAACCTTCCACCACCAGTGCAGCTAATGCTACAAGAGTATCCTGGCAAGCGAAATCTCAGTGCCCACATCTCTAGAAACCTGGTCCTGCCTGAAATCAACACTGCTTATGGAACAGAAAATTCTGGCAATGGATGCCAAATTTGAGTCAGTTCTCCAGGCCAGTGATGACAAGGCATCTAAACACGGCAGCCTAGAAGAGCCGAGGCAGCCAGAGTAGATAGGTGACATGGGGTATGTTTTTAAATGCTTCAACCTGAACAATGTCTAAATCTTGGGCATTTGGCACCAAGCAGATACCAGGTCACACAATCCAGCAGGGCTTAGTAGAAGAGACTCCTCACTGAAAACCCCTCTGACCTGGGAACTTTCTGCCCATCCAGACCAAACTGCAACGGACCAAGACGGTTCAGTCTGGACAGAGCACAGATGCCTGATCGTGTCAGAGCCTAACCAAGGTACTACCCAAGGTCTTTCCCAAACTTTGCAAGATTCTTATTATCCTAGGAAAGTGGCAGCATATCCCAGCAGTACTATTAACAATTGCTCCTTATTTTAGGCATGTCCTGGATCCCAGCCTAAACCCTGATCTATTGCTCTGCTCCTTGTCTATCTGGCTCCATTTTCTAGCTTTGGTATCTGTGACCCTTATCATTTGGCAATTGTCGCTTTGGCGTTTTTGGCCTTAACTTCCTTCTCATTATAGAGAAATGAAGGAAAGAAACAAAAAGCAAAAGTAAGGATCCCACCTTTTCTTTCAGAGATAATCACTGTAAGCATTTTAGTGGTCTATCCTTCCAGATGTTTTCCAGGTCTATTACACACACACACATACACACACACACTAATTCTGCATATATATATGCCCATATGAGATCATACATGAAAGGTGTGTATCACAGTGCCTGGCACACACTAAACACTCAGTAAACATGAGCTATTGTTATATATCTGATCTGTAACTTGTTTACATCACTTGGTAACATATAGTGAATATGCTCCATATTGAAAAATATTTTTCTACATGTGATTTTTAATGGATACAGAGAATGTGCCATAATTTAACCCTCTATTGTTAGACACAAGTTATTTACACTATTTTGCTATTAGAAACACAGCTAAAATGAACATTATTCTAGTTAAATTTTTATGTTCCAGGATAAATTCCTAACATTAGAACATGGGGTCAAAGAGTTTGCATAGTTAAGACCTTTGATATAAAGTGGTAAACTTTCCCACAGAAGACAGGCATATACCAGTTTACGCTCTCCCATCAACCACATGGTGGAATATCAGTGCATTTATTCATTCTTTTATTCAACAAACAAATTTCATGAACTGTGATAAATGCTACAGATACTTTGGGGAACAAACAAATAAGGACCTTGCTCTTCTGGTTATGCCGTTTAAAAGGGGGAGAATAAACATTAAATAAATATCACAATAATCAATTACAAAGTTTAAAAAGTACCATGACTATAAAAACAAGATGCTATTAGATGTATACTGGTTATACATCTATGTGTAACAAATTACCCCCAATCCATAGTGGTTTAAAACAACAAATATTTATTATCTTATGGTTTCTATGGGTCAGGAATCTGTTTACAACTTAGCTATATCCTCTGAAGAGGTTTAATATGTTTATCTTAGAGGATAAGGCAAGCCTTAGTGAAAGATTAAATGTGGATGAAGTAGAGAAAGAAATCAGAAATTATTCCCAGGTTCCTGGCTTCAGCAATTGACTGTAGCCATTATAGGCTTTATTATTACTCTTTTATGGTTGTTATTGTTATTTGCTTATTCAATAGGTAAAAGAATTTTCCCATTTGATTTTTGTTTTGCATTTCTTTCCATATGTTTATTGGTCAAGGTATTTTGGTCTAGGTATTTCATGCCTACTATCATGGCAGGTATAATACTATTTTTCTAAATAGAAGAATTCATATTAGAAACTTGGTCTTCAACATATTTGTTAGTAATTGAACCATTTGAAAATTTTAACATATATTAATAAGTGAAAAAGTAAGGTGCATAATAATGTGTTTATAAATGCATGTATAATAATACATTTATGTTTGTAGTAGTACCTGTGTTTGCAGATGCTTAAATTGTCTGTAGTAGAATACAGAAGAAACTGGTAATAGTGGGTTTTACTGGAGAGGAACTGGAGAGCTGAGGGATGGAGAGAAACTTAATTTTCCTGTATACTTTGTCTATCTTTTGAATGTAGTTCCTTACACAGATATTGCAGCCTACTAATAAGTCAATAGGAATATATGATGGTTTTGTTGAAGTAAAGATGTGACACACTTTGGTACCCATTCTATCGTTATCTCATGGCTATTTTACTGAATGAAAAAGATATATACAAGGGCCTCTAGGAGAATTCATTTTAGAATCTGCCAGCTCAAAAACATGCATTGTATCATTGTGAGAACTGAATATAAAAAGTCATCCTTGCTGTCTGGTAGCTGGTACCCTGAGACCATTAGTAACAATAGTATTCTGCTCTGTATATCCGTGTCCCCTGTTTGTGTATTGTTTCTACCCAGGTATCAAGTATTTAGCACTCACTGTTGAGCTTGTGCTCTTCGATTCACATCCTTAGCTCCTCTGCCACCTGCCTCTTAATCATTTTCCTGCTCATTAACAGCTCCAGTGGGCATAGTCATAAAGGGGAGGCAAAATTCCAATAAATTTATTTGCTATTGTTTTTTTTTTGTTATTGTTAATTGTACATACGAAAGGTTTTAGGAGGACAACATTGAGTTTAATGATTAAAATGAGATGTTTCAATCATTTCAATTTATTTTTTCTTTTTACTTTTAATTCTTTCACATTTATGAACTCTAATTACGACAAAGCACTGTTTTTTTTCTTTTGCTACCAGAAAAATATTATCTGCCTAAAAGACCACTTAGATGTTTACTGGCCCCTCATTCAACATTCCAACATTTATCCCCAAATCTGAGGAATAAAAAGTGAAGAAACAAATGCGGTAGCAGGTATTGAAATGCGATGTTTCAGAATAGAAACCGAAGAAAACAACAACAACAAAATGTAATAATACATGAAACAAAGTCAAGTGGTGTGTGCGTGACTCAAGAATGAATACAGAAAGCCGAGATGTAAGATGATTGCTCAGAAGCAAATAATTCCCCCAAAACCCGAGAGCGACTGTTTAATATGCTTGCTAAAAGAACTGGGAGAAGAAAGAGAAATGAAAAATATGCAAAGATAGGAAGAAGTAGAATGGATAACTGAAATGGTACCATAGTGGACACATATGGTTTAGTAGGTGCCCAATATCCGTTCATCCTATTTTGATAACTGTTTTCAGTTTATCTTTTTGGGGACCTGTTCCTCTCCAGTCTCAGTTATTATGGTCCCTGATGGGAAAATGCTACCTCGACTCCAGATGTGGCAAGTGATCCAGCACTGGCCAATCAAAGCATCACATTTTCCTGGCAGCCGTAATTTGTTCCCAGTGATCCCATGGCCCAGGTTGGGTCAATCAAAGCCAAAAACACTGATTTAAGACAATTTTTATTGTTCTTTTGAGGAATTGTATTTGTCCTTTTCTACTGGACTAGGAATTTGGGGAATTGAACGTCAAGAGATATTTTCCCCACCTTATGTCTGTGAATGAAGGTAAGACTGAAGCAAACACACTGGGGGTGGATGGTTGCATCCTGTCAAGAGATCTGAGAGAAATCAAGACCCACAGGACATTGGGTCTTGCATAAACCAACGCCACCTGAACCCATTCCTACTCCTGGACTTTCCAGTTACATGAGCTAATCAATTCGAGTTCCTTCTCCTTTACAGCAGTTTTGAATTGAGTTTTCATTGTACAGAAAAGAGTCCTAAATAATATGTTTTACTCATATAATTTACTGAGGGAGAGAAAGATGGTCTCATTATTGTCTGACTAACCAGTATATACAGGTAGGGATCGTGTCTTATAGAGCTAACTTGCCCATACATTCCCTAGGAAGACAACCCAGCTCTGGTGGGTCCATGAGGAGCAGGCTCTTCTAATGTGTGATAATAAATGCTAGTATTTTTACATTCAAAAATTTTGAAAATTCCACCCCAGTGTGGAATCTCAGGAAATATCTGACACTGGCTTACCTAAAATTTTTTAAGAGAAAAATATTGACCTGTGAAAAAATGTGGTTTTGAGACTGAATAAAAAAGTGAATAAAGTTGGGGGGAAGGGAAGATGGGATAGTGAAATTTAGAGTAGAAGTGTGGTAAATGCAAAGTTATTTCCATCCCTAATATAATTGAAATCTCCCTGAATCTGGCAGTGTAACTGATGCCTGGAAAACATGGTAAATTTCACTGTGACATTGAAAGTTACCGAACTGAAACACTTTTCTTCCACCACACTTTGAAATCATCATCCTAGACTTGGACTTTTGGTAAAGTTGAACAAGATCAAAACTCTGAGTCACTTGTGTGATAGCTCGATGCCAGGAAGTGATGACCACTTCAGAAAAATGGGACAGTGACATCAGTTTGCAGTGGGTGACTAGGTACTATGCAGGGTGGCAAGTTTTTGTGCACCATCCTGGCAGATGCTTCTTGCATGAAATATGAGACCAGAACTCTAATTCTAACAATGTTATAAACAAACCTATGCAATTAAAGCCTAGAGCATGACTGGAAACAGAGATAAGCTAATAAGATTATGAACCACCTAAATAGATCCCGAAGCCATACGATGACATCATGAAATTTTAGAAGATACAGCTGGCTTCCCGTGATATTTTTGCAGTTGAAAAATATGTAGCATCTGGTCTTTCGCTTATCAATTCTTTGCTGAAGTAGTTGTCATCTTAAGTTTCTTTTTATCATGTAGATGTGTTAAGTTTAAAAATAAAGTTGGAAAATTTTGATAGAGCATTCCGTCTAATTTCATGTAAAAAATAAGCAAAAATTAGTTGTGGTTTCATAAGCAAACTCTTTATAAGGATGGGCAGTGCCCTGAGCCTTTGCACTTGCATTAAGCAATTTTGTACTCTTGGAGCACCATTAACCTAGAGAATGAGGATGGTCTCTTATGTGGAACATTCAATGATTCATTTGCAGATGCTCTAGGCATAGGCAAGTAGTGTGTTATATTGGGTGTAGGTTTCTTAGTTTCAAATCCCAATTTCACCACTTACTAGCTGTGTAACTTTGAACAAGTTATTTAATCTCTCAAGTTTCAGTTTACTCATCTATAAAATAGAAATAATAGGATCTACTGTTAAAGGACCCAATATTTGTGGAGTATTTTGCACCATGTCTGACATCCATAAGCCCCAGATTTATTATTAGTCACTCATTTAACAAATATTTATCAGGGTCTAAATATGTGTCAGACACTGTGCTAATCCCTGGGAATACTTGGCCAAGAAGAAATAGTTTCTTAACAACTAACTGGTGTATAGGATCATCTCTGACAAGTTAATTGTCTGACACCAATCTGCTCCAGTCGCTGACCCTCTGCCTAGAAGATCCTTGGGAAGCTATGTTTCTGGCATCCAGTTAGAGATGATAAAGCGTTCATCCAGAGAAGCAATGTTAAGTGATAAAGTTTAGTAACACCTCTACAACATAAAAGGATGTGTTCTGAAAATATGCAATCACACGCTGTTATCAAAAATGTAATTCTAGGTGGTAGCCATAATGTGGGAAGAGGCATGGAAATAATATTCCAGCATCTGAGTCTGTTCCTGATGGACAGAGCTGAGGCCAATCTCAATGACCTCTCCTCTGGTTCCACTTCTATTACATCTTCTCTGCTTCCTCACCACTGACCACTGTCACGGCTGCTGGCAACTTTTCCTCTGTCTCGGCTCCTGCCACCCCTGCCATGTGTCATGTCATCTTCATTACACCAACTCCAGTGCTGTCCCCACTGACATTGCTTCTAGCTGCTCCCAGATCTGCTTACAGCTGCTCCCTGACGTCCAGGAGCTCACAGCCTAACAGGGTATGGGGCATTTGGAAATTCGACCATATCCAAGCCTGGATGAAGTAAGTACTAACAAAGAAGTATAAGAAGCACTTTATAGGGCTTCCCTTCCCTGGTGGCGCAGTGGTTGCGCGTCTGCCTGCCGATGCAGGAGAACCGGGTTCGCGCCCCGGTCAGGGAGGATCCCACGTGCCGCGGAGCGGCTGGGCCCGTGAGCCATGGCCGCTGAGCCTGCGCGTCTGGAGCCTGTGCTCCGCAACGGGAGAGGCCACAACAGTGAGAGGCAAGTACCTTACAGAGAAGGAAAAATTTTACGTAGCGTGTGGTATTTGAGCTGACTCTGTCTTTTGATAGAAAATATAAAAGAAAGACCATCTCAGGCTACGGTAATGGCATAAGCCACTAAAAAGTTCATCACTTCGCTGTTCTTTTAATAGTACAAAACCCCAAAACAAATGAAGACTTTCAACACGATGATCCAGCCACTTATATCTTCTGGAAGGGCAGAGTCAGGTCAGTTTTTTCAAGTATACCTGTGTGAATGACCCTTCTGGTTTTGCAGGGGGCTAGAAGAAGCTGAAAGGATAGCTTTTTGTTTTGTTTTTGTTACATGCCTAATTTACTGCAAGTGGTAGATGTTAACACAAAATCCACCACAATATGTTTTTGTGTGCGTGTGTATTGGAGGATGATGTATGTGAATATGAATACACAAACACACACACATTACACTTAAAACAATGATTTAGAAATAAGAGCTAATGCGAATTCTAAAACAGTCTAATTTCTATAAAATAATTGTATATAGTGATAATATGAATTATTTCTATTTTCTACTGGTATTTGCTACTGGATTTATTTTGTTTCACATGCAAGAAGTTTCGTGTTTTCATTTTAACTACGATAGGCTAATTCAAAAAGCATACACACTGTATCTGAATATTAATTACCAACTCTTTTTGTGATGACTTGATTAATACTTATAATCCTCATTACTCACCTGAGCTTTATAATCATGGTGCCTTTGATCCAGATGATATGTGGAAACAGGACATGACTAAATGAGACAGTTCAGGCTCATGGTGTTCAGATATGTCCATGAGAAACCTTTAAAGCCATCGCAATAACATTTCTTATCTCTCTTTACCAGAGTAGAACACAATAGAGCATGAGAAATGCATATGCCTAGGTTTTCACAAAGAGCCCATTACCATATTAGACTTAGCTGGGCTCAGTTAACTCTGAAGGATCAAAATACAGGCAAATGATCCAATGAATGCACTTTATTGCCAAATGTCGTCCAAATTAAAGAGATTAGGGGCTTCCCTGGTGGCTCAGTGGTTGAGAGTCCGCCTGCCGATGCAAGGGAGGCGGGTTTGTGCCCCGGTCCGGGAGGATCCCGCGTGCCGCGGAGCGGCTGGGCCCATGAGCCGTGGCCGCTGAGCCTGCGCGTCCGGAGCCTGTGCTCCGCAACGCGAGAGGCCACAGCAGTGAGAGGCCCACGTACTGAAAAACAAATAATAATAATAAATAAATAAATAAAGAGATTATTGTAGCAAATGTTTCATTAGTGTTTGACTTAACAGACAAACCACTATTTTCCCTGAGAGCATGCTTTAATCAAAATGGAGAAGGCAACAGATGCTGTTTGATAGTTTTCAAACCTATACTAAAATTTCTCCCACCATAGAATATATTTCAAGTTCCTTTAAAGGTGATATTAAGAATGCACCTGCCCAAATTATGTAGCTTGGTTCACTTCAGAGCTTTCTCGGTATTTTATGTCAATTCTCTTTCACACATCATTCAAACAGGAGTAAATTCTACATGCTTTAAACATACAATGCGTTGAAGTAGTGAGAGTCAGACTGGCTTCCTGGAAAGACTAATTAAGTGCATCAGCTTTTTCCTGGGCAGAAAGAACCTGTAAATTTGGTTCTTTGATGCAGGATTGAGCTACTCCCCTCCAAATGGGCTGGAAGAAAAGTGTTGATCACAGGTAAGTCTATCCTAAAATTAGAATGTCTTGTTCACACCATGTAACTGAAGAAATTTGAAAATGCCTGAACTAGCAAAAAAAAAAAAAAAAACCTTCATTGGCCTATGAAGTGTCTCAAATTCCCACTCTTCCATTCATTCCTTGTGAATTTTCTAAAAGGTCCTCCAAGGAGTTCAGCATAATAACCAGCCAACTTATTAACAGGGATTAGTGTATCTGAGCCATTGGTATGTCTATGTGCCTGGAAGAGAGCAGGTTTCTAGGAGAATGAATGAAATCAAAGGTTTTCATATTTGTTCAAGAAATGAAACATCGTGGCAAAGCTTTTTTCATAACACCCTGAAATGTTGCTACCGTAAACTAAAAATAGCTATATGTTTTGTGCAAATACAATACCCTATGAAACAAGATTCGAGTATGGTTAACTGGTAGCAGAAACTAGGTTTAACAAAAAAAAAAATCAGAAAAATTTTATTTAGAGAATGATCTGACAGCTGATTTTTTCCCTTGCAAATTTGGAAAAGATGATCTTTATTTGATTTTGAAAAGCAGAAAGTCTTGATACATCAGTATTTTTCTAGAGCATAGTTTGTAAACCATTGGATTAAACTTTCTGATGGTGAAAGATAAGTGACAGGTAGCAGGTTGAGAATCAGGGGGGGTAGGTCTATGAATATCCAAGAAGCATGATGATAAGTGCATGAAGTGGTGGAAAGAGACTTGGTTTATGAATAAAATGTCCCAGTTCTACCAAACATATTACCAACTCTACTCCTTATTAGTCTTCTGTCACTGGGCAAGTTATTTAAATTTGAGGGACATCTAGTACTTCACTTGTAAAATGTGAAGCAATGCCTACCTGACTTAACTTACATAATTATGATGATCTTCAAGAGACAGATGTAATCAATAACACTTTGGAAGTTATCAAGTAATATCATCTGTCTTTGATTCTATGCCACATACCATTGAGTCATCATTTGATGTTTTAACATCTTTGACATTGGGATGTATCTCACAGTCACTGTGTGTGGGTGTCATTTGCCGGTGTAGCTACATCAAAACATGCCCAATGGAGGTCAGCAGTTTGGAAAAAAAATCAGAGATAGTAGTGGAGCACTCTTTTAAGAAATGCTGCATCTCCAAGGCTTCCTGATGATAAAAAATGACTAAATTGCATTTTAAAAATACAACACATAGACATCAATGACTGAGTCAAAAAGTGATTCTTGGGAGACAGATTCAATGTGAAAACATTTTAGGAATATCTTAAAGAATGTATTTTACTTATATTTCACTTTTATCTATACATAAGAGTGATAAAAAGATTTTTTAAATCTATGTATAAACAAGTTTAAAAAGGTTCTTCCAAAAAAATATAAGATTAAAATTCCATGTTATAAGAAAGCATTATGTCATTATCTGATTGCAGTCTTCTTTCTTAGTAGTACATGCTACAGTTGATGGTGTGTGAGAAAGAAAACTGGTACATAAATATACAATGTAACTATGAAGTACTAAAAGTGAGTTAGAAAAAGGGCGTTTATTGGTAACAAAGGTAAGGTTGACACATGTTACAGCTTTGTTTAAGGCTGGCCTTGATACCAAGGAAGAGATCATGGAAACAACAACAACTACTACTACAAAGAGACCTGAAAAGTTCTGATGTGCATGCAAGCTATCTGGCATTAGAAAAATAAATTTTACCCCATGGGAGGAATCTGAATCTGCTTCTAATTGATCAAGTACCATTCTAGACCTAAATACTGACACATTGACTATCAGAGAAGCTTCCTGGAAGGGTAATAACATCTGTAAAAAATGACTTGATGACAGGACATTAGAGTAAAGCAGCTTTATCAAAGCGAATCAGAGATGACCATATAGGAAAAGAAAAAGTATGCTGGTAAATCCATCACTCACGATCTAGTTCAATAATGACTTCTCAAAGGAAGAAGCCTTTCCTTGAACACCCAAAATAAGAACCAATGCCTCCTTCCTCCATAACACGTATCTTAACCATATCTTTATTAAAGAATGTATCAAACTAAATATTAGCTGTCTCCTTCTATGGATGTCACAAAACTAGTAACCCTGGTGTGTTCATTTGGTATCAAGAGAACTTGATATAGTGTAACACAGGGTACCTAGTAAGCAATCAGTAAATTATTGGTGAAAGAATGAATTTGTTTAATATATTTTCTATGTAAGAATCACTCATATTAATTTGTGAGCAGTTTGCAAATAAGATTAACATGCTGTTACAATATTAGAAGTCAATTTTCACAGTGTAAAAGATAATGACCTTACTAGAAACATTAGTTTATTGATCTACTACACCCCATCTTACCTTTCTAGTTTTATCAGCCCTATTCACAGTCTTGGGAATGTCAATCCTGTGTACTAAGTGAACTTTCCCTCACCTCCATTCATTGGCTCTGGTTGATAGACCAGGGCTGATAGACTTGTCCATGAAAGGAGTGGTCCACTGGCTGGTCTATAGGTAATCAACCTTCCTCTTTGGAGAACTGAACCAATAGACAGTCTGAACAAGCGGATAACGAAGGCACATTTTTGGTGGAACACCAGGATCAAGGGCAATGGTCTCCTGAGGACTAGTGGGACAACATTTTCTTGGATTCCATATACGTTACCCCTTGGAATTTCCTTTTTTCTCAAGTTATTTGAATAGGCTTTTCTTCCTTAACACCAAAACCACTTTTTCCAAGAGTGAGCACATTTTCTGTATCCCAACATGATCATGATATTGTATACTGGCTAATGTGATTGACCAACTTTCCAAGAGCTAGAATACTATGAAATATGATTAATGCAAAATTTACAAAAATTTAATGATCCTTGGAAGAATTATTGTTCACGTTACAACCTAAGATACTTCATGTGCTTCAGAAACTTTGGGTCTTGCACTCTGCTGCATATTTGACTTTGCATTCTCTCTTGATTTTGACCCACTTTCAGCTCCAGATAACTTTTTTTCTTAAAACCAAACAGTCCTGTTCCTCAGGCATTCATATAAGCTTTGCTAGTGCCCCACTTGGAACCAAGAGGTCCACATGATTAGAATGAAAGAGGGTGGGAGTGGAACTGAGCAGTTACTGATTCATCTGTATAAGGGGATATATATCAAACATTTTTGAAATGCTATTACTGGCTTTAAAATAGAAAGGTAGGCCAACATACAACAACAAAACAAGAAAAGAACCCTAGAGCAAATGGGAAGCATACTGGGTCAACTTAATTCATGCTGTTTATTAATTTTATTACGTATGCTGTTACGATTTTCCTCAAATTTAAGTTTATTAATTAAAATATAATTAAAACTCAGAAATAATCCTTTCACCTCTAGTAAATACTGCAGAATAACACACCAAACACCACTCTCTCTCTTTCTAGCATGGCTTTCTGGTTACTAGAGACCAGAAAGGTGAATGTTATGGACATTTCTCAGACTCAGGTGAAGCCAGAGTTTCACATATGACTTGGTTTCCACCAACCAGATGCACCTGTATAAGACAAGAAAGGTGGATATCAACATCATGAGACAGAATCTCTGGGGCTGTTCTGGCAAGTAAGGGGGTTGAGGAGTTTGGTTCTTCTATAGAACTATGATGGAGGATCTAGGATTTAGTCTGTATCTTCATTAGTGTTAAGTGACAGATGATGAGTGGAGTTTCCATTTGGCTATCCCATTGTACAGCTGGACATTTCTCCTATGTATCCTCTAAACCTGGCTCCTGGGGCCCAGCAAAGATGTTGTAAATTATCTATTACGTTATAATAAACCTTGTTTTGCTTAACCTAGCAAAAGTTAATTTTGTTTTCTGAAACCAGGGACCATGACCTATGTAGTAATTGGTACCAGAAATGAGATGCTGAGAAGTACAAATAATACTGATTTAGTAGAAGCAGTTGGGAGTAAGTGGTGAGGGTCTAATTTTAACGTGGTGGCCAAATATTTGGTTGATCTGTCACTTGCTTACCTTAAATAGCAGGATGTTTGCTGACTGAGGCTATAATGTCCAGGGAAATAGTAGAACAAATTCATAGTACTGGTAGGTGGTGGTTCATTTTTGCTATCTTTAGCAAAATCTTAAGAACTAGATGAACTCAGTAGATGTGGAAAGAAGCAAAGATTTGCTAAGAGAGGCATTCTCTGCCCATGCCCACTAACTACACTGATGGAGAGTCCAGTGATTTAGAACTTGCAATGTTGAACAACTCATCTGCTTTTGTATCTGAACTTGAAGAAGTTTTAAGCTGTAGCCCTGAAACTACAGTCTTAGCAGGAGGTAAGGCTCTTAGTTTGTCATAAAGCAGAAGTGATATTGCTGGCAAGAGATGATGAACTCTATTGCTTCCCCATCTAAGCCTATTATTTCAGATGCTCTCAAGGTAGCCTCCATTAATTTAAGGGCCAGGGGGATGGGCAGAGAACAGAGCCCAGTAAATAAAAGATGAGAATTTGCAGGTTCAAAAACCATGTCTGGGCAAGTCTTTTGGCTATGGTAGTTTGTACATGGAATAGAATCAAAACAAATCAAGTCTGCTAAGTGTTTGAAGGAATTATCTTCCCAAAGAAACCCCAAACTTGGTCTGCAACAGTCTGTGATTGTTAAAACTTTAAAACAATTCCTGTGCCCCAATGTTTCAAATTTCATGAAGTCTCCAAGAAGGGCATCCTTCTCATCGTGCCCACCTCAGATATATTTGTTGAGGAAAATTGACAAGGATGAACCTCCCAGGGGCAGATCCAGGAGCAATAGAGGACAAGGTATGCAGGAGAACATTCAAGAGAAAGAACCAGGAGTTTCCAGTTTGGCCAACAAAGGAACTTCCTGAAATGCTGAGGCAGAGGGTCCTGGTTATTCCTGCTCAGTAGGTTTCGATAATTATAATGGAATGGTAACTAATGTCACCAAACGGACAGGCTTATTGCAATGATCCATTTCTTCTCCATCACTGAAAACTTATGTGTGCTGGTAGCTGAAAACATGCCTTAGTTAATTGGTTACCAGCCTACAAGAGCCCCATCTGGGCCTCTTAGAGAGGGCTGCATATCACTTATCGAAACAACAGTAACAGAAAGAGACTTAGGTCTTGATCCATTGGAGAGGCAGTGAGACTATCTATTTATGAAAACAAAGGTGTGCATGTTGGTTTGGAAAACCAAAGAGGCAGACCATGACAGAAAATTGCTAATAGCCTAATCTGGAGGTTCTAAACTACGTCCACAAATTATTTGATATGCTTCCCTTTAAGATGACTTTCCCCTTACAGGTGGAATTAACTTAGTGACTCACTTCTAATTAATAGAAAAAAGTGGAAGTATCCTGTGTCAATTAGGAAACCAGGTCATAAAGGACACTGTGACTTCATCACTGCTTTCTCCTGGATAGCTCGCTCTGGGGGTAGGGTAGCAGCCATATCATCAGGATACTCAAGCTGCTTGTGGAGAGGTTTGTGTGGCAAGGACCTGAGGCCTCCAGCCAATAGCCGTGTGAGGAGCTGAGGCCTCCTGCCAACAGCCTTGTGAGGGAGTCTTCTTGAAATTGGGTCCTCCACCTCCAGGCAAGCCTTCAGATGACTGCAGACTCTGCCAATATCCTGACTGCAACCACGGGAGAGACCCTGTGTCAAAACAATCCAGCTAAGCTCTTTCTGAATTCTTTACCTACCAGAAACTTTTGAGATTATAGTGTTTCTTGTTTTAAGCTATTAATTTTTGTGATGATTTGTTATTTAGCATGAGACAACTAATATACCCACTCAATATCTAGTCTCATCTTCTTCCTTAGAAACCAAATCTTGATTTTATTTCAGTATTATTTTTAGCTAAAATACTATATACCTCACACTCCCTCTGGATGCATCCAATTAGATGTCAGCAGGAGTTGTTGGATGCTCCTTTCAGGAAAACTCCTTTAAAAGGTGGTAGGCCACCCACATTCTTCCTGCCTGGAATGCAGATTTGATGACTGGAACTCCAGTAGGCAACTAACATCATGAGGCAAACTTTAGGATGAAAGCCAAGGGCTAACAATGAGAGAATAGAAGCAATCTGGGTGCTTAATAATGATGGTATCATCAAAACAGACCCCAAAATGCATTTGTGACCTTTTTTTACATTGGAGAAAAATCAGCTTCTACACTGGTTAAGTCACTGTTAGTTCTTGTTTCTGTTACTAGCAGCCAAAAGCAGTTACTAGCTGATGGAAATTGGAATTAGATTTCTTGGATATCTGGCTTTTAGGAAATATAATACACTGAACTACCTAACAGGATAAATCATTTAGCTTTGTAGGAGTAGTTACTACTGTAAATTATTGATCTATGTATCTGGTATAAGCTTTTCTGGGACATGAGTGGTATATTCTGTTTATCCAGAATTCTTTTCCTAGGTCACCTCTGGAATTCTATATTGGCATTGATGGAAGACCACACACACACACACACACACACACACACACACACTCACGCACACACACACTCTCTTAGTACAGTGTACACTAAATCACTGATACTTGGGCTGTCCTGACAAAACTATCCTTCATCCTTACTGTACTGTGTCATTTAAGAATCATAAAGCAGCCAAAGTTAATATCCAACATGTAATTTTCTGGATATATATACACATACACACATATATATGTGTGTGTCTATATATATATATAGACACACACATATATATGTGTATATATATATATTATTGAGCAAAAATAATTTTGAATTGTAGCATATTTTAAAACATTTACAGACTTTATATATTGATACATGTCAAAGTTCTTTTTTTTCAAAAGGAGAAGATAGAAAGGTTTTTTATTGTTTATTCTGTTTTTTAAAAAATACATAACAACTTTATTTAGATATAATTCACATACCATACAGCTTACACATTTAAAGTGTAAAATTCTGTGGTTTTTAGTGTATCCACAGAGTTATGCAAACATCATCACAATCAATTTTAGAACACTTTTATCACTCCAAAGAGAAATCCTATTAGCAGTTAATCCCCATTTCTTTCCAAACCCCTCCCCAGCCCTAGGTAATCACTACTGTACTCTATAAGTTTGCATATTATGGATATTTCATATAAATGGAAACATACGGCATGTGGTCTTTTGTTACTCAGCATAATCTTTTCAAGTTCATTCATGTTGTAACATGTACCAGCAGTTCATTCCCTTTTTATTGCTGAGTAGTATTTCATTATAAGGCTATACCACATTTTGTTTATGCATTCATTAGTTGATAGATATTGGAGTTTTTTCCCTTTTTTTGATATTATGAAGGGCACTGGTGTAAACATTAATGTACAAGTTTTTGTGTGGAGAACTTTTCAATACTCTAGGGTATGTAATTAGGAGTAGAATTGCTGGATCATAGGTAACTCTATGTTTAACCTTTTGAGGAACGGCCAGACTTTCTTCCAAGGTGGTTGCAACATTTAAAATGTTCACCAGTAGTGTCCGAGGGTTCCAATTATCCTGTATCCTCGTCAATGCTTGTTCTTAACTCTTTTGTTTTTTGTTTTCTTTGATTATAGCTATTCTTAGTGAGTGTGAAGAGGTATTGAATTGTGGTTTTGATTTGCATTTCCCTGATGGTTAATGATATGGAGCTTCTTCCCATGTCCTTAATGTATATCTTCTTTGGAGAAATGTCTATTCATATCCTTTGCTCATTAAAAAAAATGGGTTGGGCTTCCCTGGTGGCGCAGTGGTTGAGAGTCCGCCTGCCGATGCAGGGGACGCGGGTTCATGCCGCGGAGCGGCTGGGCCCGTGAGCTATGGCCGCTGGGCCTGCGCATCCGGAGCCTGTGCCCCGCAACGGGAGAGGCCACAGCAGTGAGAGGCCCGCGTA
The DNA here is from genome assembly GCF_002837175.3 of Physeter macrocephalus. Taxonomy (NCBI): domain Eukaryota; kingdom Metazoa; phylum Chordata; class Mammalia; order Artiodactyla; family Physeteridae; genus Physeter; species Physeter macrocephalus. The sequence continues at coordinate 132,756,900 of NC_041214.2, read as the reverse complement.
CCGGAAAAAAAAAAAAAAAAAATGGGTACTAGTCTTTTTATTGTTGAGCTGTAAGTTATTTACATATTCTAGATAGACGTCTCTTATCAGATATACGATTTGCAAATTTTTTGCCTATTCTGTGGGTTGCCTCTGAATTTTCTTGATAGTGTACATTGAAGCACAAAAGATTTTAATTTGATTTAAGTCTAACATACTTCTTTTTCCTTTTGTCACTTGTGCTTTTGGTGTCATGCCTAAGAAGGCTTTGCCTAACCAAGGTTGTGAAGATTTATTGCTATATTTCCTTCTTAGAGTTTTATAGTTTAGTTCTAACATTTAGGTCTATAATCCATTTTGAGTTAATTTTTGTGTATGGTTCAAAGAAATGGTCAGATTTCCTTTTCTTCTATGTTGACATCCAGTGTCCCAGCCACATTTATTAAAAAGACTATTCTTTTCCCATTGCATTGTGTGAAATCTTAGGGGGGCTGTGTGTATGTGTGTGTGTGCATGTGTGTTTGAGGGCGAAGGTAATTTTAATTTGGTTTTGTGGAAAGATAAACTATATAAGAATTTTATGTTTCTTAAACTAATCTGAAACAAATTTGTCAGAGTCTATGTCTATGTCTTTTGAGAGTCAAACAATTGCACAAATGGCAAGCATACATCATGTTTTCTTTATAGCTTTCTTCCCCCAGAATCCTTAATAATTTAGGAAAACAGAGACAGTCATCCCTTGGTATCTGCAGGGGATTGGTTCCAGGAACCCCCCCCAAAACCAAAATCCTCAGATGCTCAAGTCTCTTATATAAAATGGCAGTAGTGTTTACATATAACCTAGGAACATCCTCTCTTATACTTTAGATAATCTCTAGATTACTTACAACAGATAATACAATGAAAATACTATTAAATAGTTGTAAACACAATGTTAAATGCTGTGTAAATAATTGTGGGCAAGCGGCAAGTTGAAGTTCTGCTTTTTGAAACTTTCTGGATTTTTTTTTTTTTAAAGAATATTTTCTATCCATGGTTGATTAAATCTGTGGATGTGAAATCTGCAGATATGGAGGGCTGACTGTATGTACTTGGCTTTAATTGAAGGTTATCTGAGTAAAATCTCTAAAAATTAATAGGATCATGTTTTACCCAGTTGATTTATTATACAGATGCATGTTTGTGAAATCCTGAAATGTTGTAGTCATTTATGACAGGCTGCTTAATGAGATCTACACGACCCATTTCTACATCAAAGGATAGGATTCCATGTAATATTTACATGGACATATTAATCTAACATATCATCAAAACTGACAGGTTTTCCTTAGCTTCATTGGGATTTCTTGGCTTTTTGGACACCTTAACTATACTAGACATTTTCTTTTTTGGGGAATGAGAAGGCATCGTCCACATTTGCCTTTCATTAAAGTATCTGCCTTTTCCTTGCACACTTTCAGCTGCTTCTATGCAAACATTTTCGGGTTGTTTTTGGTTTTTAAAATCCAGTTTTCAGGATTCATTTTAGTGAATAAATTGAGTGCCCTGGTTTTGCCAGTCCTTGGCACTCATGTTCCACTGAAAGTAAAAGGGCTCCAATCTCATTAGGGAAAACTGCACAGTAACCTGCAGACAGGGTGTCTAAACATCTTCATCTTAGTTCTTCAGACCTTTCTCAGTACTCAGGGTGCTACAGCACAGGCTTACTGCTGCAGCTTCAGACGGGTGACTGCCTCAAAGGCTAGGGTGGATTTTATACTTCCTAAGTAAGTGGGCATGGAAGAATTGGAGAGCAAAACCCTGGGCTTCTATAGCCAGGAAGATGCTTGACAGTAACTAGCATAGAAGTATTTCTGTGATCTAAGCAAGACTTTTTTAAAAAAGTTTATTCAACCCCAGATTTATAGTGTTTTTTAATGCTGTACAGCCAGTTTACATTTACAGTCCACCACCAGAGTTAATAGAAATAAAAGTAATTGTAACCACAGTATGGTTAATGGAGACACAGTACATAAAATGTAAACTTCCCTGATTCTCTAATTGGCACAAAAGCCTAGACAGAAGAAAGTGGTCTTTATAACATAGCAGAGCTAAACACCGGTAATCAACACAAAATTATAGACTTCACAAGATTCAGATTTTCATCTTAAGAAAATTTCCTTTAACTGTACTATTAAAGATTTCATTTGCCCTCTAGAGCTGCATTGCCCCATACGGTAGCCACTAGCTACACATGGCTAGTGTAAAAACCTAGGAGTTTTTACACTAGGAGTAAAAAAACCTAGTGTAAAAACCACACTGGATTTTGAAAACTTAGTGTGAATGAAAGAATGTAAAATATTTATTGAATATTTTTTGTTGTGTACACATTGAAATATTTTTGATATATTGAGTTAAATATATTACTAAAATTAATTTTACCTGCTTCTTTGGATTTCTAAAATGCGGCTACTAGAAAACTTAAAAGTACATCTGTAGCTCACATTTGTGGCTTGCTTTATATTTTTATTGGACAGCGCTTCTCTAGAGGCTGAGGGACTATAACAGCATAACTACACTGGAATTCCATCTGTATGTATTTCTGTCAGCTGTCATAGTTCATTAGTCACTAGTTCATAGTGTATAAGGTGAGTTCAATACTTCTCAATGTATATTTTTGTTTTCTTCACACCTCACCACTGTTAAACAGTCTTTTCCCTCTCCTGAGAACCTGTTTCCCACTTGGCTACTTGGTAAATTCTAACCTTTTAATAGACAGCTGAAGCATTCTTTTCTCTGTAAAATTTTCTCTGAGCTCCCTTACCCCACACCTGTACCCCAAGTAGAAACAAAGACTGTCTTCGGGACTCATGACAGTATCTTGCCCCATATCTACTGGATATCTACCGTCTACTGTTTGCTGTGCACAGGGATAGGTGGTGGAGGTGTCCATATGTGAACCAGAGGGATACAGACCCTGTGCCCAGAGTGCCTGCATTTAGAATGGGGTATAGATAAGTAAACACCCAGTCACCAACTGGTGTGAAAAATGCTATGACGGGAGAGATTCAGGGAGTACATCATAAGCATGCCTCTCCCAGACTACTTCTTTGTGGTGGATAAACATATTGAGCCTGAACTATACGTATCTGATCCCATAGGAACCTGAGTTCATAAAAATAATTTTGTGTTTAAGTATAAAAGCTCAAGGGCATCTTTTTCACATCACAATCAGTTAAAATGAGAGTTGTCTTCAAAATACAATTACTGAATAGGTATGCTTATATTACATATATGCCCCAGTATCCTTGCAATGACTCTCTTAGCCAGGAAACTGAGGTACTGATTTTTTAAAAACAAAGAACAACAAAATAGCCCCAACACAATTAGAATGATTAAGTAAAAATGAATCCCACGAAAGGTGTGCAACTTACTTAACACTAATGTACTATCAAAAAGAGTTCAGGATTTCAATGACGGGATTTCTGTGGGGTTGAGAAGACGGATGAATACCGAGGTGAGCAGCTTTATTAAGTCAGCTAACATACTGCAGTAGACTTTTTAACACTAGTGCTAAAAGGGGCAGGACCAGTATTCGGCTTGTTGTATTAATTGTGTAATCTTACTTGGATGTTGTTTACCAACCAACCGCAATGATCTAAAACCCACTTAAGAAGCAAAAAGAATGCTTTTCAAAGCAACATTTGAGTAGTCCAAATATCTGTCACAAAGTCTATGCACTAAAGTTCATGTGCCTTTCTCCTTGGTAAGCACATCAGTTCCTTACACGGGACCTATTTAGTTTTACTTTGGACTGAATTGTGACAAGTGAGGCTATCTGCATTCTCAGCCTGCACCAGACTAGAAGCTGCCAATCAGAAGAGGAGGAGAATGTTGGAGACAGGCTCGCTGGCAAAAGAGAGAAAAGTCAACAGATTGTCACTTAGGGAAGGGGGAGAGAGACAAACTACAAAAGGCAGAGATAATCAGTCATAGTATCCTGGAGTCCTTCAAGGCAGCGATTTATGGCTTATACACCTCCTGGGAGCATCCCTAACACCTAGGAAGAAGCCTGATAGAGAACAGGAACTTGATGTACTTGTTAAATCCACTAACACCTACTATAATGAATACTTTAAATAAAATTAACCCTGAAGTCTCCAGAAGAAGCCAAACAAACTGGTTAAGAAAACGGAAATATTTATAATACATTTCAGAAAATCTTTAACAACAGTTAAAAACGATTTTAAAGAAAAGAAGTTTGACTCCTTAAAGGGCCACGCTCCAATTATGCTGACCATCACTTAACTAGAACAGTTGCTTTGCATCAATCCTGGATATATGTTGCGCTACAGAATAGCTGACTTTACTAAGTTGCCTGAAACAGATTTAAAACGGTGCTACATACAAATAATAAGCTATCATATGACGTTTAAACTATATAAGATGGCAACAGATTGCACAGTTGAATCACTAGGGTGATGTAAAATAATTGTTCTAAAATGCACTATCACCATGAAGCAAAATCTTCCTACCACGTGCCCAGTACTGTGCTAGGGGCTGGGTTATTAAGCATTAATTTGAAAAATTGCTTTCTCTTTTAAGATTGTGAAGGTAACCCCAAACTCTCATTCATATTTTTAAAGGTTAAATGACATTTTACACGCATAACACAGCCATTACATAACAGGCACAGAATACTTTTTACGACTTGGATAGTCCTTTTTTATTTTTTTAAGTGCATTAGCAACTCTATTTTCAAATGCTATCGAATTCTTAAGGGTCTGAAAACCTACACGTAAGAATGGAGTGTCTCATCCACTCACTTGTTTTGTGTAATAAGTGTTTGAACACAGGCATGCCATTTCGGAGTTCACAGTGAGGCTAAGCTGTACTTTAGCGTTTTCGTAGCAAGCAAAAACAATTTCAGCAACGGTCCTCATTTCCCCGGGTAATTTTTTCTTTTCTTTCCATGGCGAGTTACTAAATGCTAGATGCTAGAGTCAAAAAGAAACCTGACATCTGCGGAGGTGTTGAGGGGGTGTTAATAGTTCTAGTTAGATGTTTGGGGAGCGTTGAGGACAAGATTTTAAAACAGCAAATACAGGGAGAAGGGGGAAATGATGGTTTCGGATGACTCTCTCCTCCCTCCACTTTCTCTCTTCACCAATCCGTATGCCCCCCAGTTTAGAGGCGGGTTCAGCGAGATCAGGCTGCAGGAAACCGGGAGGCTCCTCGGCGCTGCCGCCCCGGCCTCGTGATGTAATTGTTATTTCTTACTCGGAGCCTGAACCGCGGAGAGCTGCCCGAGAAGTGGCAGCCCGGTGCCTTCTGCCTTGTCTTGTAGGGTCAGATTCTTCCCGGGGATGGTGTAGATTCGAGAACTGACTCCGCTGGAGACTTCGCAGTGACAAAGCAGCTGAAGATAAACACTACTCCCGGGTCCTCCGCCGTCCGAGGAGCTGAATGGGGCGTTCCTCAGGTCTCCTTCCCAGTTTTTCTCTCGGACTCACTCCGCATTTATCCCTGGCTGCCTCCTACGTGCTGGGCGTGGGGTCAAAGTGACCCGCAGTTAGTGCCCGTGCCCCCCAAGATCAAAGCAAGACACACAGATTACAAGGTGGTGGAAGTTGGGGGTGGGCGAGAGGGAGCCAAGGGGACGCGTGTCGTGGGCGAAATGGGAGGAGGGGGACGTCTAGGGCGCCGGCACCCAGGAGGGGACCCGGGCAGTCCTTGCCCCCAGCCTGTGCCCCCAACACGAGCCTTTGGCCTGTGTCTCGAGATCGGTCCCCCCGGGGCCCCGGGAGGAGCTGTCCGGGCGCCTTCGGCCGTGGCGGCGGCTGGACAGAGCCGGGAGCCGCGGGGGACGGCGCGGGCGCGTGGAGCACCCACCTCTCCCAGCCGCCGCGGTCCTCCCGCCGCCTCGGGGCCCCGCAGTCCCCGCCCGGCCGGCCGGAGGGCGGGCGAGAAAGAAAACCAGCCAACCGAGGGGGCTTCTCAGCTCCCGCGAGCCTCCGGGACCCGGGCGCCTTCCTCCCGCCCCGGTGACAATGGGAAAGAAGGGGAAAAAAGGGTTAAGAAACTTGGCTGAAGAGCTGAATGGCGTGGAGCGGCGAGGGGAGGGACTGGGCCGCGGCGGACTCAGCGGCGGAGGGAGGAGCGCGGCTGCGGGCGGGCGGCGAGCGAGGCACTCAAAGTCAGCCTCTCAGACATTGCAGCAGAGCCCCGAACTCGGGAGGCGGCGGCGGAGGAGGAGGAGGCGGCGGCCGAGGCGGAGGGACGACCCGGCCCCGCGCCCGCACGCCCGCCCGTGGCCTCGCGTCCGCCGCTGCGCTCGGCAGTGCTGCCGGTCGGAGGCAAGAGCTCGCTGGGGCGCCGAGGGAGGACGGGGCGGCGGGGCGCCTTCGCGGAGTGAGCCTGCCGGAGCCCCGGGCTCGGAGCCACGGCGGCCTCGGGTGAGTGGGGGCCGCGGCTGGGGGGCTCGGAGGAGCGGCCGCCCGCGCCGCCGGAAAAGGCCGGGAGCGCGGCCCGCGGCGGCGTTGGCGTTGGCCGGTAGGGCCTCGGGGGCGTCGGGGCGGCGGGGCCGGCGCTGCGGGCGGCGGGAGCGGACGCAGACGGCGGGGTGGGCTCGGCGGCGGGACGAGATGGTGGCGGGGGGGATGGTTTCCGGGGAAATTCCGCCTCTCCTGCTGGGTCCGAATCTCCCCGGGAACTCGGGGGGCCCGGGCAGCGGGGCCGCCAAGTTGTGGAGTTGGCCCCGGGCTTAGTGGAGCGTCCGTGCCAGTCCTGGGCCGGGGGGCGGCCTCCGGGTGGCCCCTGAGCCGTGCCGGGGCGGGGGGGGGGGCGTGGGCCGGGTCGGGGCCCCGCTCGGCTGCCCCTCCTGCTGGGTCCGAATCTCCCCGGGAACTCGGGGGGCCCGGGCAGCGGGGCCGCCAAGTTGTGGAGTTGGCCCCGGGCTCAGTGGAGCGTCCGTGCCAGTCCTGGGCCGGGGGGCGGCCTCCGGGTGGCCCCTGAGCCGTGCCGGGGCGGGGGGGGGGCGTGGGCCGGGGTCGCGCCCCGCTCGGCTGCCCCCTCGGCCCCGAGCCCCGGGCGCTTCTCGCCGCGCCGCTCCTGCTGCCCCGGGCGTCCTGGGCGGCGCCGGGCGCAGCTCCGCCCGCCTCTGACCCGGGTGCCTCCCTGCTCTGTGCTCGCGGATCCCGGGCCGGGGAAAGTGGGTAGGAAAAGGGACCGCGCTCCCGACCCCCGGAGGACCCCCGGGTCCAGCCCAGCCCGTCGGTACTTGTCCTTCCCCTCCCGAGGGAGAGGCCCCTTCGACCCGAGGCCTCAACCATCACTTTACTCCTGAGCCAGAAACCGGGCTCACATCTAGGGTGAGCTCCGTGCAGGTCCTGGGAGGCTTCGGGAGGCTTGTTTTTCACTCTTATACCTGTGTCCTCTTCTACTACTAGTGCATGTTGTTGTTTTATGAAGGGTTTCCCTGGAAATATTCTACAAACCGTCATATCCTTTCCAAAGTAGTTTCCAAATTTTAATCAAGAGTTGGTGTTCAGTCTGAAGGAACAAAGGAATCAACTGTGTCTTAGAGGCGAACAAGCTGGGAGTCTGTGACACATGTTGATCTCTGAAGCATTACAGGAGTTTCCACCTTCTATCTCGTTAGGGATTGCAATTGGGTTTTGAAGATAGTAGAACAACAGAATAAGTTGTTTTGCGTTTTAAATTTTTTAGTAGAGCATTTTTATTTCGGAAAAGAATTAAGACGTTCTCAGCCACAAGGATTTTTCACTCAGTTGGTGGAACTGAGTTGGAGTTTGTCTCCGGTAATGTAAATGATTAAATGTGAGATTGTGCGGGAAAAACTGTTTCTAGAGGAAGAGAGACCATCCATAGGTGTCCAAAGTGAAAATGGTTGTCCGTTTATAGATGATGATTGCTGTTTACATTGGGGGGGGGGAGTGGTATTTGTGAAGCAAAGAGCTTTGGTAATTCATTCTTTAAAGTTATGAATTGCATTGAACCTGCTTGTTAGTGAATCATGGGTTTAGCAAGTGGGTGGCATCTTCCTGATGTGATTATTCACTAGTTTGGCATCTTTGTTGAAGAGACACTGAAATAAGTGGACTTTTTAAACATGCTGCTTCATCTGCCTGGCACCTAAGTGTGGGTTGCTGCCTGGAGTATTTTGAAGTGTTTTTCAACTTCGAAGTAAGTTGCTCTGGTTTTGCCCAGCAGTTTGGTAATGTGGTTTGAGTTTAGCTGGTTCAGAGAGTAGTGGCTTCATCACCAGTGCTAACTTTTTTCTGCCTGGGATTAGTTCCTAGAGACAAAGAAGATTCAGTCAATGGAGCAGCCCCTATTCTGCAGGCTGTAGGATTGTTAACTTTAGCCTGTTTCATACACTCTGGTGGGGAAAGACCTCTTTGCATACTTAGCCCTGAAAGTGCCCTAGGAGGATGAGGAAAATACGTATTAAAAACAAACAAAAAAGAGGACTACTCATTGTTGGTTTTACTCCAGTGCGCTCTCTACAGTGCCTTTGAGGTAGTTGAAAACCAGTTTTAATGTCTGGACCCACTTCCTGAATGTGTCTCTAAACTTTTACTAATTTAACACCCTAAAATATTGTAAGGTTGCGATAAAAAGGTGTCTGTAAAACAGGCTAAAGGCTCCTCTGACTCTTGCAGTTTTTTAAGAGCAAAACATCATGATAAAAAAATAACCTATACCACCACCTAGAGTCTTGTTTGTTAGTTTATTGCTCCTGAAGTTTGCTTAAATTGACATGTCTCTTGTGGTTCCGATATAGCCAAAGAATTATTGAGAAATGCTAGCTTTCAAAACGCATTCCAAGAGAACAGTTATTTGTGTAATAAATAGCAAGTGCCAATTTAAATTATCCATGCTACCTTTACAATTGAAAATTATGACATATTAAGTTGAGTGGGCTATTCGCCAAAAGATATTAATTCAAAAGAGTCTAAAACAAGACATTTTCTGCTTAGGCTCCAGGTAGCTCTCTCTGCTTAAAGACTCTCTTCATGGTTACCAGAGATTCAAGAAATCTTACAAATTAAATACCATTAGGACTTTTTGAGGTCCAGGTAAAACAAAAGCAATGATCAAATAAATATATAAGGGAGCATTACAAGTTCAGAAATGCTGGCAACTTTAAAGGTGAGAGAGAATGTAGGCTATAGTAGAGTTGTGGTTCAGAGATGTGAAAAGTAAAATCAGCATGAAATAAAGTGGTAATCTGTCTTGCTAGTAGTTTCTACACAGTGTAAAACAATCTGTTAAATGGGAGACCATAGGAGGGCAAGCTCTGTTGCCATGTGGTTTAGCACATTGTCCAGGTAGGAAGTAACATTCCTGCTTTAAGTGGTGTAACTGGAGACAAAGATGCCTCCAAGATCTTTAATTAAATACCAGTTGAACAGAGAGAACTAGAGCAGTGTATTAATTCTGTCAAACATCACTATTTTAGAACATTGAGGACAACTAAAAATGAATTAACTCATATCTGGAAGCAGAGTTTTATGGAAGGTGACAGGTGAGGTGAAATATGTCAATCTAATGGCACAAATAGGGAGATAAGGAGATATGTCATTCTTGGCTTCCTAGAAAGATGAGAAGGAAGAAGGTTATTATTTTGTTTTTTGTGTGTGTGTTACGCGGGCCTCTCACTGCTGTGGTCTCTCCCGTTGCGGAGCACAGGCTCCGGACGCGCAGGCTCAGCGGCCATGGCTCACGGGCCCAGCCGCTCCGCGGCATGTGGGATCCTCCCGGACCGGGGCACGAACCCGTGTCCCCTGCCTCGGCAGGCGGACTCTCAACCACTGCGCCACCAGGGAAGCCCGAAGGTTATTATTAATTGTACAGATTCCATTGCAAACCAGTTCTAGAAGACAGTGGCATAGAAGTAATTTTACATCAGAGTGGCTTAGGATGTATGATGTTAAAGGGATTAGGTTTTTAGTTTTAAAATTTTACGATTGTAAGAAACTTAAAAGGTCATTTTTAAGTGTTCTGAAAAAGCAATGATAGCTTTGTGTATCAGGTTAAAAAAAATAATTCTGCCCCAAATAAGTTCAAAAGAGCTAATTTTTATCAGGAGAAAATTGTTCACTTTAAATTGTGATAGGTTTAGTTTTGCTTTTCGAACTTTAGATTGCCGGATACAGTCAGGTTTTAAAGTGTAGGTGAACAGAGAAGAGGCATTCCAGTTTGTTTGTCTATACCCCACCTCTCTCTCTCCTTATTGCTGTCTTGCTCTCTTGTGCCCTTTTCTAAAATAAGTAGCTTCTACATCTGTGGATGTTTTCTTCCATGAAAACTGCCTTCATTTGTAGCTTCCCTTCTTGGCTGTGCTGGGATGAAGGTTCTTTACTCTTGAGCTTTTTCCATATGCCCCTTCACGTGGCTACACACAGTGAGGGTGGGTTTTGTTTTGGTTGGTTTCATAGTGATTTACTGTTAACATGGATGAAGACTAGGGAAAAAAGCATTTACTGTTCTAACAAAACGCTTTGTACCCGTCTTCCAACTAGAGAAATGTTTTTATGAAAAGCAACTTTTGATTACTATTGAAAAGTCAAAGAAACACTCTGAACAGAATATGGGGCAGAGAGGGGTGGAGGGCTTTCAGGATAATGAGTTTGAATCTGAGAATTAAATTGTTCAAGATGCATTTCCTTAAGTTGCAGTTTTTTGAGGGGACTGTGTTGGAGGAAAATGAGCAAACTCATTCTGTAATATTTAGATTAACACAACAATGAGGGAAATATGACACCAGGATGGTCACTAAGACTTGAGAAGGTAAAAATCAAGCGTGTCAGATGGTGAAGCAGGCCAATGGAATGGAACTGAGGGTTCTATCCAGAGGTTGGAATGAATAAAAAGTAAATGGAGGAGAGAGATCTTGTTTCCATATCCTGGTTGCATCTGGTGCTGAAGCAGGGACATGAATTGCTGATGGTAATGGAGTTCCTTTTATGAGGTCATCAATATTATAAAAATAGTGGTGGTTTGAGGGGGAGAAATGACAGGTTCCCCACTTGTGCATGTACACTGTTTTTGAATGTCTCTTAAATATATCTAAACTGGAAGGTCAAAATTGGGTACCAGCATAGAACCAGGAGTTAGTAAGAGATTATTTGGAAGGAAATGAATTAAAAATAGACCACCTTTTCTTTATTCTTTTGAGATGTGGTGTTTTCCAAGGGTCTTATTGAACATGGAAAACAGTGCTGAGGTTTGGGTGGTGAACTGGAGAACTCTTTCATAAGATTTTCTGATAAAGATAACTTCATATAAATAACCCCAGAAAGAATGCTTTCTTTAAGCACATTATCTTGTGATTCAAGGGTAGGGGGAAAATTGGGACCAAAGAGACCTCTGAAATCTTAGCAGGGTTTTTTTACAAACTGTAATACAGATGCCCATCTGTTGTTTTTTGTTCCTTGAAATTTAATGTTCAAATTGAATATTTAGGATTCTAAAAATTAGAGTTTATTTAGAATAGAAATTTCCTTTTGTTTTGCTACAGGTATGAAGAGTAATTTTAATTTTTCATAATGAGTATAGGTATTGAGATAAGTAGGGTGCTATACTAATTGTTGTCACTGTTATATTACGTACTCTGCATTATGAACCTTAAAATTCAAATTGATCCCTACACTATCTTGCAAATACTACAAATAAAACATGGCATTTTAGGATATCATTACACCTGAAACAGATAATTTTTCTTAAATTCATAAAACATTGAGAACAAGAATGAGGAAAAAGTAAAGATGATACAGTTTACCATTGTTATTAGGATTTTGTTAGAATTAGCACCTTGAACCAAGCTAGATATAACATTTAGCCTAGAACTCTAGGAGTAATATAAGGAGAAGCGGATTTAAAGAATTTAGAAGACTGGCAACTCAGAAATGTAGAAAAAAATTACTCTTTGAAGTTATGGACTAAAAGGACTCCACTGTATTTACTTAGTAGTACTAAGATTTTTTTTAAAGCTAAACAAGATAGTTATTGAAGATAATGTATGGATAATTACCTGTTAAAGAAATTATAATTTACTTTTTTGGATTGAAATAAAATCAAGAAGAACTCCAGAATATGTTGAAACTTTGTCTAGGAAGGTGCTTGTGACATCCATGCATCCTCCCCACCTCCCTCCCTCCCTCCTCACCTTCCTGCCTCCTCACCTCCCTCCCTCCCTCCCTCCCTTTCATTCTTCTTTCCTTCCTCTTTCAATAAATAGTGCTGGGGTTTAAAAAAGGCATTTTGTTAAAACTTGGAAATGGACTTGCTTCTCTGACAGGGTTAATAGTTGTGTTTGAAATTCAAAGCTAGCATGGTTCACTGTCCCCAGTTTTTTAACTTGGTATACCTCAGGGAGTAAAAACTCTAAAAAGCTCTAAACCCATCTTGCCTCTTTAACTTTGTGTCATTCAGCAAAAATATCTTTAAGGATGGAAGGAAGAGACCCTTATTTGCCTTAAATTCCAGGTCACTGTGTGACTGACTAAGCCTAGAGTTTCAAGAAATTAAACTAGAAACTCGCTGGGAATTTGAGTCATCAGCTTAAGATACCACTGGGACCAGGACAGCTCTGATTGACCTGATGTTGGTGTTTATTCAGAGCTTTGGTGGAAAGGAGTCTCTCACCCTTGGACTTCTAATTAAGAAAGTCATTTTTCAGTGTCCTGTAAAATGATAGGGCTACTCCTTGTTTTCAGATCTGTAATTTGCTCACGGATTGAGGATAGCTCAGGAACTAAGGAGTTTGGAACTTGTGTGTTTTTTTGCAGTCTGCTTTGATTATTTTACTTTTACCTTCTTTACCAGCTATGTGAGGGTACTAGGTAGAAGTAAGGTGATTAGCTTTAGGTAAGAGAAAAGCTGAGCCACGTAGCGGTTAAGTTAGCTTCTTGTAGTTGTGTGCTTTCAATTGTTGAATTTGCCTGTACTGTACATAACCTGTGAACATGTTAAATATGTTACTGCGTTAAAAAAAGATGATAATTTTGCCTTGCAATAGTAAGAAAGGAAACTATTTTTATAAGCAATCTTAGGATTAGAATATAACTATAATTGTGGAGATTTAATGACATAATGTGGTTAAGAGAGCCTGACATATAGCAGAACACAATCAAAGTTTGAGGATTAGAAGTTTGAAAGAGACTTCTGTCTTGAGGAATTTACCTAGAAATAGAGAGATATGAAATGTTTAAGGGATTATAACTGGTTTTTAAAAAGAATACTTTTTAAGAATTTTTTTTTTGTTTCCCAAATTTATGAATTTATAGTAATCTACAGTAGAGTGGTAGATTTATACCCTGGAAAAGAAACAAATTAAGGGAAGGAAGGAGGACAGAAGAAGGTGGAGAACAGCAAGAAAAAGTATTTGAAAACATGTGAAACACTCACAAATGGGACATAAGAAATACCCTCAAAATGAAACTAATCACAATTGCAGTTTTTCCCCTAAAGGGAATATTTACACAATGGGTCATATAGGCTCAGGTCTGATTTTTGAAAAGCATATTTTTAAAAAGTGTTTCTGTTTTGTTATTCCACACATATTTTTCTAGCTTAGGTTCTGCTACTTAATCAATGAATGATACTGATGAAAGGAAAGGCCTTTTATGTCTCTGGGCAACGTGTGTAGAATTTGTAGAACAGGGAGGTTAGATTTCATTTCTAAATTCTGAAATTCTGACTGTATATCAATATATGCTGTTGTTGACAGTAAACAGTAAAGATTTCAAGATTATAGTTTTGAAAGGAGTAGAGATGATGGGTCAAAACTTGAAATATAAACAGGTTATTTAGTTACCTGTCTTTTGCCTTTTCCTTTTTTATTGCGGGGAGGCGTAGGGAAAGGAAAAGGATTTGGGGATACCTGCTTCGTGCCAGACATGGTGCTGGCTGCTTTACAGTTCCCCTGTGACATATAGGTATCATTTTCTCTACTTTACAGATACAGAGACCTAGTCTGAGAGATGCCTGAGTAACTTGCCTGAGGTCACAGAGCTAATTTCATTGATAATAATTTGCTTTTCCATGAGAATATGCCATCTTTTGAAGAGAAAACCAGTCTCTCTCTGATTTTTAGAAAATCGTTAAAAAAAAAACAACCACCCTGTTCCCAACCTGAGAGCCGGAGGACTCAAGCAGCATTCACCCAACCTGGCTTCTCAAAGATCAGTCCCACTGGGAAGGCACCCTGTTTCCAAGAGATGTTTCTGCTGCAGTTGCTTTGAGTCCTCAAGAGAGCTGATGTCCTGCTCCTACACTTGCATAAGGAAGATGTAGTCAGCAAGGGCAGCTGTGAGGGCTCTTAGCCCCTGTGAGGTGGACCTCAGAATTGCTAGTGTTCTTTGAGGCAGAGAAAGCAACTGTGTTTCTTGATATAATTCATTAAAAGAGCTTGTCATGGTCTTAATCCAAGTGTTCCCAAGGCTAATTATGTTTGTCCACTTCAAGGAGCAGTTGTAGCAAATTCAGAGCCATAGCTTTTCCTGGTTGAAAAGTTAAATCTCTTGACTGTTACGGTTCTTAACATGATTTTTATTTTTATTGTCCTATGTTCACCCCCAGTAATTTTATTTTAAAGACTGTGCTATGCTAATGAACTAGTCTCTGTAATATGAAGAGGAAATTGACAATGCATTTGTGAATTTATCAGAAGGATGCAGAAATCAAGAGATGAGGAGTGTTTGGCTTCGTTTGGCGAGTAGACCATGGTCAGGAAAGAAAGTTTTGAGTTAGGGAGGTTTGCAGCACATCATGTATTTTAAAGTACACATCAGGCATGTTCTTTTATTGTTGGAGCCGTGAGAAATGGAGTTATAAACCTCTCCACCTCTTTTTACTTTCCTCATTTAAAATTTATGGAACTTTGAACCAAAAGACTCAAGCTGAGTGGTTCCCTCTACACTAAAAGGTAGTCAAATTGAAAACGTGTTGGAGACACAGTGATGAGTAATAATGCTCATATACATAATATTTTCTAGTGTGCTTTGGATTTTGAAATGCCAAGTAAATGTTGGATAAACAAAAGGGTTTGTATAAAAGCTGCAAAGGAACATTTTACTATGATCTTTTATTAAGAAACTATATTGTATCTGGCCAAATAAGAGAGAAACTGTGTAAGTGAACAATCTGGGTAAAAAAATTTTTCTGGAGTTCAGATATGTATTTGTATTATTTCCCTAACACATCCATGCCTTTTAAAAAAGTTAATTGAAATAGACTGAATCTGCATGAGGTCAAGGATTGGAGATGGAAGGTGTTTATTCCCCACCTGGTTCTTTCCCAATATCTGGATGTTTGGTATTGAGGCAGAACTCAAAGCAATGCATTGTTCACTCTGTTAGTAAAATGCTACTCTTACCTGTCTTGGTAATCCTTGACTGACCTGAATCAACGTTATGTTTTCTTCTGTTGTTTTGTTTTGTTTTGTTTTTTCCTTTTGCTTGGGCTTTCACAAACTGAAGTACTCTCATAGAATCCTTAGCTATCAGGTTGGAAGGAAATTTGATAGAAGCTATGGAATTTCTGGGTTTAAATGCACTTGTTTTAGAGGTACCTTGTCCTACTTCCTCATTTTCAAACAAGTCGGTGTATAGACGCATCTTGCTTAACAGAAAAGCACATAGGATAGGTAGTTGGTGTGGACTGTAAACCAAATAGTGATAAGTGCTACTATTTCACTTATACGCCTTTTTCTTTTCTCTTGATCCTCCTCTATTTTTGGTTCCTTTTTCCCCTGTTTTCCCTTTTGTCTCTTAATTTCTCACTTGTTCTTTTCTTTTTAATGGCTAGGTATCCATGTGACACAGTAGGGTAAATGATTACTCATCTTCCAACATTTTTGACGTTGTTAATTTAAAATTTCCAAAACATTTTTTGTCTGCATCTTACAGAGGAGGACACTGAGCACCTAAGAATTTAAAACCGGCAACTGGCTAAACCCAGGGTGAGAAATCAAGTCTTGATTTATTTCACACTCTTTTGTTTGTTTGTTTTTGCTAAAGCAATCTCAGAAAGAGGGGCTTTCTGTACCAGGTGTTAAGGAATAGTTAATAACCTTTGGTGATGGATCCAGCAGTATACTAAGGCTAAGCTATCCCCAGGGGAGGACCTCTGATCATCAGGACTGGGTCTTAAGGAGTGGAGTGAGCAGGGCCAACCGTATCATCCTTTTTGTAGCCAGTTTCCTTCTCGTGCTATTAAAATGGTCTTCAGGACAGTCTTGTGATTCATTTGATATTCTAGAACTTGGGATGTATTTTCCAGGGTGAGAATTTAAGAAGAGAAGCTTTACAGTACAGGTGCGCACCTGTTCGTGCATTAGCTTTGTTTCTACGTGTTATATACATTTTTGAGTTCTATTTAAAATTCAGTAGGGGAACTTTTATTTGTCGATTAACAGAGTCAGGTGACTTTAGTTGACTAGTGTGATCAGAACAATCACAGGCCAGCTGCGCTTACTACTGAAGAGTAATATTCTAAAACCGTTAGTGGAGGTGGTTGGGTCTGTTGGTTCAGTTGGGAACATAATACAAAGGTTATGGGCCCCACTCTGTATTCTCCTTTGAAAAGGTAGCATATCGGATGCGAGGGCACTGTGTAGACCAGGGGTGATCAGTGCCCTGAACCAAGTGCACCGAGGTCCACCCCTCTAGAAAGAGAGCAAGAGAGAAGAAACCTAATGGTAGCCGTTGATGTGGGCCACAGACTGACCACATTCCTCACCTTGGCGAAGCAAATTGGAAAGGAATATTCTCGCTCCTGGGACAGTGGACAAGAGAGTGTAGGTGCTCAGCACAGTCTCCACGCCTCTAACAAGATCAGATTTGTCTCTCACAATTCCTTGTACCCCTGGTTGTGATAGTCTCACACTTGTTTAATGTCTGTCCTCCTCAAGAGAGGGTAAGTTCCATGAATAGGAGCTTATTCATCGGTGTATTGCTGGTGCTGTAGGTGCCTGGCATACAGAAGGTTGTTAAAACATTTGTTGAATTGAACTGTACCAATCCCAACTATTGGTGAAATCTGGCTTTTTGGGGGGTTAGCAATGGGGCCTTTGTGTATTTATACATTAAAAACTGCTAAATATTATGACTAACTTATGCATAATAGCTGCTGTTCTACATTTTTTCTTTGGTCTATTTAAATCAGAACTTCTATAAGAAATAATATTTCTTCCTTGAAATTTATCATCTTCTTCCCAGGCATATTTATTATGAAGGAAAAAGTGTAACTGTTGGTGACATTATAATTACTTGGCATTCGACATTGTTCTGTAATACTAAGTTTCTTCAGAAATACACAATTTATAACATATTAGAATGCATGTTCAGCGAAATTTGGGGGGGGCAACATTTAATTTTTTTAAAGAAATGAAACAATATTTCTAGAGCCTTATGGGCAGTTTCCTTGGCCTCACTTGCAGTAGTCATGAGGATCCACCAGCTCAGCACATTTAATTGCATTGAATTTGACTGCTTGGGACACTGGAGGCATCTCGGGGTCTCATGTTTAGCATTAATTTTGGCGTTCATTAATCTTAAAAGTTAGAGGGTATCAGGAAGGACTTGATGATTCAAAACCTAGTAAATTATAGGCCTTAAGTAGTATATGAAGCCCTTTTGTTGTTTTTTAAAATTAGGATTTGCTCCTTCACTAGAGGTGAATTTTCTGACTGTTAGAACATTATCACGTTCAACTTGATTAATAATGCTAAGTTGGAAAAGAAAATTATTTTAAAATAGAGCTCAGAAATTTATAGACCAGCAATTAATTTTCAAATGCTAAAGAAAATGTGTAGATTATCTGGGACATACATATACAGCACTGAGACTTAACAAACGCTCTTAAAATGACTTTAACCCAGTTTCTTGCTTGTGAAGACAAAAGTTTTTACTAAACTTTATGCATGCTTAGAAATAGATGCTTTTTGTAAACAGAAAAAACACCTCTCAGGGCTCACATATTTTTCTGTTCACAAGTAAATAGCAGTGAATCATATAAATCATAGTAAAAGAAGATATACAGGCTAATAAACTACCGTCCAAAGTAAAAGAGCAGAAAAATGAGCACATTTACTATTAATGTGGTATATTCTGCTTTGTGTTTGCATCAGTGCTGAACTGCTCTTTCCTTTCAATTGTTCCTTAGTGTCAGTCAATATGTTGTAGAGTATGTGGATTCTATGCACTAGTATAACTTTCCCACTGTTAAATCCTCAGTGTCTGAGACCCAAACTTAATTTCTCTTTTTATGAGCTGACTCTTGTAATTAAGGCATGATATCTCATTTAAACTAACATTAACGTCATGGACAACAAAGTCCTACTGTATGGCATAGGGAACTATATTCAGTGTCCTGGGATAAACCATAATGGAAAAGAATATAAAAAAGAATGTGTATATATATATGTGTGTGTGTGTGTGTGTATATGTAAAAAAAAATTAACATTAATATCCTTTGCAGGAAAAAAAAGGTGACTGAGACTCTGAATCATTAGTTTGCTGCTAGTTGTTCTTGCTATCAGTGTCTGTTTTCCCTTTGACTGCTCATCCACCTGCGTATGTTACATATTGTAAATTCTTGTGTATATTCCTTCCGATGATGCCAAGAAAGTACCATTCTAATAACATAAGCACCTTCACTTTGAGTTTTACTTTTGTACACATTCTACTTTTACCCCTTAAAAAGTAGTAAATTCTGTCATTGAAGTTGTTCATCACTGTTTCTTTTGAAAATTGTTATATGTTCCACTTAATGGCATATTATCTTAACCTGTAAGGTTCCAGGTTGCTAAAGGCAAAGACCACAGTATTGCTTAATACTGAAAGTAGATAAAAATGGGTCTTTGGGCAGTCAATAAAAGGATAAAATTAAAATCTGCCTTTAAATCTTTCAAAAATCTGAAATTAGTATGCATTTCCTCACATGAGTCACAGGTAGAAATCCAAATTTTGTTTGATGTTATTAATGTTTGTTTTCACGTGTCATAGCGAGAGTGGTTAAAACAGTTTTTTCTAGTTGTATGAAGTAAATGGAAAGAGGAATAGCACTTATTACTATATACTAAAACTAAAATTCCCCTGTGATGACAGCATGTTAGTTTGGACTATGTTTGATTTTACTTTACAGTGAATTTTAAACTTTTTTGATTTTATTTTTTGGGATTCTGGTAAATGTTGAACAGCAATCAATTTACATATAGGTGTAAAAAAGATATTTTTAAAGATAACCAGCTTTTTCCATAAGAGGAGAAGTAGCAAGTTGTAGTTGCTTTCTGTAGCTTCAGTCATATGTTCTATTGAATACTTAAATGAAGCATCAGTGAAGAAAAAAATTTGTACTTGGACCTATTGCCTTGGGAGTGTTGCAGAATTTAGCAGTTCTCAGATGGCCATTGTTCCTTTTAAAAAGAAGAAAAGTAGTGAGCGGATAGAAAGTTTTGGTGTGGGGAGGAAAGGAAATATTACCTCAAAACTCTGTTGATGTGCTCATTTGTTTTGCTTTAGGCCTATTGGTGTAGTGAATTTTAGTGGGTGGTGAAAAGTAATAATGTGTTGCAAATATTAGTATGCTTAACACATTCCTGGGTGGTTTGACTATAAATCAGAGACACGATGGAGAATAAAGGATCAGAGCTAGAGATTAGATAGGTTTCAGTGTGGTTCCACTGAAGCTGTGAAATGGGTGAGTCATTTAATGTTTTCTGGCCTCAGTTTGTAAAATAAGGGGGTGAACCAGAATGATCATTTGGTTCTTCGAGACTCTATCAGAATCAGTATCACTTCAAAAGTGAGCTTTTACTGTCCCATGCATGGAGTAACAGGGTGCATAGAACTAAGGGCTGTGAGGATGTCCCTTGTGATTTTTTGAGCTTGGCATTTAATCGTTTACAGCAGAGTTTTTAGTTGAACATAATTGAACTTGTACTAGATAGGGTTAATAGGCTAGAACAAAAGGTCAAAGCATAAGGCATTAGGCTTAATTAAGGGAGAGCAGGAGTGGCAGGAGTGTGTGACAGTTAAATGGGTTTCCCACAGACTAGTGTCGGTTCCCGTGCAACCATGCCTCAACTTAAGAGGGTTATTTTGTGCAAAGGGCAGCAGTGATTAGCAGTTTGACATGCCAGACACTTCTGGCCAATCCCATCTGTTTTAGAGGTTAAAAAAGCACACCTTTATGAGCTGATGGATTGATTTGTGTGCCCGTCTGGTAAAGATTAGAAGTCCAAGGCCAATGCAGTAAAAGTCAGTTATAGAATATTGTACTTTCTTCGTTGGCTCATTGTTTTAACCGTCAACTGTTTTATAATGGGGGATAACTGCTGTTTATGGAGTTGAGTGCAAGATGGGTGGGGGAACAGGTGAGAGAGGAAGAAAAATATTTCCTAGGTGGAATTGTCAATTAACATATTCCATAGCAAGCTTTTCAAATGGAGATACGGACTCCTCTAGATACACTTCATCTTGTGGAGTGTTTTTGGTCTGTTCCTTACAGGTTGAGTCATATTGTTCTTTTCTGAGTGTTATCTGAGCAACCTGTCAGTCCAGGATTTACTTTTACATTGAGAATTGATAAGTTTCTTTATGTAGGTACCTCTTTTTTGGACAAGATAGATCATTTATCTCTGTACCACTGTATATATTTAAAAAGTGTGTAATGTTTTGTTCATTGACTTCCTAGGGAGAGGTAAGGAAAAGAAAAGAGAAAATGGAAAGAGGAGCCACACACATGCATACTTGCTATGTGGGTAGGATTTACTGTGCTCACGTGAGGCTGATGCATGCTGTTAAAATGAAGTGTGTCAGAACCTAAGCTTGGACTTTTTTCTTCAACTTTGAGAGCTGTAAGAGTGATGCCATTAATATAGTTCATTTTCAGTTCACAGTTGTAGCTCATTTAAAGACACACAAAGGCTAGATTGTGATTATAAAAATTGGTTTTAACATATTCTCATATCCAAGGAAAGGATAATTTATGTGTATGAAATAGAACTTTAGATAAATGTTGTGATCACAATTAAGGAGCTTTAGGAACATAAAGCATTCAGTCTCTTGGGTGGACAGAGGGAAGTGTTTGAGAAATAACAAAAGTTACATTTATCAGAAAATTATCGTCAGCCCGAGATTTGAAATCAGATAAAAATGTGACCAAGAACACTGGAAGCAATGTTAGAAGATGCTGATTGGCCCCGGTGCTTTTATCCTTGTCAAGATATGTGAACCATGAATTGCTTGTTACACAGTTATACGGATTATCTATATCATGTTAAAGCCTGAATTACTTCTTATAGAAAGGGTTAAAATATCTAAAGAAGATATGGTCACTGAAAGTTATATGTGGATCGTAATAGTAGCTAGTACTTTTTAAAATACAAGTATGCATTTATTTTACTACTAAGGTATTCCAAAGTGAACTGGCTTAACTTATAGAGAGAAATTGAGATTTTATTTTATTTCTCATTTAAAAAAGGACAAAGTGGCATCAAGGTGTTGGAGTTTGTTTAAGAATATAGTACTTAAATATATTTTCATCCTTGTGTTCTTTGTGGAGTAGCATCAATTGAAATGATTGGGATCTAATACAGATTTACCTGAAAAGAGTCTTGCTCTTCTAGGTAGGGAGAGAAGGTGAAGAAGCATAAATTTTATAATATCATTGCTTCTTTTTCACTAAATCATTTTTAAATTGCAAAAGTTTGGCTTGAGCAGTATAGAAATGCTTTGGTAGTACATTAAATGTGGGGAGATTTATCTAATTTAATGGACAGAAACTTCTTAAATGAATCTCCTGGTGATGTTATATTAAACCGAAAAAAATATTTGAGGCTCTACATTTGTACTAATATTACAGAGATTTTTAAAGGTCTCTAGATCCTAACCTTTTAGTTTCCTTCTCTTTTCTCCAGTAAATTCAAGTGCCAGTAACACCTAGTTTGTGTTAGAATTTTACTAAAGGGAAGTATTTTGTAGGATTAACTTGCTTTTGTGTGTTATGATATATTCTAAGGTTTTGAGGAATACACATTGTCCCTCGTAATTTATGATAGTCAGTTTCTGTCAGTCAGTTGTATTTCTTTACTTTTACTAATGTGGTATTATTGGCTTTGAGACGTAAAAGTCTGCTCCTCTAAGCAAATTAGTTGAGTATTTGCTTAGGTTATGGAAAATGAAAGCAGAAATGCTTAGTATATTTAACATCCTGTGTTTGCAGTTCTTGTCCTAAAAATTGTTACAGCTTTATAACCTGAATTTTAGTTGTTAGAAATTTTTATGAAACAATGGAAAAAGTAATAGCCCTATTTCATATTTTGATTTTAAATGCTGTTAAGGCATAGAATTGCCCTTTGCCTCTGTTCAGGGAGATTGATTTTAATAAGAAAACCGTAATATATGGTGGACTTATCAAATACATATTCTTATTATATTTTATATGTATATTTATAAAATCAGTGTGTATATGTATGATATATTTCAGATAGAGATGTTAGAGATGGCTGCACCTGTTGATTGCATTAAGCTTTGGGTGTCTCCTGATGAGGGAGGGAGAAGGTCTACCCCACTGCCTAAGTGCATCATTCCTCCTCCTTGGTAAATTGCATACATTTTACTTTTTTGTATTCTGTGACCTTGCAGTCAGTGACTTCAGCCCAGAATAGTTTCAAAGTCATGTAAATGAATGCAATTAAGGTATTGCTTATCATCTTACATAGTTCAAATGGAACTTTATTGGATAGAGAGGTTTGTTCGCTTTATGAGGAAGGTCAAAGTAAGGTTAAATTTTATTACATAAAATGATTTGGTAGTGTTTTTACTTAGTTGCTGAAAAAGTAGTGTCCTAATAGGAAATGATAAGGCTTTTTTTTTTTTTTTAAATCACTAAGAGGTCTCTTCAGGGTTTGTTTGTTTGTTTTTTCTATTTTAAGGCAATGCCAGCTGTCTACTAATAAAATTCTAGGAATATTCTGCCTTAGTTATGATTCTAGGTATTTTTGACTTACACATGTAAGTGACATTCCCAGCTGCTGATGGGGAGGGTAGCTTAGGAGCTGCTGATGGTGTGCCTAGAGGGTTTGTGTTAATGTCCAGTTACCATGCCAATTGGTGCAGGACCTCAGACAGCAGGGCTAGAATCACAATTCACCTGGGCAGAAAGGAGCCCTGCCACCAGCTGGCTGATTGTCTGTAGGGGTTGGGAGAGTATTGA
Organism: Physeter macrocephalus; assembly: GCF_002837175.3. Taxonomy (NCBI): domain Eukaryota; kingdom Metazoa; phylum Chordata; class Mammalia; order Artiodactyla; family Physeteridae; genus Physeter; species Physeter macrocephalus. The sequence goes on along the minus strand of NC_041214.2, from coordinate 132,733,695 downwards.
CATAGATACCAGGAGAGTCTTGCTAATGAAGAACTGAGAGAAAGAAGGGAGAGAGATGGAGAGGGAGCAAGAATGAGAATTGAGTGTGTGTGTGTATGTGTATGAAGTATGAAATTTTTAAAAAGGCGAGTATTCTTCATTGTAGTTGGCTCATAGAACTACCTGCTTTCCTTTGCTGGTATTATTTTTACTTCAGCATGGTATATTAGTTGATAAAGTCTCTCAGATTCGTTGATTCATAGAGCAGACTTTCACTCAGCATTAGCTCTGTGCCTTGCACCATGCTAGGTGCTGGAGGATTCAAAGATGAATGCAAGGCTCACAGTCACAGGGAGAATAACAGTAAGCAGGATGCAGAGAAAGTGACCCAGAGGCAGAGTGGTTGAACAGCCTGCCTCCCTAGCATGTTAAGGAAGCATCACTCAAAGAAATTTGTAATCTATATATGGTTTTAAGGAGACTGAAGGGCACTGGTAAAATTAAGTGATAATGAAAAATACTTTATTTGGGGAGTTTAAGGTTTAGGTTTATGGATTTATTTGGAGGCTAAGCTATAATCCTTGAGAACCAATCATAGGCTGTGGGATAGGAATTGAGAATTCTAAAAATGTAAACCAGACATAAATGCAGTGGGTGATACGAGTGGAATGCTGCTATGGTGGAATCTCGGAGTTTGCACCATACCTGTCTTATTACCAACTGGTCTCACTGTCCATTGGCCTGTTGGTCAATATACAGTTTCCAGGGCCACCATAGTGTTAAAGTGTGGACTATGGGTCTTGCTGGTCTAAAACTTTTTCACCCACTCTTTTGTTCGTAAAAGTATAAACTGTCCACATGTTGATGTCATTCTGTATCTAGGAAGGTTCTAATTCCAAGTTAAACATTTTTTTGTTTCTAATGGTCTAGAAAAAAAAAATGAGGTGTTTCAGTTCTTGTGTTGACTACCAAATAATTCTAATACTTTTTCCCCCAGAATCCTTGATCAGAATTCCTCTTGGTCATTGACATTAACTTCTCACACACTTGAGAATTGGTGATATAGTCTTTAATGCAGTGTAAAGACAGATAAATAGTGTTTTGGTATAAATAATTTTGTAATGTGTATTTTTTATCAGATGTGATCAACAGCTATGCCCAAGGAAAACATGTATAATTAGGAATTTTTTTACTTGCAATACATCTTTTTTTGTCATTTTTTCAGGTTTTGTTTTTCAGTCAGTAGTTAAGAGTTCTTTGTAACACGTGCTATTGAAATTCCTTGAGATACGATGCAACTTGAAGTAACACTTATTTTTATTAATTTTCAGAGAGTGTTTGGATTGTGAGCAACTTAAGCTCTATCCTCGGGATCCATTATTTTAACATTTGGGAGAAACACATCCAGAAGGTATTGTATTTTGTCTCACTGCTCCACTTTTTAAAATGTAGTTAAGCCTTTTCAGTTATAGGAAAGAAAGAATATTATGCCATATTTAATTGTTTAGTTTTCTTAAGTTTCAGATATTGATAAACTAGTTGTTTGACATTTGTAACAGAGGAGAGGGATATATTTCAGTGTTGGTAAATTATGAATTTTGTGTGAGTAAAAGGAACCTGGTTTAGATGGAACCAGTTTTGCCTTTTTTAAACATCTGAGATATTTACATTTTACCTTTCCAGCATAGTACTATTTTAAAGAATGTTTTGATTTGAAAATGAGTTATAAAAAGTTTCTGTTTATCTAAGACCATGTGAAATATACATTAAACATTCAGGCAGTCTTAAAGTTCTTCCTGCCTATGACAATTCTACCTTCTAGCGTAGGGACCAGCTGCCATCTGTATTTTCATCAGGGCCCACGGACATATTCAACCAGGTCACCTGACTCTGCCTCTGAACATCCATCTGCTAAGTTCCCTCTGCATTATCACATGTGTCTAGGTTGGTGCGGCATAATAATTCATCTGCTCATAGACCCTGAATCTCAGGACATGTGATGTATTACTAGGGAGGAAGGATATTAAGATTGTCAGTTGAGAACTTACCTGCTTTGTGTTTCTGTCCTTTACAACCCCAAGACCCCGTGTGGATACACCAGCCGATTTGGCTGCGGTCAGTGGTGAACACAGTTCCCTTCATCCATACCCTAGGGTTTCCTTCTTGGTGTCCACCTTGATACCTCCCCCCAAGTCTTGTGTTTGTCTTTTATAAAACTTAGCAGCTGTCTTGCTTGGAATAGACACAGATGAAGGAAGAATGCATACATACATTTAATAAGATAATATATTTATTAAAGTTGTATTGAATAGGTCAACTTCTTTGAGTACATATTACTCTATTAACTGGATAGTCATGATCTATAGTCACGTGAAATGACAGAAAAATCAGTTTTACAAATTTTCTTAAATAATCACTTGTCAAGCACTATGAGTTTCTAGGATTGGATGAATATAGTCCTTTATATTTCCATAGAACGTTGTATTGAACTCTGTACGTTCAAGGTTATGGTCACTATCAGCAAAACAGCATTTTCTCCCTCTTCCTGCCAGAGGGGGAGGGTAAAAGCAAATAAGAAGTCTAAATAAACACATTAGGACTGTAAAAGGACTTCTAGTGAACTCCCAAATACTAAATTTAATTTTTATGTATGCTTTATCAATGAAAGAAAGGATATGATCAGAAACCCTGAATTTCGTGGAGTTTAAAGTTATCTTTTTAAACTAAGAATTAACTATTATAATTACATATTTAAAGACATAAACATTCAAATAGTTTATAACTATTAGTTATAGAGAAGATTATTACACTTTTTAAAGCCATTGGGAATTATCCATTTATGAAAATGTATCAGGTAATCTCAAAATTAAGAGTAGGTTGAATAGAATTGAACTGGTTACTAGTTTTTATTAATAAAAAATGGCCAAGAAATTAAGTTTAGTTGTAGGGTTGAGTAGAGAAATTCTTGTGTAAATTCTGAATAAGAATTGATTTTAAGTAATTCTTTTGAAAATAACTCATGATATGTCAGGCCCTTTTTAAAAAAAAGTTACTTATATTTAAAAAAAACAAAACAAAATACTTTACAGAAGTCTAACTTCATGTAGTTAAATTGGCACTCTTACTTGCTAGTTCAGAGATTTTTTACGTAAGCGTACCCTGCGTAACTACACTACACTCTACCCCAGGAGGTTTGTTGGTGTCTTTCCTGGTCAATACTGCCTTCACCCAACAGAAAAACCAGTCTTTGGCATCTTTTATCTTGGATTAGTTTTGCCTGTTATTGAACTTTATACGATTGGAATCATGTAGTATGAACTCTTTTATGTCTGATTTTTTGATTAACATTATGTCTTTGAGTCATCCATGTATGTATCATCTCCCTCTCCCCTCACCCAGTCGTATATATTCCGTTGTATGATTGTACCATCATTTATCCCTTCTACAGCAAATGGACATTGAATATCTTTTCAGTTTGGGGTTAAAATAAGGCTGCTATGACTTTTTTTTAATCTTTTGGTAGAAATAAGCATTCATTTCTGATAAGTATATGCACAGGAATGGAACTGCTATGTGGTGGAGTATATATATGTCTAACTTCAGTAAATAGGTACTTGGAGCACTTCTAAGGATATTTAGGAAATGTCAATCAGTGTATCTTTTACTAATGATGGTTCTTATTGTGAAATGGACTTTTCTCCAACTTTACGTAAACTCTAAAGTTGTTTTTTAGGAGTTGTGAAATTTTCCCATCTGTTAAAATTAAGTTGTCTGTTTTCTGATTCCATTATGATATGTGTTTGGTTCATGAAACTTAGATCTCCCCTAACTCTAGTGAAGGGAAATAGGACATAGAACCTTCCTAGACATACTTATGACTAAGGAAATACTGAAAATGGATTTTGAAACAAATTAGACATATCATATAATGAAGACTTTTACTTTATTGTTGAATTTTTTGGATACCTCTTTGAATATCTAAAACCGTAGATGCATTTGAGTTTCTGATGAATGTTTCTTGCTACCTTTATCTGGGTTTGTATTACTCTGTTTGGTGATCTAAAGTGAAGTTATTCATTCTAGAATGTAAGTACTTGAGAAATTTTGTATTAATCTTTTTCTTAGTCTTTATTATAGAGAAGAGCTGTTCAGTAGAAATATAATGTGAGCTCAAATTTTAAGTTTTCTAGTAGGAATGTTTAAAAAAAGGAAAAAGAAACTAGTGAAGTTAGTACGATATTTTATTTATCCCAACATCTGAAAACTATTATTCCATTGCTTAATTAGTATAAAATTATGAGATATTTTACATTCTTTTTTCTCATTCTAAGTTTTTGAAATTCAGGGTGTATTTTTACTTTACAGCCCATCGCAGTTCAGACTAGTCAGTTTTAAAGTACTCAGTAGCCGCTTGTGTCTTGTAGGTAGCATGGTTATAAAGTTACATCTCAGAGTTTTTTAAAGATAGTGCTTTAGTCTAATTCATATCTAGTTAAAATTATCCTAAAAAATTCAATAGAAAGATGCCATGCAGATTCTAATATAGTATGTTTCAGCAGGTCTCAAACAGCCTGTTTCCTTCACTGTTGGAATAAATAACATTGTTTTTTTTGTTTTGTTTTTGGTTGAACATGAGATACAGCAATTAGCCAGTGTTTACAGGACATTTGTATGAAAAATACATATCTTTAAACTGTAAAATCACAATTCGTAACAACAGATCAACATCGTCCATCTTCCTCTAGGTTATATGCTAGATAGAATTTTAGTTTGTTTTTTGGTTTTTTTTTTTGAGCGTGGCTGGTTTACTTTTAATATGATAAATTGACATATGATGTAACTCCACTATCTTCTGAGTAAAATAGGGCAGCTAAAAAAAGGTTGTATGTATACATATAGATGTACCTATGACTTTTCGTTAATGAAGATATTTAAAGTTTACCTAGATTTTGAGGGTTAATGTTTCTTCATGTATATATTTGCCAGGTGAGATGAAGCAAGACCTGTCAGTTGTCTCACATGAACTTGGGTCAGATTTTGCTACCAGATTGGTTTGCTTTAAACTTTAGTGTTCAGAATTTGGAATGTGAATAAGGAACTACTAGTCTGTGAAAATGGTCATGTGTGGAGGGCTGTCATAAGCAGTAAAGCCCAGTAAGCAATACTGGCCATAATCACATGCGTTAGTGGTTATTTTGGGTTCCTGATATAAGGTAGTTTTTTAATAGCCATTCCCACCAACACATTTTTTAATAGCACTCCCTCCTCCCTTTTAAATGAAGTCAACTATACTTTTTGACACCCAGTTATAATAGTACATGGTATTTTTTAAAAAAAGAAAATCCATCCTCCACTTATAAAAGCCTTCACCTCAGTTATAGTAAAACTAAAGTTCTTGCATTAGCTGATAAGGCCACGGCATCTTCTTGATGAGACCTGTGCTGGTGACCACTCCACTCAAAGTGGGAGCTGCATCTCCACTCTCTTTTCATTTTCCACAGCACTTACCATCTTTAAAATACTATGAATTTTTTAAATTAATTGTTTATTGATTGTTTTCCCCTTCTAGAATGAAAGTGCTCTGAGAGCAGGAATCTTTTTCTGTTGTGTTTGTCACTGATATATCTGAAAGAACCTAGAATAATTCTGGCCACAATTGGTATAGCCACTATGGAAAACAGTATAAAGGTTCCTCAAAAACTTAAAAATAAAACTACTATATGATCCAGAAATCCTGCTTCTAGGTATATATCCAGAGAAAGTGAAATCAGGATCTTGAAGAGATATTTGCATTCTTATTTCTTTGCAGCATTATTTAGAATAGCCGAGACATGGAAGCAGCCCACATGTCCATTCACATATAAGTGGATAAAGAAAATGTATCTACATAAAGTGGAATATTATTCAACCTTAAAAAAAAAAAGAAATTCTGTCATTTGTGACAACATGGATGAACGTAGAGGACATTATCCTAAGAGAAATAAGCCAGATACAAAAGAATAAATACTACATGACCCCACTTATATGAAGAATCTAAAAGAATCAAACTCATAGAAGTAGAGAATAGAATGGTGGTTACCAGGAAGTGTGGGAGGGGGAAACAGAGAGCTGTTGGTCAAAAGGTACAAACTTTCAATTACTCAAGTCCTGGAGATCTACTGTACAGCATATTACCTATAGTTAGCAATAGTGTATTTTATACTTAAAAATTTGCTGAGAGTAATGTTAAGTGTTCCTATCACACAAAAAGAGGGCGGGAGGAAACTTTTGAAGGTGATGTATGTGTTTATGGTATTGATAATGGTGATGGTTTCACAAATGTATACTTACCTCTAAACCCATCAGTTGTATACCTTAAATATGTACAGCTTTTTGTATCTACATCATATCTCAATAAAGTGGTTTAAGAGAACACTGGACATCTAGAAGTAGCTCATAAGTATTTATTGACTAAATATTTATTGAATATATGAAGAAGATACACTATTTTTCACTCGTGAAAATTTGCCTTTATGGACTTTCTGGGGCAGGGAATATTTAAAGGAAGAGAAAACAAAAATCTTCAGTTATATTTGTAATAATACATTTTGATAATTTGAATTAGTTGAAAGTAGTTTATTCATCAAACTGATATGTATATCGCTATTAAGAGTAATATGTAAATATGAGGTTTTCCACAAATAGAGTGTAATATTATAGTCAGGTAATTTATCTTCAGAGTATACATATGTGCATTTTTCCGTTTCGTTACCAAATATTGGTAATCAGTTTGAGAAATAACGTTTATAAGAGATATCCTCTGTAAAATATAGAGACATTCATTGTATTTTGGTATCTTAAAATCAGTATGAATCAGGCAGACCTTGTGGTTTTTAAGAAGTAGTTTCTATATAGTAAAGTATAGGTTATCATTCTGTTTTATACAGATATTTTCTAATTGTAGTTTTTGAAAATTTCAGTTTGTGGTCATCTACAATAAATGTTTTTAAAATAGTATAAAAATGTAATCAAAGACTTTTACAGTATTAAGAAATGGTATTTGCTACTCTAGAATACATTCAAAGGAGATGTTATAAATGTTTACTCCATTATAGGATAGGTAACTTTATGAGATGACTTAAGCAAACTCTTTCCTGCAAGTCTATTTGCAAGTTTTTGGTTTTATATTATGCCTTTATATATTCAACACATGATAGCAGGCAACCATGTATATGACTATTTCTATAATCATTTTTATTAGAACAGGAAGAATTATGAGATTGATTTCTTTCTTTTTCCACCTCCATCTTCTAAATTCAAGCTTTAGTACTTCATACTTGTTAGACAGTTACTATAGTAGCTTTCTAACTGGTCTTTTACCTTTTAGTTTTTATTATCCAATATGTTCTACACACTACAGCACAATAAAACTTTATGAAGAAATAATCATTACCCTGAACACAAAGACCTTTGCCCACAAGATAAAGGCCAAGTCCTGTTTCTACCCGGCTCCTGCATCATATTCCATTTGCCTAATCCTTGAGCATGTTAATTGCACACTTCTTAAACTGCCACCGTTTTTGCCATCTTCATCTCAGATGTGTTGTGATCTTCCTCTGTCTCTAGTTCTCTTTTACCAAAACACTACCCATCCTGTGATTTGTATGATCACCCTAAAGAAAGGAACACATGCCCTCTTGCACTCTCTCAGTAGTTGATGAGTACCATTCACATGACATTATTTTATTGGTCTTTTCAGCAAGATTGTAAACTTCTGAAGGGAAGAGACCTTATCTTTTATAAAATTGTGATTTACAAAGCACAGCTTGATGCCTCCCATATACAGGGTGATACAGGGTGATAAATTGAAGTGTTGATGAAAAAAACAACTCCAGGGTATGCCCTGGAGCTTTAGAGACAATAAAAGGATTTAAAAATTCATCCTGTATTCATTGAATATTAGGAAAGTTATTTAAACTTATTGTGCAGTAGTTTTTGCATGGGGTTTGTGTGAAGATGAAATGATAGCGTGTATGTCAGAAATTTGTAGGTTCCAGAGTTTGATACAAGTGTTTGTGATAATACCCAAACTGTATTTTGTTGTGTATATAAATTTCTTTGGCTTAACTTAATGTGAAGTATACAGAATGTTGTTTTAATGTTCCTTACCTGAATGATGGCAAGATTGATTTAATGTTAGCTGAATGTGTATTCTAATAAATCTCTTTACTGTTCATCTGAAACAAGAACAAAAATCCAGATGCCTTTGGTGAAAGTAATGAGTTAACCTTTTTGGACTGCAACAGTTTCAAAGATGAATGAATTTAAAAGTTTTGCTAACTTTCCAGAATTGATCCTTAATTCCTCATACTGAATTACATTGGGGTTAAATACATTTTTTGAAGGGCATCTTTTCACAGATTTCCATAAATTTCTTAAAGGTGACCCCATCCCTGTCAGTTTTATTTCCTAGGAGTATTTAAAACTAAATAGCTTACCTGGCTAGTGCAGGTTTTAAACAGGACTGAATTTGCGAAAAGCTTTTTATTTGATTGGGGATAAGTTCTGGTGCTAAGAACAGTATTTTGGAATAGAAGAAGTTTCTGTCTTCCAGAGATTTTTTTCCCCTCAAAAACAAAATCTGAATGTCATGCATACCTGGATGAGAGCTGTAAATTAGCTTAAAGAAAGAGGTAGGTTGAGGTTCAGGGGGAGATGAGTTTCATAAGACCAGCATCTTAAACCATGAATGCTGTCATCACACGTAAAATAGGCCCTGAAAATGTGGGCCTGTTATGGTCTTCTGTATTTAAATGCTCAGATATTGGTGACACAAAGTGGTAACAGAAACTGAATTTGTAAGGAGGAGGCAATGATTGTGGTTTCTGAGTCTTCCTTACTCATAACAAAATATGATGTGCAGTTTGGATAACATTCTTTTGACCACTAAAGAGGCTTGGGAAGTTAACCTTATAGGCCGCCCAGATGCTTTTAGGCAGTCAGTATAGAGAACCCTTACTTATTACCTAGGGTATAAAGTTTAGAAAATACTAAGCCTTTTTTTTTTTTAAGGCTTGCTTTTACTTTATATTACAGACAAAAATTCTGAAAGAAAGTCTGTGTTTATTCTAATAGAAATAGATATAACCTGACAGCGAAAATTATTAAAGTTACACTGACAAGTGTATTAAAAATATGTGCATGGAGTTTTTGTATTAATACTGAGTTCATGCTAAGCTGCCATTTTCATGGTAATTTCAGGAAATAAGAAATGGATAACATTTTCATTTTATTTAAGTACTCCCATGAGTTTCTATTAAGGGTGAAAACGTCATGACAGTATTTGTTACAAAGTCACATCCAATTTAAACCTAGTCTGGTGACCACAGAATACTATTATTTTAGCTTAAGTCTTCTACAAGATAATGTAACGTCTTTTCCTCTTGGTTACTTTAATGTAAAATGAAGATTATCATGCTTTTTTTCTTTCCCACCAAAATTGTCTGAAATAAATCTATGTGAACTATTTAAAACATTCAAGTTTCAGCATTTAGATTTTTATTCTGATAGGCTTATCACATGATCACGAGTCACTAGCTTATAAGCTTGTGTTTTAAAAGAAAACATTTATTAGGGATAGGATTCCCATTTTCTCCTGAGAGAAGGCAGAAGTAGTTGTTTTCTTTCTTTGTTTTATTAAAAAAAATAATTAACCCAAGGGATATATTTCTCTTTTACCTCTTATGCAGACACTTAAAGAGTTGCCACCATCATGGCCACAGTTCAATATGTGATGAGGAAAATGCTGGTCTTAGAATCGTAAGATTTATATTTGAGCCATAGCTCTCCATGGGGACTGCTAGCAAATTGCTTAACCTGAGCCTCAGTTTCCTGATCTGTAAAACGAGGATACAACCTACATCACAGGAATAGTCCACAAAGTAAATGAGGAAATAAAGTTCGTTGTCACCAGTGTAACGTTCTAGAAAGATAACATGTTATTGACAATGTTGTTAATTCTATATTTTTCAAAAGAAATAAGTTTTTGGATGACCACTGTTTACTCAATAGCACACTCTTCTAAATTAGGATCTTTTCTTACACACATTTTGCATTTTGCTTTCTTTGTTTCTCCTCCACTTTAAGAGTTTTCATAAACTCTGGTCTGTACTTTTTTTTTTTTTTTTTTTTTTTTTGCGGTACGTGGACCTCTCACTATTGTGGCCTCTCCCGTTGCGGAGCACAGGCTCCAGACGCGCAGGCTCAGCGGCCGTGGCTCACGGGCCCAGCCGCTCCGCGGCATGTGGGATCTTCCCAGACCGGAGCGCGAACCCGTGTCCCCTGCATCGGCAGGCAGACTCTCAACCACTGCGCCACCAGGGAAGCCCTCTGCTCTATACTTTTGAACGCCTTTCAAATTTGAACCAGTTAACATCTGACACCTACTGACCCAGTTCCCTCCACTTCCTCTAATCCTGCCCTCCACATACACAGTTGCTTGTTTTTGCTGGGTGATTAAACTGGCCATCATTTGATTTTCAAAGATCTAGATTAATACAGGGTTAGAAACAGCAGCTTCTGAATGCATCTGAACTCTAAAGCAAGGTGTCTAACAGCCAGTAATAATTTTCCCCCCCAGAGAACAATTAGTAAAACCCCACATGGACTTGCTTTTTCTTTCATTGTATAGCATTTATAGGTTTTAAAAGTGATTTCTGCTCACATATCCAGATTAAAAACATTTTTTTCAGTACGTATGAGTTTGTGAAATAACTCACCCCATGTGTAAGTACTTCAAAATGCATGCCCTTAACTACTGTTTGAATTTTTATAGATTTGTACTTTTGCTGACTGCAAGAAAATAAAAGACCTAGCGCCAGTTCTTACTGGGTCAAGATTTATTTTAAAGTATCAACATTTCCTCAGCTTTTTAATACTTAAAAAGTCATACAGATTTTCCTGCAAAGAGGTTTAACAGGCTTTATTCCAGGAAGGAAAATTCAGGATGCTTATGCTGTGGTAGTAACAAAAACAGTGTACAGTTGACCCTTGAACAAGACAGGAGTTGGGTCACCAGCCCCCCACCCTGTGCATTTGAAGATTTGCATATTACTTTTGACTCCCCCAAAACTTAACTACTAATAGCCTACAGTTGACCATAAGCCTTACCGATAAAATAGTCAATTAACATGTATTTTGTACGTTAAATGCATTATGTACTGTACTCTTACAATAAAGTAAGCTAGGGAAAAGAAAATGTTATTAAGAAAATCATAAGGAAAAGAAAATGCTAGTACTGTGCTGTATTCATCCATATGCTAAGTTTACATCATCTGTTAAGATGAATTGTTTGTCAGTACCTACATCAATATTGTCTTATATGATGTAAAACGTTGTAGATGTTGTATGCTTTATTAACATTAGACATCAAACATGAAAAGATCATGTGAAAATTTCATATTTATTTACAGATATAACAATTCATGCGTTGATAATGAAGAAGAACAGTATGATCGCTTTATGGTAGCCTAGTGTAATCAATACAGTTGTTTCACGGCAGCCCAGCCTATACACTAATGAATGAATCCTTATAAAATTTTTATGGCATACCGTATTACACTCATGTTCGGGGAGCATACTGTACAGTAATGTAATTCTTTGAAGGCAAAGTTATAAAACAAAATTAACACATTATTAATTTTATGTTAAATATCACTCGCCTTATGCCTATGTAAGGACAGACTAGTATCTACATACATTTTATGCATTTATGACATACCTTTTTCTTAACTTTTTGATATTTCTAGTCTAGGTGGTTTGTCTGAAGCTGTTTCAAATTGTCACAAATCTCAAAAAATTTTCCAATATATTTATTGAAAAAAATCCACATGTAAGTGGATCCATGTACTTCCAAACAAGGGTCAACCGTTTTTGGTGGATTTGTTAATAGAAATTCCCAGAAACTAGTCTACCCTAGAAATGTATTTTTATTTAAAGAGGCTAGTGGGGGCAGTAAGGACTAGTATATATATTTGTGTCTTCAGCATAGCTCTAGGTGCAGAAAATTTGACTGGTGTGATCTGAAAATAGACTATTAGTTTTTCGTGAAATGATCAGGAGACAAGTTGACCAAGGCAACTGGTTTGCCACGGTGGAGCCTTTATTGGGCAGTGGTCTGTGGAATGCATTGTAGAGGCACACTGACCTAAATCGGAATCATGGTGTACTCCTTACCTGCTGTATGACTTTGGGCAACCCACTCCACTGTTCTGAGCCTTAGTTTCTTCATCCGTAAAGTTACATAATATCTATTTTATAGGTAACAATTGAAGGAGATAATACATGACAACACTGTTGTCAATAACTGGTATTATTTGCCATCTAGTTAATAAAAGTTAATCATAATAGCTGGGAATTAACCCTCCAAATAGTTGTTTTAAAAACTTGCATTCCATGTTGAGAGTCATTAAAATATAGAAATATATTTGTGGCTTTTAAAAAGTCTTTAGAAAACCATATTCAAGTCAAAGCAGTATTTACAGGTAAGTGGATTGAATTTGACAAGGACTGAGACACTGTGGTGTGTGTGATGGTTTTGAACAAGTGTGAATCCTAACTCTGCCACTTACTTAGTGACTGTTGGCTTTGGGCTAGTAATCTTGCCTCCTAAGGCTCAGCATTCCCATCTGTAAAATGGGGATAATTTTATAGGGTTGTTTTGAAAATTAGAGGAATTAAACCATAGAACGCACAGTGCAGTTCCCGGCACATGGTCTGTAGTAATTTTTCGCTGTTCTTTTTAGTCCACAGATAGATAACTTTTGGACACGGCCTTGAGTACTTGTGGGAAATATAGTTCCTATTTTTTTTTTGATTGAATGGTTAATGTTGGAATTTTGGGAGTAAATGCTTTTTTCTTTTTATTTGTATAACGTTTAGTTGACTTACATTAAAATAAAATACTACAATGCTCTGAATCTCTTGTAGTAAAAATAGCACCTAGTTTATGTTTCGTAAAAATAGATGTTTACACTGCATCTGCTATGGTCTGAATGTGTGTCCCCCGCAAAATTCATATGTTGAAATACTAACAGCGCTCCCACCCACTCACCCAAGGTGATGGTTTTAGGAGGTGGGACCTTTGGGAGGTGATTAGGTCATGAAGGAAGACCCCTCATGAACTGGATTAATGCTTATCAAAAGGCTCAAGAGAAATCCCTTTCCCCTTCTGCCGTGTGAGGTATAGTGAGAAGATGGCTGTCTGTGAACCAGGGAACAGGCTCTCCCCAGGCAGTCTGCCCGCTCCTTGATCTTGGACTTCCCAGCCTCCAAAACTGTAATACATTTCTATTGTTTTATAATAGAATACCAGCCCATGGTATTCTATTACAGCACCCTGAATGGCCTACGACAGCATCCATTTTTGTGGTCACTCCATGGCTTTGTACTTTTAATCCAGTCTTTATTCGTGCATCTGCTTTCCTTCCTGTTTCATTTCCTGTATGTGGAGTGACCCAAAGAAAAAACAAGGTAGAGCAGGAAGAGGCGAAGATTGTACCAGAGGTCAATAATAGTCAACCCTAGGATGATCAGAGGTACTTTCTGCATTAAAGTCCTCAGTTAAGTTGATTCATGACTACTTTTTGAAGTTTCACCAACACGATAATTTGTATTGCTTTTGTTTACTGTTGTAAAATATGGTGAGAAGATTTTAAAGGAAATCTCTGCTTTTCTCAACAGCTTTCAATAATTTTATTTAGAGCTGTAATTCATCCAATAATTTTTCAAAATGACAGCTAATAAAATATTGCTAATTTTATAATTACCATATATTATAGGTATAATATTTAGGATAGAGTTAAGTGTAGTCTATATAAAGTTAATTTTTTATATCCTCTATTTTGGGCCCAGTATGTCTAGAGTAAGTTATTCAATGGTATAGGGATTTTACCTTATAGGAATTTTCAGTTTATAAGACTTTTATGAGGAGGCAGTATGGTTTGGTAGGTTGTTATACTGAGAACATGAAGAGTTATTAGTTTTGAATAGCTGTAGTTTGGGCTGTGTTAACGACTAATTGGTTGGCTTTGAGTTAAAAAGCAAAACCTGATGACTCTAAGCCCTTTGACTCAAACTGTAACTGACTCTCAACCCACCTTCTTCTCCAATCAGGGATAAAGGGGTGCATCTCAAATGAATGAAGGTGTCCCACGGCTGCCTTCCAGTGTGTGTTCACACACAAAGGAAACGTAATTATTTTATTTAATTCATCATCTGATTTTATTTGGCCTTGGGACCTCCTCACCTCACTTCTTATTACCACCTAATTTTCTCGCTCTCCTTCCCTTTCTTCCTTTCTTTTCGGGTGAGCACTAATAGTTCTGCAGAATCTGGCTAGGCATATAATGGTTTAGAATATAATTTTATTATTTGAAGTATTTTAAAGCTCTATATTCGGAATGTCTTTGCTTTGGTTATATGTTTATTTTCAATTCTTAGTTAAGAACAAACGCACTGTTTATACAGTCATTCCTATGAGAAAATATGATTCACATTGAGAGATCTTGTTTATTGTCATATGACATGTTCTCTAGGCATGCAGCATAGAAAAGGGAGAAAACATCCGACATCCATCTTCACTTTAGCTCGACCTAACACATTTCGGGAAACTGAATATTTGAAAAATGTTTCTGTGTTGATTAAGATATAAGTAATAGAAGACCTTACTAAAATAGCTTAAACAGTAAGGAGTATATTGTCTCACCCAACAGGAAGTTTAGATTACTGGTCGTTAATTAATTGTCATAATAACGTTATCAAGGACCCACAAGGTATTTTCCATATTTCTTCTCTGCCATCTTGAGTGTTTTGACAGTGTCACTCTTCATGGTTGCAAGATAGCTATTTTTCCATGCTACTTTTTTTTTTGAAGTGGGGAGAAACATTTTCTAGTAAACTTCATTGGCCATAATTGTAGCATAGACCTGTGCCTAAACCCCTTTTTGGCCGAGTAGACATTACTTGTCTTAAGCAGCTTGACCTAATCAATTTTCACCTTCTAAGGGTAAGAGGGTGAGTGTTCTGCCAGCAAGTAAGAAAGAGGGAGGCTCTGAGGATAGAGCAGTGAACAGAAGGGGGAAAAGCTGCTGCCCCCTTGGAGCTTACATTTTATTGGTAAGATAGACAAAAATATAAAGCAATTTCATGACCTCTTATGAACAAGTGCTAAATTAAAATTAGAGAAGGGAACATGGAAGGTCTGGGATGGGGTGTGCGTGCAATTTCAGATTATGTCCAGGGAAGTCTCACCCAGAAGATGCCTTGAGTAAAGGCCGAGTTGGCTTGGGAGCTGATGATGCAGCTCTCTGGGGAGAAGAGTGTTCTAGTTAAACGCCCTGTGGCTGGAGTGGGGTGAATAAGGAAGGATCACGGAAGTGAGGTCAGAGGGGGAAGCCACTAGACAGTTTTGAGCAGAGGAGTGATCCAATGTAACATTCTTACATAATCACTTTGGCCGTTGTGTTAAATGGACCAAAGGGGCATTAAAAACAGAAGCAAGGGGGCTTCCCTGGTGGCGCAGTGGTTGAGGGTCCGCCTGCCGATGCAGGGGACGCGGGTTCGTGCCCCGGTCCGGGAAGATCCCACATGCCGTGGAGCGGCTGGGCCCGTGAGCCATGGCCGCTGAGCCTGCGTGTCCAGAGCACAGGCTCCTCAACGGGAGGGGGGAGGCCACAACAGTGAGAGGCCCGCGTACCGCAAAAAAAACAAAACAAAAAAAACAGAAGCAAGGAAACCAGTTAGGAAGCTTTTGTAATAATCGAGGAGAAATGATGGTGACTAGGATGGGAGCAGTAAGAAGTAGTTGGATTCTGAATATTTCTAATGGAAAACCCACAGAATGTGCTGAGGAATTGGATGTGAGGTGTGAGAAGAGGAGAGGCCTCTAGGGTGGCAGCCAGGGTTTGAGGCCTGAACAATTAGAAGAATGGAGTTGATATTATCTGAGATTAGGAAGAACAAGAACTCAGTTATTGATACATTAAATTTGACATGTCCAATAAACAATTATATATATAAATATTTCTTGAAGACAGATCAATATATATAACAAAACAAAAAAAACAGAAGCAAGGAAACCAGTTAGGAAGCTTTTGTAATAATCGAGGAGAAATGATGGTGACTAGGATGGGAGCAGTAAGAAGTAGTTGGATTCTGAATATTTCTAATGGAAAACCCACAGAATGTGCTGAGGAATTGGATGTGAGGTGTGAGAAGAGGAGAGGCCTCTAGGGTGGCAGCCAGGGTTTGAGGCCTGAACAATTAGAAGAATGGAGTTGATATTATCTGAGATTAGGAAGAACAAGAACTCAGTTATTGATACATTAAATTTGACATGTCCAATAAACAATTATATATATAAATATTTCTTGAAGACAGATCAATATATATTTTTTTAAAGGATGACTTTGGCCATTAATAACAGGAAAAGGCTTCAGAAATGTATATATATTCAAACAACAGCAATAAGGAGAGAATACAAAAGGGGGAAATAAAAGTGTTATGCAGGGGGAGGACTATTTTACGTTCCATTGAACAAATACAGGGAAACACTGGAACTAATTTTTAAATAGAGTATTCAAAGAAACATTTATACACTGAGCATTTATTTAGTGCCTACTATATTTTAATTTCAAAAATTGCATATTAAATATATTTATTCCTTGAGTCAGTACCTCAGTTTTGAAGCCCCAAATCATATTAAAAATACACATTAGAAAAAGAAATACACCACAAGGACCAATGATACGGATTTAGTGTATGTCTGTTTACTCTGAACATGATGCAATAAGTGATCCTTCTAAAGACGTGTGTTGTTAACTGTCCAGGTTATTCCTCCCGCACCCCAACTTCCTCAGTATTGTGCAGCCTATGGCTAATGCACAGGCATATTATTCAGTAGTGATCCAAGTCAGGAGAAAGATCAGTACAATATATCTTAGGCGAGTTTATCCATATGAATGGCTTTTCTTTTGAAGAGGAATTAGTCCAAGATGTCTTTTAACCAGATTATTGCACTTATTTACATTTAACAAGGATGCCGCACATAGCTACGGTTTTCAATCTTGCGTGCATCACGTAAAATGCTGAGAAGCACCTTGTCAAGTACCTTTCATATTATAGGTGCTCAAGAAATATTTAGGTAGAAAATTTGATTTAGAACATTATCATTTCTAATTTATTTAAAAACTTGAAAAAATTATGGGACATGAAGTAGTAGGCATCGCTTGATAGAACGTGCCCTATCCATAATGTGAGGTTGTTGAGAAAACGGAATTATAATTGTTTTGTCAGATAAAAGTGCTGTGTAATAAATACAAGAAATTATTTATTGAGCAAAGAAGTGTTGCTCTTTAAAATGGATTAGGCTTTTCTCATCACACTTTTGGCCAATCATGGTGAATATATGACCTTTGGCCTATATGACCAGTGAGGGAAAATGTGTATATTTAGAGTGGAAATCTGTTTGTTCAGAACATGAAGTGTACTGAATGACTTCAGTTTACCTATTTCTCATGTTAAGTAATTTTTGCAAAATGACCATCTCTCATGAGAGAGTTGTGCAAATTTACAGTAATTAAGCAAGCATTTATGTTAGGTTTATTTGCAACCAAATTGATGGTAGATATGAATTAGCCTCATTCTTTGATTGACCAAGCTATAAGTTTTTAATCTACAAACTTGCTTTCAAGTTCTTTAGAGTGTATTTCTTTATATTCTCCTTTGCTTTTGTCTTTTAAAAAAAGGAGAGTTTGCAAAATCTATTGCCTAGCAGTTAGCATTTGTTCATGTGTGCAAATGATTAAGATGCTTACCTAAACAAGATTCTTGTCAAAGTAAAACTCTTACAGCAGCTTACTTTTTTATTATGTAAACATGAATGATATAAACAAGGAATATATTTAAATTATGAAGCACAATATCAAAGTGATCTCCTGAGAACCTACCAACCAGCATGGGATCAGGACTTTACTAATACAGTTGCATCTGTCAGCATGTGCCTCTCCTTGCCTATACCTTTACCCTTACTGCCCTCCCTGACCCCCAGCTACTCTTCAATTTTGTGTTAGTCATTTACTTTCTTTTTATTATCACGTGGTTTCTTAAATAATATGCTGTTTAATTTTACTTTTTTGTTAAGTTTTGTAAAATTGGTAGCATACTGTGTGTAGTCTTCTGAGACTTTTTTTTTCATTTATTGTGTTTCTTTGACATTTATTTATATTGTTGAATGTAATTGTAGTTCATTTATTTCACTGCTGAGTAATATTCCATTGTATGAATTTATTTTCTGTCCTGTTGGTGGACACCTGGGTTATTGTTGTTGGGTTTTTGTTTGCTTGTTTTATTCATTTTTGATATATCTATTTTGATGTATCTATACATTGATACAGATGTGTCTGTGTGCGTGTATCAGCAATCATTTGTATGTGTACTGGTGTACATGTGCAAGACCTGAGAATAAATACCTAAGAGTAGAAGCATAGAGAATGTTCAGCTGTATGAAATAATGCCAAATTGTTTTCTGAAGTCTTTGGACCATTTTACCTTCCACTAGCAATGTATCAGAACCTCCTGTTGAGCCAAATCATTGCCAAAACTCAGAATTGTCAGGCTTCTTAACTTCTCCTAATTTAGTGGCTGCAAAATAGCATCTTATTATGGTCTTAATTTGCTTTTCTGTGATTGCTGATGAGGTTGAACATCTTTTCATGTGATACCCAACATTGGTATTTTTCTTACACAAAATGCTTGTTCATGTCTTCTGTCTATGTTCATGTACTTAAGATCGTGCATTAAATGCAGTTATTTTTTAAATTTTTAAATTTTAAAATAACACACAGAGAAGTTGCAAGTACAGTAAAGATACATTTTTTTTCCCCTGAAGATTTGATTTGATGCTCCATCACCCCTAAATAAATGAGTGTATGTTTCCTACAAACAAGAACATTATCCTAAAAACCACAATAAAAACCATTAAAATCAGGAAATTAATGCTGATGCATCACTACCATCTAATCCTCATGTCCCATTCACTTTTCAAAAGTCATCCCAATAATGTCCTTTATAGTAAAAGGTTCCAATTTAGAATCACGCCTTGCATTTTACTTGTCACATCTCTTTAGTCTTTTTGTCAATCTGAAACCATTCTTCAGCCTTTGTTTGACTTTCAAGACCTTGGCACTTTTGAAGACTATGTAGGCCAGTTATTTCATAGAACGTCTCTTCCTTTAGGTTTGTCTGCTGTTACCTTATGATTAGATGTAGGTTATGAATATTTGGCAGGAATATCACAGACGTTACACTGTGTCTTCTCTTCTCATCTTGTAAGGTGGCATCTGGTTTCATTTTGACCTGTTACTGCTGAAGTTCACTTGGATTACTTGATTCGGAGGATGTTGGCCAGGTTTCTCTACTGTGAAATTACTCATTTTTCCTCTGTAATTAGTAATTATTTTGTGTGAAGGTGCTTTGAAACTGTAAATATCCCCGTCCTGGTCAAACTCTCATTTAATTAATTAATTTATTTGTATCACTGTGAGTACATGATTCTGTGTTTTATTCAGTGAGCTATAATGCATTACTATTGTTACTTATTTTGATGCTCATCTTACCCCGAGTTAGCCGGTGGGATCCCCTTCAAGTTGGTTTCTGTGTCCTTTTGACATGTCATTCCTCGACCATATTGCTACCTCCAATTTCATTCCCATATTATAGAGTTAAACCACATTTTTTCCCTTTTTTGTACCTCCTCTCTAACAGTGGGATACTTGCCTATTGTTATCCTAAATTTACTTACTTATTTGATCAGTTTCCCTGTATGTGGTCGATCTGCCGTTTCCATTGACCCTCCACCACCCCACAATTCTATTTGAGCTTCAAAGCCACTTATGTGGAAGCCCTCCTCACCCCACTTGGATTCCTACATTGCACAGCATGGTGCATCGTGCGTCTTTTTATGGGCACCCTGATCAGGTGTTGACACCCATCGTTGGAGCACTGCCATGCAGGGTTCTGCTCACCCTCAACCACGCTTCCAGAGCTTGGGCACGGACTCCCATGCCACATTGTCCCCTCCCTCCACCACGGACACCTGCCTCATCCTGCTTGGGCTCTGACTCCCCTTATTAGGGCTGCCCCTTTGCATTTTTAATTAAAATGTTATACCACACACACACACGCACACGCACACGCACACACATACATTCTGGATACCAAAATCTTTTTTGGCAACGTGCTTTGTGGTATTGTAGTTTATCTTTTCTCTTTATTGTATTTATTGATGAATGGAAGTTTTTAAGTATGATGCATTTGGAGTTATTAATCATATGCTTTATAGTTCACCCTATGTCCTAAGAAAACCTTCGCTACTCTGAGTTCATAAAGAGATCTCTTATATTTTGTTTTAAAAATGTTAGAGACTTGATTTCTCTCCTTAAAACTTGAATTCCTCTGGAATTTATTTTTTATATATTATATAGTAGAGATCCAATTTCTTTTTCTCCCCCCAAATGAATAACCAGTTGTTTCACCACTATTGAATGATTCCTCCTTACTTCAGTGATCTGCAATGCAACTTTTATTAAATATCATTTTCCTTATGTGTGAAGGTCTGTTTCTTCTCCAGGGGTCAGTTTGTCTCTTTTCCAGGAGCGCACTAACTTAATGGGTAAAGCTTTAAAATAAGTCTCCATATAGGTAGAGCACATTCTGTACAGTATACAGTATGCTTTTTCTTGTTGGATGGCTTGTCTCTTACGGGCTTTTGCTGTCCCATTGTAAATTTTAGAGTCATCTTATAAAACCTTTGGATTTCGATTGGCATTGCATTCAATGTATTGGTTCAGTTTGAGGAGAATTACCATGTTATAGTTTTGAGTCTTTCTATCAGGAACATGGTATGTCATCCCATTTATTTAGGTTGTATTTAATAATGTCTTCCAATATTTTCTCCGTATAGAATTTGCAGTATTTACAAGTTACTTTTGTTCTTTAGACACATTTTCTTGTTGGATGTTTTTTAAATGTTATTTTCTGTTTGTTACTGGTTTGTAAAAACAGTTGATTTTTTAATGTGATTTATATTTAGTTACAATTAATTGAACACTAAAACCTGTTCAGATTAAATGTCAGACATGCTCAAAAGCAAATAAGTCAGATTAGAAGTCCAGGTTTCTACTCTGAAATTACTTTTGATGTTTTAATAATTCCTAGCTAATCATTGTGGTTTTTTTACAGCTTTATGGGGATAATTTACATACCATAAAATTTACCCATTTAAAGTGTTCTTTATAGCCACACGGGTGTGCAGCCAACACCACCACTGAATTTTTGAACGTTTTCAGGAACCTAAAAGGCACCCCATATCCATTGGCGGTCACTCCTATCCTCCTCCATCTTCAGCCCTAGGTGATTACTAATCTACTTCCTGTCTCTGAATTTGCCTATTCTGGACATTTCACATAGATGGAATCATATAATACATGTTTTTTTGTAACTGGCTTCTTTCACTAAGCATAATAATTTGCAAGATTCATCTATATTGTAGCATATATCAGTAGTTCATTCCTTTTTATGGCTGAATAATATTCCATTTTATTGAATATTATCACATTTTGTTATTCATTGGTTGATAGACACATAGGTTGCATCTAATTTCTGGCTGTTATGAATAATTTTGTTGTAAGCATGCATATATAGGTTTTTGTGTGGACATAAGTTTTCCCTTCTGTTTATACCTTGGAGTAAGAATTCTGGGTTATATAGTAACTCTATGTTTAACTTTTTAAGGAGCTGCCAAACTGTTTTCCAAAGAGGCTATGCTATTTTATTTTATGTCTCATCAGCAATGTGTGAAGGTTTCAGTTTCTCCCTATCCTCCCTAACCTTTGAATTATTCAGTCTTTTAAAAAAATATGTATCTATTCTAGTGGGTGTATAATGAAATCTCGTAGTTTTATTTGCATTCCTCTAATAGGTCATGATGATGAGCATCTTTCTGTGTATTTACTAAACATTCATGTATCTTTGTTGAAGTCTTCAAATCTTTAGCCTGTTTTTTAAAATTGATTTATCATCTTATTCTTGAGGGCTAAGGCTTTTAATATGCTGGATACCATTTCTTTATCATGTATACATGATAAAGAATATATATAGAAAATATTTGCAAATATTTTCTCCCATTATGGGACTTGTCTTTTATCTAAATTGTGTCTTTTGGAGAATTTGATGAAGTCCATTTTTTTAATGGATTGAGCTTTTCTTGTCGTATTTAAGAAATCTTTCCCTGACCTAAGGTCACGAGTTTTGGGTTTTTTTTTTTCCCCTTATGCTTTCTTCTAGAAGTTTTGTAGTTTTAGTTCTTACAGTTTGAGCTGTGATCTATTTTGGGTTACTATTTTTGTATGTTGTGAGGTAAATGTTTATACTTATTTATCAATTTATTTTTGCATGTGAATATCCAGCTGTTCCTGCACCATTTATTAAAAAGACTTTTTTCCCCATTGAATTGCCATAGCACATTTGTTGAAAATCAAATGACCATGAATGTGAGAATTTATTCTGGGCTATCTATTCTGTTTCATTATCCAAATGTCTATTTCTATGCCAGTATCACACTGTGTTGGTTATTAGAGCTTTATGTAAGTTTTGAAATCAGGTAAAGTCCTGAAACTTTAATCTGCCTTTTCAATATCGTTTGGATATTTTAGGTTCTTTAGACTATCGTATATATTTTAGGATCAATTTCGACAAAAAACAGCATGATGGGATTTTGATAGATCAATTTGGGGAGAATTGCCATCTTAACAATACTGAGTCTTCCAATCCATGAATGTGGAATGGATCTTTGTTTATTTAGACCTTTAATGTCTCTTAACAGTGTTTTGGATTTTAAGTGTATGGCTTTTGCATTTTTTAATTAAATTTATTCATAAGTCTTTTATTTTTTGCTACTATTGTGAGTGAGGGGAACTTTTAAAATTTCATTTTTGGATTGTTTGTTGCTAGTATATAAAAATGCAACTAATTTTTTTTTTTTTTTTTGGTATGCGGGCCTCCCTCTGTTGTGGCCTCTCCCGTTGCGGAGCACAGACGCGCAGGCTCAGCAGCCATGGCTCACGGGCCCAGCCGCTCCGCGGCATGTGGGATCCTCCCAGACCGGGGCGCGAACCCGGTTCCCCTGCACCGGCAGGCGGACGCGCAACCACTGCGCCACCAGGGAAGCCCCCAACTAATTTTTATACATGGATCTTGTATCCTACAATCTTTCAAAACTTTCTTAATTTTAATAGCTTTTGTTTTGTTTTGTTTTGTTTGCTTCCTTAGGATAATCTACGTACAGGATCATGTGGCCTGCAAATAAAGAGTTTTTTTATCTTTTTCTTTTCCAGTCTGTATGTCTTTATGTTTCTTGCCTGATTGCTCTGAGTAGAATCTCTGGTACAGTGTTGAATAGTAGTGGCTAGAGCCGGTCATCCTTGCCTTTTCCCCAGTGTTAGAAGGGGAAAGCATTCAGTCTATCACCAGTGAGTATGGTATCAGTTTTAGGCATGTGTCCCAGAAAGGAAAGGTTATTTCACTTTGAAACATCAACTAATGTAATATACCTTATCAAAAGAATGTAGGACAGAACTGCATGATTATCTCAATAGACACAGACAAAAAAGAAATGAAGGAAACAGAAAACAAAATAACAAGTTTAAACAAAATAAGAGAGAGAGAGAGAGAGAGAAGAATCTACTTTGTATAAAATGGTGAGGAGAAGCCCCTGTGAGGAGATGAAGAAAAGCTGGTACCTAAAAAACCTGGAGGCCTTAGTCACACAAAGAATAAAGTGAAGAGTAAGTAGTTCAGCACTAGGGATTGCACTTGTCCTGTTCACTTTGTAATTCCAATACCTAGCACAGTGCCTTGCCCCTATAATTTGTTCTAATATCAAATATATAGTTTAGTATCTTGCTTTCTTGGCAGTCATATTCTGATCATTGTATCATGTCATTAAATATTCTTTGGAAACATATGTTTTAATGATTACATAATACTCCACAATATAATTATAAGAAGGTTATTTGAATGTTTTATTATTCATAGACATGCTTCCTTCCTACATGATTTACAACACATCTGGCATATTTCATTGATTTGGATTTAAGGCTCATTTTTCCATTTACTAATAATCTATGATAGTGGTTTATTTTATATTATCTTTTGCTAATTTTTATTTAAGTATTTGTCTATAATTTATCCTTCCTGTGGTCATATGTTTAGCTCAAAAGGGTTATAATAATGCTTTAATAGAGACCAACCATTAAAACAATTCTAGAATGTGGCAAAGTATCAGACATACTGTGGGCACTGAATATTTTTTCCTCTCTACATGGAAAAATGTAGCCTCGTGAACTGTATGTACTATTACCAGCTGTTTTGCACTACCCAAATTGAGACTATGGTAAGTGAGCAGTACTAGAAAAAAGTCAGGAATTATGTTCCAGAGAACTGCCAAGGCCCTGTCTTGTTTTCAAGTAAAGTATACCAGAGTTTGAATTCCACTTTAAGTTCTTACTAGTTTTGTGATTTGGGGTAACTTAAACTCAGTTTTCTCATCTATAAAATGAGGATTATAATCATCATCTCATAGGGTTGGATATAAAGGGTTTAGTGCAGTGTCTGTTAACAGTAACTGCCCAGTATATGAGAGCTGTCATTACCCTTTGTTTAAGTTTCTCACAGTCCCGGGAGTGCTGGTAAGAGTGGTAGCAGGAAGGGTTCCTTATGCTTCAAGACCTTGTCAGCAGATACCAACCAGCTCCTCTGAAGATATTTACTTTTACTCTTGTCAGGAATTTGTCGTTTTCTTTGGTGAATATGCCTGTCTAGAGACTATTTCTTGTCTGCTCATGTGCCAAAAAAGATACGGCCCAAAAGGTGGTATTTTATTTTATTATTTATTTATTTAAATTACATTTTGCAAGTTTTTTTAAAAAAATTTATTTATTTATTTTGGCTGTGTTGGGTCTTTGTTTCTGTGCGAGGGCTTTTCTCTAGTTGTGGCAAGCGGGGGCCACTCTTCATCATGGTGCGCGGTCCCCTCACTGTCGCAGCCTCTCTTGTTGCGGAGCACAGGCTCCAGACGCACAGGCTCAGTAGTTGGGGCTCACGGGCCTAGTTGTTCCGTGGCATGTGGGATCTTCCCAGACCAGGACTCGAACCCGTGTCCCCTGCATTGGCAGGCAGATTCTCAACCACTGCGCCACCAGGGAAGCCCCAAAAGGTGGTATTTTAAAGTAAATTAAGTTAGACCTTTTGACATCAACTAGTAGATTCCTCCTCCCAGCATCCATAAATATAGTTACGGTTACTTTCTTTTCCAACTTGAAAACAAAAGGTAATACATGTTTTTTTCAAGAAGGAAAGAAATGTGACTAAAAACTGAACAATTATAATGTTGACAAGGGGCAAGATGGAGTTGTCTTAGGTATAGCTTCTGAGGTTGGGGACTGGGAATTTAGGACATTTCCAAGGCCCCTGGCACATTCTAATAGAAATACTAAATTGATTGTAAATATGGTTATTTTTAAGTTCACGGGTAAAGTACTGCCTTGTAGTTATAGATTATCAGAAGTGATTTTTCCCTACTCTCTCAGAATTCCTATCAGGATTTATAGTCAAGGCTCAATTTGAGTCCAGGATCTATAATTTGGGGCATGACACTTAACCAGCCCTGCACACTGTGTGTTTCTCCTCCATAAAATGGGGTAATGCCTTCTCTGCTTGTTTCACTGAGTTATGAAGATTCAGTGAGGTCATGTCCCTGAAAGTGCTTTGTAACTGGTAAAGCATGTAGCTTACTAATTGTGACTCCAGTTCATCCTGTCAGACCTGCCCTTTTCTCACTATTGTTTGGTAGGTCGCTGGTGAGGGTGACATGATAACCCAGAAATCTGTAATGTGCACTACATCCTAGGAGTGTTTGTTTTATACATATACTAGGGAGTGGACAGTGGTAGGCTGTTGCTATTTTCATCCTTTGTTTTATTTATTACAAAAGTAATGCATATTTATTGTAAAGAAACTAGAAAATATAAATCAGGAAAAAGGAAAAAATCAGTTCTGCAAAAATAATTACAATTCTATTTTTGTATAATTTTAAAACAAAAATTCAGTTTTGCTGAACATGTTTCCTGTTTTTATCACTTAATATATAATATAGTATATTATTCCATGAAACTTAATTACCTTATATAACATTTTAATGGCTATGTAGTACATAATGATATGCTTATAGCTAGATATTTGTACATATCCTCTATTTTTTTTTTTTCCAGTTAGGATAAATTCTATACTTGGAATTGCTACATCAAGGGGTATACAACATTTTAAGAAATATGATATCTTTTCACTTCATTGAGATATAATTGACATACAATAAACTGCACATATTTAAGGCATACAGTTTGATAACTTTTGACGTGTGTACGCCCATGAAATCAGCACCACAGGACCTCCCTGGTGGTGCAGTGGTTGAGAGTCCACCTGCCGATGCAGGGGACACGGGTTCGTGCCCCGGTCCGGGAAGATCCCACGTGCCGCGGAGCAGCTGGGCCCGAGAGCCATGGCCGCGGAGCCTGCGCTCCGCAAGGGAGAGGCCACAACAGTGAGTGGCCCGCGTACCACAAAAAAAAAAAAAAAAAAAAGAAATCAGCACCACAATTAAGATAATACTCTTTTGTAATCCCTTCTTCTTGTACCTTTCCACCCTGCTATCCCCAGGCAACCACGGATCTGTTTACTCTCCCTGTAGATTAATTTGCATTTATTACATATTTATGCAAATGGAGTCACACACTATGTATTCCTTTTTGTCTGGGTTCTTGCACTCAGCATAATTGTTTTGAAATTCATCCATGTTGTTGTTTATATCAATAGTATATCCTTTTTTGTTGCTGAATAGTAAATATTCCATTGTATGGATATACCGTAATTCATTCACCTGTTGATGGGCATTTGAGTTGTTTCCAGTTTTTGGCTATTAAAAATAAAACTGCTTGGGACATTGGTGTACAGGTCTTTCTATGGACATAAATCATTTGATATTTATTACCAAATTCTGTGCTGAGAAGGTTACATAGGTAGTATTTTGAAACAGACAAAGCTTAATATGAAAGAAACTAGCTATTTTTTTCTTCCTTTTTAAAAAAATTTTGGAAATATATCCTTGGGAGGATTTAGAATTTTTACATGTAACTTAATTGAATTAGTTTGATAGAAATTTGAAATTAACAAAGGTTAATAAGTGCATCCTAGCAACTATAAACCTTTTTCACAGTTTTTCTTGAAGCATCTACTTTTATCAAGTAAATGTATTATTTAGAAACCAAAAACCTTTTGCTTTCCTTTAGTGATCAATGTATATTTCATAAACAGTCCATATTTCTCTGTCAAATGACTCTTTCTATATTGAACTTGAACAAGAAAAGATACTGAGAAAAGTTTACAGAACTTCACAAAAGATATTCCAGAATCTGGTTTGGAATTGATGCCAAACTATCTTTTTCCTCTTCTTAAGATACATACTAGATTGAAGGAGGAGTGGGGAATCTGAAGACGCCAAATGGCATCAGAGCTCCTTTTCAACAGCCTTCTCAATTTCCTTTCTCAGAAAGCAGAGACTCAGTCCTTGGAGACGGACGGTGAGAATATTTTTCCTGAGTTCCTGAGGCTTAATCATCGTGACTTTAATATATTTCAGACAGTCGTTTCTTAGTTATCAATTAGCTTATAATCACCAGATTTGTATTTTGTGCTTTATCTGTGCAAATTACTTCATTAGGCAGTGTTTTTTGATTGTTTGTTTGTTTTTTGAAGTGAATAGGATACACTCTCATAGCTAAGGAACTTACAGGGAAAGAATAAATATAGATAGGTAAATAAAATCAAACAGCAGAAAGAGGTTAAATGCCATAAGAAAAACACAAGCAATATTCTTGAGAATTCACAGGTGTAGATTACTTCTGGAGAGAGGGATTGAGATGTTTGAAAGAATAGTATTTACGTTGATGATGCGTAATTTGTTTTTACCAAAAACAAGGGAAAATGGATAGTTAATAGAAAACCGAAAATAGCTATCTGATTTCAGATAAAAAAGTTAATTATTGTTTGGAGGAAAAATAGAAGTATATTTGGTTATTGTGGGCTTATTATAGTATAAGTCAGTGATTACTTTTTGAATTATATAAAATGGTTACCTCTTACAAGGCAAATGATACTATATCAGCATTTCTGAGAAATGATTTAAAAATCTGATTAAATTATCATAAGTAGGTGGGCAGTGCAACAGAAAGAGATGAGTGAGTGGCTAATTCTACTTGGATTAACTTGCTTGTTTTCTGGTATAGCTACAACCTAAATGAATTTGTCATGTCTTAAGCTCTTGGACCTTATGCTGCTTATGCGTGGGCAGAAGAACTACAAGTAAACTGGGAAAAGGCACAGTGATTGATTATTGTGCTCATAATTAGTTGTTTGGAAGAAAGATAGCAGATAGACTATCCTAAATTCATAGTGTTTTAATGGGCCATGATGTTTCAAAAGGGGGATGGCAACTTTGAACCAGATTTGTCCTCTACCTGTAAGCATAATATGGTTGGCACAGTGATAATACTAACTCCTTTTCCTTCACTGTTCTGATGATTATGTTCAGAAAATCTAGTGATGAAGTTTTTATTTTAATTATTCTACTTCTCTTTTATTTTAATTACTCTGCTTATTCTTTCTTGTAATTTCAGCAAGGAAATCTTTAAAACATTATACTTACTAAATAAAAATGCTATAAAATTATTGGTAATTATTGGTTGCTAATCATTTTTCACATAATCACATATTATTTTTTCCTCTAAATTGAGATTTTAAATCTATCTAACTTCTATTTATAAATATTAAAAGTTCTTTCATTCAGGTACAATTATGTGGTAATGTCTGATAGTCTGAAATCTGCTTTTATATTTGTTGAAACGTAGTTGATATTGAACCCCAGTTGTCAAATTTTAATTCTGTTAAAATGAAAATTATAATTACACATATTCTTGTGACCAGCAAGATATAATTATACCTTGTTTGTTGTTCTTAATTTTCATCACCCTTGTTTTGTGGTAAGCACCAACCACTTTTGACAGTTGGTAAATAAATTGTAGATAGCCAGATGGTAAATATACATAGCCAATAAGTTGTCCTTGAAAAATGATCAGATCTAGATCTTTCTTCCAGATATATCATTTACATATATTTTTAAACATTTCAAGATTTTAAAAGTGAAT
This sequence comes from Physeter macrocephalus, assembly GCF_002837175.3. NCBI lineage: Eukaryota > Metazoa > Chordata > Mammalia > Artiodactyla > Physeteridae > Physeter > Physeter macrocephalus. The sequence continues at coordinate 132,704,365 of NC_041214.2, read as the reverse complement.
ATGTTACATGTGTTTTTTCTAAAGTGCGTTTTGTTAAACAGTTTTTCCTTTTGAATGAGGAACCCGTGGTCAGATAAGTTTGGGAGATGTAGCATCATAGTATATAATATCTGTTCACTAGGACTTACATTAGCCAGTGGACTGTCAGTCTCCAAAAGGAGTATCTAGTCCTTTTGGACAGAGATACTGTCCTTCAGATACAGAGTCCTGTACTCTGTCGTACAGCTAGTATACGACAGAGTACAGTTGCAGACTCTGGACTAATATATTTCATACGGTTTTACTATAGTTTGTCTGTCATACAGCTCCACTTTGAAACCAGTCATGTTATATTTTTAGGTATAGTAATGTCCTGAATGAGAGGCCAAAGATGATGATTAGGAAAAAAGGAAAAGGATTTGATTAATTGAATATTGCAAACCATATGAAACATGAAGTGTTTATAAAGCTTCTTAGTGTCTTAGACCAAGATTTCCCATACTCACTTGATAGCTCCCCCTTTTGAAAGAAATAGTCACCCCATATAAGTCACAAAATAAAATCACCGTTTATTGTACTTTAGAGGACTCCATGTGCTTTCTGTGCTCTGTTCGTCTCAGTGTGTAACATTTATTAGCTAATTTTGATAAATATTGATAATACAAAAGTTAATATCTTGGGTAGAATTAGGTAATTGACCATAAATCAGTTTAGTTTAAAACACTTGAATATACTCATTTTCTTACTAAGTGGAGTTTTTTTTTGTTATAGCTCATGATTTCTCACTGAAAAGAGTGCTTTTTTGCACACTTTTTCCCTAGTTCAGTTAAATTGTTGATGACTCTTTCATCAGATGTCTTAACTGTTAAAACTTTTATGTCACATATAGTATCTATATGAAGAGATGAAAATGTGGGCCGGTGAGTTAGCTGGTGAGTTCTAACAGATTGGGTTACCAGGTTGGAAGTGAGGCTAATTGTCAACATGGAAAGTCTTCCCCAAACTTTGTATAACACTCCTCAAAGTAAGGTTTTTAATTTAAGAAATAATACTTTAAAAAAGGTGTTTAAACTTCTATACAAAGTTTTGAATGAGGACATGGTACTGGTGAAAGCAAGATCAATCCAGAATCTGGGTGAGTCACTGGGGTTGGGGTTAATTGCCGTAAACTAACTTGGCTATCTCACTGTTGTTTCCCTGGTTTCGTGGACAACCTGGGCAAGAAAATTTGGGTGTTCAGCTCAAATGAAGCATCGTTAGTTTCTGACATAGCTTCCACCCACTCTTTAGTTTCCTTTCCCATGACCAGCATCTTGCTTCAGAGTTCTTTTCTCATCTGGAGCTCTTATGCTGCTAAGCCTCCCTACTGATGTTCTTGCTCCGGTCTCTCACAGGTGCTAGATCTTCCCAAAACTCCAATTTGCTGTGTTACTCCTTTGATCAAAATAATTCAACAATCCCAGTAGCAAAATGACCATAGAAAAGTAACAGACTTTCTTTAATCAATCCTAATTTACCATTACAATGGGAAACATTCATATAACTAACATTTTTTCTGAATTTGATGTCTTTGAAGAATTGATTTTCCATAAGTCTTTTACTTAATACCTTAATTGACGTAACTAACATTATTTTGGGAGGAAGATTCCCACTATACCAAGCCTCTGGGTCAACTAAGGTTTTTTTCCCTCTCCCATGAAAGGTTTCAAATGAAGTAATTAAAACAATTTTAAAATGTGTTGATTAAAGTGTCAATTCACCTTCTCTTCTTACACAGACCGTAGTCTTTTTTTACTTAAATGAACCGTGTTGAACCTGATAATTTTCCTTGATTCTCTGGTGCATTGCCCTTCAACCATGTTGCCTATGGTTTGCACATCTGAAATCGGTGTGATTCTAACAGTAGAGCTTATTATGCACTTTATTTAGATAATTAGAATCTCCCCATTCTAGATTAGAGATCTACTAGTAATTTTCAAACCCTATTTATTTTCTTTTTTGCATTTACTTATAGAGAGATTGTTGATAGTACAATCTATGCAAGCTTCTAGCTTGAAGCTTTTATCTCCTGCTATTGCTACTCCCTCATTCCTGCCATCTTGCAGCCTGTCCACTAAGCTTCTCGAAATATTTGTGGTGATGGGTGAGTTTTTGTTTTGTTGTTTTCACTTCATTATTTTAGTAAATCACTTTTATTGTGTTTTTAAGAAGCTTCTATCTATGGCAGATGGGAAATTAAGAAACAAACATACAAATTATACATCCAAATCTTTCATCATTAAATTCAAAAGACATCAAATTACTTTATCAAATTGTATAAAAGTTTCTAATTACTTGTAATTTTTGTTCTTTAAGTGGATTACCTAAAGTTTCTAGAACCTACTGTGTACTACTGTGCTTCCCTGCTGGGACTCAAGCTCCCCCCACTGCCTAAAGGATGCTTTTTGCTTCTTTTCAAATTGGCAGAGCCTCACCTTTGTTAGAGCCAGTTCACATGCCACCTCTGTGGAGTGCCTTCACTAAAAAAAGTGTTGCCTGCCTTCTCACCCCATCTTCTTCCCAAGAATTTGCCCTTCCATGCTTTCTTCCACTTTGTTCATGCCTTCTCTTATAGTATTATCTCATTATGTCACTGATTATATTTTTTCCTGACAAGATTGGGTCCACAAAAGGCTAGTTTATCGCTTAATTATCCTTCTGTCCTTAGCTCTCAACACACAGCAGCTTCTTTATAAATATCTGTGGAGTCGTTACTTCATGTAAATTCAGAATAGCAGTGACTATGGAAAGATGGGAGATATTTCATATCCCCTGTAGGCTTTTTAAAAGGTCATGCTTTTCTTTTCCCACCAGAGTTTTGGAAGCATTTCTGCACAGAAAACAATGTCTGTCTGTCATAGTTATAACGTAAATTCTTGAGAATCAGGAAGTAGAGATTTCATTTGAAGAGTAGAACCAAGATTATACTTCTCAAGAAGCACTTCTTTACTTTTGCAGACCAGCAGCAGTTCTCAAACTTCTTGTCTCAGGACCCTTTCATACTCTTAAAATAGAGAACCCCAGAGAGTTTTTGTTTATGAGGGTCATATCAGCCGATATTTACCATATTAGAAATTTAAACTGAGAAAAATTTTAAGACACAGAAGTACACAAGGATGCACTCCAGTAGCCATCAACACAGTGCCATACATCCTGTAGCCCCAGACAACTCCAGTGTAGAGTTATGAGAGAAAGAGACAAGAAAGCAGATAACAGTTTAGTGTTATGAAAAGAGTATTGACCTCACGTTCCTCCTGAATGGATCATGGAGTCCCTTGGAGTCCCTGGACCACACTTTGAGGACTGCTGCTTTACAGGAATTCACTTTAATTGCCAACAGAATATTCTATATTTTTATTTCAATAATGTTTTAACCTAGCTTTTTTGTTTGTGGGTTAGTATTAATAAATTACTTTTTTTTTTTAATGTCTGCATGGTCTGTCATGTTACCCACTCTTCTATTAATGTCTAGACATAGAATGTGCCTGGAACCTATTACCAGTGTTGGCTTGGCAGCTGTAAGAAGGAGATGCTTACTCAAGGAGAAGTCATTTTATTTGTGGATACTCTGTAAGATCATTCCTAGTTATGCCCTGTCAGAACCCTGGCTTTTATTTTGTTTTTTAATTAATTTATTTTTTTAACATCTTTATTGGAGTATAATTGCTTTACAATGTCGTGTTAGTTTCTGCTGTATAACAAAGTGAATCAGCTATATGCATACGTATATCCCTGTATCCCCTCCCTCCCACCCTCTCTGTCCCAACCCTCTAGGTGGTCACAAAGCACCGAGCTGATCTCCCTGTGCTATGTGGCCGCTTCCCACCAGCTACCTATTTTACATTTGGTAGTGTATATATGTCCATGCCACTCTCTCACTTTGTCCCAGCTTACCCTTCCCCCTCCCCGTGTCCTCAAGTCCATTCTCTACATCTGTGTCTTTATTCCTGTCCTGCCCCTAGGTTCATAAGAACCATTTTTTTTTTTAGATTCCATATATATGTTGGCTGAGTAATATTTCATTGTATATATGTGCCACATCTTCTTTATCCATTCATCTGTCAATGGGCATTTAGGTTGCTTCCATGTGCTGGTTATTGTAAATAGTGCTGCAGTGAACATTGTGAGTACCCTGGCTTTTAAGTTCTAACCGTTTTTATGACTTGTGAACCTCCAAATACTTCTTCTGTGATGATTCTCCTTAACTCCAGAGGGTTTGGAGATTTGGTCATTTTCTTAATTATTTCACAAAGTCAAGTTTATATCTTTTTCGGGGGAGTGAGAAGTCTTCCCTTCGAAATCTTTTCTTCTGCTCTTCTTTGTTTGACCTTCCCCTCCATTTGCCTCAGCCTGATCCCTGATGCTGGCTCTCCTTTTCTGAAAGTGCTGTCTGCTTTCTGGTAGATAGTTACTTGGCCCTAGTGACTCCTGTTCTTTTTTACTCCCTACCCTCTTACCTTGGCTGATACTCTGTTCTTTCTGAGGTCTTAGCAGGACAGTTAGTCTCTTACACTATTTGATGACTCTCTTCATATTAAAAGGGTACTTACTGGGTCTTCCCCGGAGAGTTTTGGGAATGCATTGTGTGTACCTGTCAGTTGCATGGGAACACCAAGATGGCTGCTCATTCAGACTCTTGTTAATTCACTGACAGTTCAATATTCTGTTTACTCGTCATCTTTTTATTGTGTGGTGTCATGGTGTGAGCTGTAATTTGGGGATTTATCATTATGAGTGATAAACTAGAAGCACAAAGCTGATAGAATGCTGGGGACTTTTTAGTTTTTAATTCTGTGTCCTAAACATAGTAGGCAGTCAGTAAATGTTTGCTAAGTTAATTTTATTTTCATTACTGTTGATGAAACTCTGAGCTCCAACAACGACGTTATGGTTTAAGCCAGGCCTCTCTCTCTTACAGCCAAGGGAGCTACGCCATCACACTGTTCTGAAAAAGTACATGTCGCTGCCTTATAAGCAAAATCCTTACCCGATACTTAATGAAGATTGCCATTTGAAATACACAAAATTCAAATCTCCAACAGAATTCTGATTCTGACTCTTTGTTGAATACCTCCTCAAGAGTTCGTTTTCTTGAAAATTCATATGTCATGTTACCACAGTGTTTTACAAACCTGGGCTTGAGTCACCATAATTTTTTTCTTCTTCTTTTGATTTAATGAACATGCTATTAAAAATACCCTATTTTATAACACTATTTATGTTATATAAATTGCTTACTAAATATTTAAACCAGGCTTCATTGTTTTTCAGAGTTGTCTTTTTCTTCAACTCTCCTTCCCCTGCCTTATTTTGACTGTGTTTTTTTCTCTGCACTAATTTGCTTCAATTACTTTTCCCCTTTAAGCCATCAACAACTCTACAGCTTCTGTTTTTGTCTTTTAACATGCATTTAGTCATACCATTGCCTGTAAACCTTCTACTGCTCACTAGATAGAGGCCAGCTCCTTGGCATGACCTTGATTCAAAGTCCTTGGTCCAGATTGCGTTTTCAGTCTAATCTCTAGTCACATTGGACCACTGCTTCCTGTATCACACTTAACAATACCATGCCTTTAAGTGCTGTTTTTGTAACCTAGAGTGACAGCCATTCTCTTCTGCCTACTCATTTTTTTTAACCATCATTGACCACCAGCTAGGGCACAGACACAGAGAAGCTGAAAACTTAGTTACAGCCCACTCTGTTCCTAGAGCACTTTTTACAAACTTCAGCCATAGCATTTAGCACATAAACTCTGTCTTCTTTTGCACAGTGACTAAAGAAAAATTCACATGTACTGTTCACTCTCATGTTATATACCTACTGGTTGTTACTTCCTACCCCATTTGGGAAGGCATATCTGAATTCAAGTGAGTTTGGTTGCCACTCAGCATAATCTTGAACTCAGTCTGTTTTTTTAAACGGGTATAATTTGCAATCTATTGGACCTTAATACATGGTACACCTTACACTAAATACTCTTTACAACTAATTATGACATATCTTATATCTGATGATGAGAGACTAACATGTCATAAGGTGGAGATACACTGATTTTAAGTTATTGCATTTTAAATATTATAGCTGTTTGTTCCCCTAGCTTATTTCTTGAGAGCTGTAGCTACTAAATTAAATTTTAAGGGTATTGCAGGGAAGACTCACACCCTCTGCTGGTATTAATACGCTCTCTTTTGGCCTGCATTGGAAATACTGTAACATTACAATAAAAAAATGTCCTGCTGATTTCTTGTAAGACTGAGATTGCCTTATCTTGTTTTACTTATGTTCACTTTCACTATTCTGATTTTTCCCCCTCTTACCAGTATATTCATCATGTCAGGAATAAGGAATTTAGTAAACATATCACGTAATTTTTTTACCTGTTTTAATTTTAGTAAGCTGTATGCAACATGCATGACGTTTATGACTTAACCAGCTAAAAGCTTATTCTTTAAAAAAAAAATTCAAGACATTAATGTTGATGGAAATACTCTCTTAATGTTAACCTATCACTTGCTGCAAATCTAAAAGATAACAAATAGAATCTTTTAAGTCTTCCATTCACTACACAAAAATATGAGCCAGAAAAAAATTCCGCCCGAATTCAATGGGAGGGTTTAGTTTTAAGGACTCAGAGCTGCCTCACCCTTTGTGATTGCTTGCTTACATAATTTGTTATGGAAGAATGCTTCTAGGTAAACTGTGTCTCCAGAATGCTTGTGATTTGTTCTGTTTTGCTTGGGAAAGGGTTAAGAGGAGACAACATCCTGTCAAAGACCTTGTTTTTAATTTTGCTTCTCACGCTGGCACAGATCCTGCTAAGAGCAGCCCAGATTAGTTCGGAAAACCTTTGAAGAGATTTAAGATGTCCTTCAGCCAGTTTGAAGGTTTTTGTCTTGCAAATCCAGTACAAGGGCGCCTGCAGGCATCTCGACCCTTGCTGTGCTGCTGATGCAGCTCAAGGTCACACTAACCCGCCCTGTGACATAAAACAGCAACAAAAAACTATGCGGTGAAACTGCTTCAGCGTTCAGCCAGCCAACAACTTCCTTTAGTGAGGAACCGAGGAAGAAGTCTTTTTTTTTTCCCCCTCTTTTTCTTTTTCTGGGGGCTCTGTGAATTTTTGCTGTAGGAAATAATCCTGGATTTCTGGTGTGTGTGATGACAAGGTCATTTCTTAATTAGAACACATGTAAAGAACAAAGCTAAATGGCTTCAAAACAGCTTTGTAGTTGATGGAGAGGATTTAAATTATTTAAAGAGATAGTCACCCGTGTATGATGAAAGCTGAATTCTAAAGGCATTAACTCCTTCATTCCTGTCTATGTGCCATTTCTTTGAATTCCTTAGTCTGACTTTTAGAAGGTTGCGTTCTAAACTTAAGAAAATTTATAAATGGCCATTTTTAACAGGGTGAAACATAATTTATAAATCAAATTCTCGGATAAACTTTTAATGGAGAAGTTTTCTCCCCACAATATTTATCTCCTGGAAATTTTATCAAATGGTTTGGTTTAGGAAGTAGGAATCAGAAACTTTTTCTGCTGGCAACTGTGATTTATTTATAATGTGTTGGGGAGGGTTGAATAAAATGCTTTTTTATCACCTCACCTTCTCTTCCTCACTTTTTTTTTTTTTTCTTCCTCACTTTTACATTTGTGATTCGGAATTATAGTAAATCATTTTGCCCTGAGTCTTTAGAAAATATAGCACGTATCATTCAGGTTTCTCAACTTTCAAAGAACTGGTATAAAAAGACACACGTGTTTTTCCTAAGGTGGGAGAAAAGCAGTTTTAGTTTAAATGGACTTTAAGAAAGTTGTTTGTGAACGTTCGTGACTTTTTTTGAGGCACAATGAAACCATGTCCGTAAACACTTAATAGCCATATTGGCCTCCCTTTCCTCTGTGGGACTTGTTTACCCATTTTGTTCCTCCTTTGTTACCTGTGAGTGCTAAGTACCAGACATTAGTTGAAAAGAGTCCAAGTAAATTGGCTTTCTAAGCTTGAGACTTAATGCATATCACCTCTATAGGATTAGAGCAGAATAATCAGAGAAGGTAATTTTATAGTTGATACTTTTTTGTGTGTATCATACATAGAAACACATCTTGCACTTATTCCTTTATACACAAAATCATATCTCACATCGTGTAGAGAAACTTTACTTCAACATTATGATATTAACATAAGCTTTCTCAGAATTTGGTTGTTGCTTTCTTAAAGAAGATGTTTCCCTGTACGTGTGACCAGAGTAGACCCAGGTCACATACTTCAGGAAGGTGGATATGATATTTTAAGTGTGATTATTTGAACTGATATTTGGACTTTGTGGCCAACAAATAACTAAGTTTCAGGGGATAGCCTGATGGATTGTATTAGAAGAACAGTTTAGAATTGACTAGATTTAATATTCTGGAAGATTTTCTCTTGTCAAGAAGCAGTGTATTTGGGTCCTCCATGAAAAGTAAAAAGGTATATACACTTTTAGCTTATGACCATTTTAAAGGATTTTAGGTTTGCCAGAAGAAAATGCTGGAGGGGAAATCGATGTGCAAGGAAATGGGTAGTGTGATTCTGTGCATGCCTGCCCTTGCATGGAGTCTGGTGTGCCCTTATGTCATGTATGACCCAAGCTCACCTGCTAGTAATTTCTAATTTACTGTCCTAATTCATCGATTTGTTATCGCTAATTGTTCTTCATTTACTTCTGTGTAGTTTCCAGTACCTAAAGGGTTGAAAGGTTGCTGTAACTGGCACCCGCAGCTGCTCTTTCTTTTGACAGGGGATAATTTTGCAGCCTATGCTTTGTGTGACAGCTGCCTAATTGGGCATTCTCCCCTTGTAGCAAGCCTGCCTTCTCCAGCCTCCCTGCTGACAAATGGTGGTGGATTATAGATGAGGACACGCTGACCCATACGACCTTGCTGAGACAGCGGGGAGGGGCCTCCTGCTTCTTGAGGGAAGCTTTAGGTCATTTAGAGGACAAGGTCACTAGCCAGGTGGGGAAATGACATGATATCACATGACAGTAGCCTGATGACATGGTCAGTGTGTCAAGGACAAATGCATCAGTCTCGGTTAAACATTATTGCAATACTTCATAGAAGGCTTAGTATTTCTTAATTGTTCTGCTGATTTTTTTTTTTTTTTTTTTTTTTAGAAAAAGGAAGAGTGCAGAATAAGACACATGTATTTTAGCAGTGTTAAAGCAGTTGTTTACATGAAAATAGAGCTGGTTTAGAAAGCCTCCTCATAAGTTTCTCCAGTCATCCAGAGTGTTTTGTTCTTAATTATTGTTTAGTTTGCAGTCCTTTGACTATCAGTACTTTTCAAGAGTTACTTGAAAATTAAGGCAGGCCAATTAAAATGAGGCATTGTTATCTTGTTAAAAAGTATTTAACAACTTCTGTCATCACCCTACTCAATGATTGGCATACCTTTTCATATTTTGAATAAAAGAAAAATAAGCCAAGTGAAAATGCTTAATCGAAAGGAACCTCAAAACTCTGGATTAATGAGGTCATAAATACCACCATGCTGTCATAATTATAAAATGCTAAAGATGTTTTTTAAGTAATTTTTTGAGACCTGAAAATATTTTTAAAATACCATGGGATTATATTTAATGTAAAAACTAAAAGATAAATGAAGATCTTTTAGATATCTTTTCATTATTGGTAATATACATGCTTTGCTTGGATAAGTGGATTTGAGCTATTATAATACCCTCTTTTAAGTGCAAAATCTTAAGAATCCTTGCTGAGTCTATTAACCCTATATTAATACTTGAAAGAGTAAGTCCATGTAAACTGTACTGGATAGTCCAATTTAGAAAAATGCCTTCTTTTAAAAACAGTGAACAGTTTAATGCAAAAAATATTGTTCATGATTCTTGTTTTCTGGGAAAAAAAATAATAATTGTTGTTGGGTACCGTTGAATCTAAGCCCCCAGTTCAACGGGAGATAATTTTATGCCCCTGACGTAAAAAACTATCAGTGATAAAAGTGTGATGAATTTGTTCCCTGAAGTAGACACATCTGTATTTTCATGGTTTGTGCATGGTGTATGAGTGTGTGTGTGTGTGTGTGTGTGTGTGTGTGTGTGTGTGTTTAATTTTGACCGTGCTGTGCATGTGTTTAGCTGCTCTCATACTCTGACTCAAGCTTGGTGGACGTTTAATCCTGTGCCCTTGTACACTGTACACGTAGACTTGATTAGTAGTTGTGGTTATCTCAGCAGAAGACATACCGCCCTCTTCCTTGTATTGGTCGGGACCTGGGCATTGGGGAGTCAAGGCAAAGGAGAAAGAAAAGAGATTTTCCATTAGTATTCTGTGAAAGCCTCACTGTCTGCAGAACAAATTGATTGCTCCGGTGTACCTGTGCTTGGCACCACTGCTGTGAAAGAAAGGTAGGGTTGTAATCTGTTTTATTGTATTACATATTGTGACACTCCAGGAATATTTAACACGCGCTCTTTCTGTGGCACGTGCTATAAGTCTAAGTTTAAAAAAAGGAAGTAAATGAATGGAAAGTATGCAAGAGCAATGGGTTACAGCTTTATTTACTTCAGACATGAGAGTTCATTCGAATAAGATCATTTTGCTGAAAGCGTCGCTGGGAAGGTAACCTGATTGATAACAAAACACTATAAAGTGTTGTGAGGCACTAATCTGTTTCACTGCTTGAAACGTGTCAGGCAGAGATGAAATTCAAGCTAGTAATGTAAAATTTTAAGCACAAGATGAATGGGAGAAGTCAGGGAGGTGGTTATGAACCTAATTAGTTTAGGAAATGATTTTTAATTATTTTCCAGTACGTTATGTTGTTAAAGGTCCTACATAACGTGATGCAGAGAATAAGAAAGAGATTTTCATTAAAAAAAGAAAAAAAAAAGGTAGCCACGATACCACCTTAAACTACATTAAAGAAATTAAGAAATGTATTTAGTTTATTGCTTTACTAGTTTTGTTGTATAAATATTGTACTGTTTGATTCTGCTCTGGGAAAGGAAATTGCAATGTTTCTTCCAGTTTTTTTTTAATATATTAATTCTGTGAATGTTTTTCAGATAGAGACTTAACGGTGTAAAATTTGGGATTTCTTAATATGAACTGAATAAATGATTTAATATTTCACAAAATGATTGAAACACCTATGATTGGGATTTGACCCCTTGCCATTTTCAGGCACTCTTGAAATGTTGTCGTAGCTGCACTCTTCAGGTTATGTGAAAATCTGTACTGTGAGGGGAGAGGAGAAATTCCTCTTGTGCAAGTCTCTTGCCCTATGTGAACTGCAAGTGCCCTTTGCCTCCTCTGTCCCTGTCCTGATCCTTCGATTATAATCAGAGCACTTGATTTAGGAGAGAGAGGAAGCAAAATAGTTCACTGATGGAATTAAAGTTGTTTTCCATTGTTAGTTTTATGTTCTTAAAATCAGTATATAGCTTTACATTTTTTAGATTACATTTCACTCCCATTTAAATGTGTGAGTAATTGTTCTGCATATACTAATTATACATTGTAAAAACATTCTGATACGGAAGATTGGTGTAATCAGAGGCCATGGACATTGGTCTCGACTATTCCCAGGTACTTTTAAAGAAAAATGTGTGAATGGAGAAACATTTTTAAGCATTTGGGTTTTTTTGTTGTTGCCATTTTTGTTTGTTTTTTTAATTCAACAAGTTCTTTAATTTTACCAGTAATCTTGAGAAATAAGGGATGAATATCACTATTTTCATTATAAAGATGAAAAACATGAAATTAGCTAAATTTCTAAATGATTATCTAGACTACTTGCATGATTATAAGCATTTGTGAAGTTAACAAATACGGTACCAAATTCTGATATAAAACATTGATTAAAATTAACTATTTGAGGTCATGTTATCTATTAAGGAAAGGAGATGTTTTTAAGAACTTTTTAACTCAGTGACAAACTTAAGACTACTAAATGTTTTCAGTTGAATATCAGCCATCAAAATTATTAGTATTGTACTCTTACATACTTAGTTTTGTGGGAAATTTTTTTTTTAAAAAACTGTGGATTGAGAAAATGTAGAGGAAAAAATAAACCATAGAACTAAGAATCAGAATATTTTATTTTCCAGAATAAAAGATGTTCTGAATTCTTTCTAGTTAAAATTTTAGTTTTTAATTTTGTAATTATCTTACAAATTTTGAAAATCCTGTTATCTTTCACCCTTACAAAAGAAGTACGTGGAATGTGTATATTTAATATATAAACAACTCAGAATGGGAAGATGATGGAGGTACTACCAAGTAGAGGAAATTTATTGTTTATGTTTTCTTTTCTTGCGGTGGTGGTTGTACTTCTTTTTGATGGAGTGGGAGATTGTTTTTTACAGACAAAAGCTGTGTTCTTTATTTACCAAAATAGCCACAATGCTTGACACTGTACCTGGCACCTAGTATCTGATCAATAAATATTTGTTAGATGAATAAAATGAATAAAGGACGCTCAACCAGTCTCCTGTCCCGTCCCGTCCGCCACCCCCCCCCCCCCCCGCACACTTTGTTTTTACTCTTGTCTATTTACATTTCCACTGTTCTCATGGTAGTAGTTTTTAGCATCTGCTTCCCTTCTGAAAGCATTCTAGGTGTTGAAGGAATGGGAATTCAGTATTTCAGAACCAGAGTAGGAACTGTGTTTGCAGAATTGTTTTTCAGTCAGAGTAGTTCAAGTGACTGTGCCTGAAATTTTTCTTCCTCTGAACACAGACAAGCACGTGTAGACAGACATGCTTAGAGTCTTTCTTCACCTCACTTTGCGTCCATTCTTTTTCCTCATATGCTGGCTTGCTGTGATGTTGAATTTTTAAAGCAGTGAAATCTGTGTCTTCTTAGATTCATTCTGTGAGTCGAGATACATTATGCTTACTAACCAATATCAACAAATTACTTTAAACATCCAAGAAAACTGCACTGTAACTTTAGTCAGAGAGATTTAAATCTTTGCAGGAAATAAACGTTTGGCTTGTTATTATGACTGTTACTAATACTTTAAGCCATGAAATGAAAGTCATTCATGAGGACAACTTTAAATATGTGGGTGATAACTTCTCTCAGCTCAGTTAATGAGCAAATGTTTTTATTGTTAGGTGTTCAACATTAGCTAGGCTTAGACCAGAGTTTTTGAGTGGTAGAACCTTACAGATCAGTTAATATAAAGAGTATATTTAACACATGAGAAGATTGGCCTTTAGAAAGGTTGGTACTTGGTCACCGTTATAAAACTACGTAGTAGCTGAGCTGGGGCTAAAATACAAATTGCCTGGTTTTATAAAATGATCATTGTTTCATATGATGTCAACTCTTTGCCTGATTTTATCCTTCTAAAATAATAATTGTTACGTTGATACTAGCCAAATCTTTTACCTATAGCCACAGTAATTTTAATTCATAACCAAATGGACTGTAAGTTAAAGCAAACAGACATTAAATCATTATATGTATGTTTATGTATATCATTATATGTATTTATAATGATATACTTTCAGTTTAATTTACAGTCTATTTGGTTATGAATTATACACACACACAATTACTGATTGCTCGCTATGAGTGGATCCAGTGTACCCTTCCTTTTTTCTTTTTCTACCAGTGTACTCTTACTCCAGAAGAATGACAAAAATGTTGCATGCATATCACTTAAGAAATATATTAAAAACTAGGAAAATATGTACAATTATAGTATCTGTATTAGAATAAATTTGTGAATTTATTTATAATCTTAAATAATTACACTATAATCCATTAATATTTAATATCTTATAGCAGTGTTTTCTTTCATAGTGTAATCAGGCTGAGCAGAGAAAGTGGGCAGCCAACTGAGACTCTTGCTGGGTAGGGACCTCCAAGGAGGGGTACTAGCCAGGCATGGCCCCCTGCAAACGTAATTAAATGTTGAATTGCCAAATGCAAGAAATATTCTAATTCAGATTAGACTCCAAGGGGTAGAGTTTGGTTTGCAAATACAGTAGGTCCTGGCAGTACATGTCAGATGGGCATCCAAGTTAAAGACTGAGAGGGTCCATCCAAAGATCAGTGCCTGACAAGACTAGACTTGCCTTCATCCAGCTGGGCTGGTTTTATTTCCAATGGAGAAATGAACAAAGAGCTAGAGACGCTGTCAGAAAACCAAATTGACCAAGCCTAGGGGCAGTGGGGAGACTAGTGGGCAGTGGAGGTGCGGTTTAGGGACTTGGCTCACGCTCAAAATTAAGTTGATATGAAGCATATTAAGTCGTAGGGATGGCAGTAAACTGTTTCTAAGCCTTTCCCTCCTATTAGTAGATTAAAATTCACATCTAGCTTTTTGGTTCAACAATTGGACAGAGCAAGGTTTGCAGGCAAACTATTTAACCTCTCTAAACTTCACTTGGCTTCTCTTCAAAATGGGGATTATTATAATATCAACCTCTCTAGGTTAGTGTGAAGATTAAATGAGAAGACAGTGTGTAGTGCCTGGACCATTATATATATCTGATAATTATTTGTTTGTAGGTGTGCGTGTCTGAGTACAAGATAGTCATGCCCTCTGTGGATGTATGCTTTATACCACTGTTAATAAGAGGACTTGTCTAGGTAGCCATATATGATGTAGTAGAGCTGTTCGGGTATCTCAAAATGAATGATACAGTCTTTTCATCTTCTATATGCAGCGTGGTGAAGCCGAGTTTAAACTCTTATTCCTATTTTTTACCTGTTAATTTAGTCTCATATTTCAAACTAAAAAAAAAAAAAAAAAAGGGTCTGTAACTTTAATAATATGATTCCCTCTCACAAACTACATATTCTTTGCCTTGATCAGTTATGTGATTTTTATTTGTAGTATTGACTTCATTAAAATATGTATCAAAAACTGCATAATTTTCAGTGACCACCTTTCCATCTAACAGTATAAAATGTCTAAGTGAATCATGGACCTCACTTTAGAATTATAGTAAATAATTTGGAAAACGAGAACCCAGAGCAGATAAGGTAAAGTTTAATTTGTTTAAATCTTAGCTAAAAAGTTTTCATTTTCTTCAAGTGCCACTCATAGTTTCTAGAAAGACTTTTCTTTTCTTCCTTTAATTATAGAAATTATTTAGCAATTATAGACTTTTGCAGATCCTTAGGACACTGGGGTGATCTGAGTTAACAAATGTAAAAGCCAAATAAACAACAATTAACACAGTACTTTTCTCTGGACTGCACAGAATAGAGGAATATTAGAAATTTCCTACGATTTGATCTCAGCTTAAATAAAATTTTACTTTTTCATTATATAGTACTTGTAATTTTAAATGAAGGAAGTGATTATTTCTTTTGATCTTTATAAAAGCGTATTACTTGAAAATCAGAAGGATTTCTTAAAGTTATACCTTGTAATCATCTTTACTTGGCTTACATGATAAATTTAAGTAATTGTATATATATTTCCTATGCTGCCAGTTGCTTTTTAGTATTATGTATAGAATTAAGCGGTCAGAGAGAAACTAAGAATATGTATAGACATCCACTTATTCAGCAGAAATTCAGTGTCTCAGCTGTGCCTGTAGCAAACAGAATAAAACTAATCCTTGTCCTCCTGGAGCAGTAAATACAGTGTAACAGTAGAAGACAAGCAATAAACAACTATTAAAAAAACAAACACAAAGAAAAAACAAGCAAAAAGTATTACAGAAGGAGAGAAGTCCTAAGACAATTGATCTCCTGGGTGCTCTACTAGGGAAAATACATGGGGAGACCCACTTAAGAAGGCCGTTGGGAAAGGCTTGTCTTGGGAAGTAACATTTCAGGTGAACTGTGTGAGGGAGGCAAAGCAGCAGCTGTAGGAAGAGGCTTCCGGGAATCAGGACCCACACGTGCACCGGCTGGAGGGCCGGGAAGAGCTGTCTGTTTTGGGATCAAAGGAAGTCTGTGTAGTTAGGGTTATGCTCTCCAGTCTAGTAGCCTGGAGCCACACGTGGCCTGTCCGAACTGAGATGTGCTCTAAGTGTAAAATACCCAGCAATTTAGAAGACGTAGTATGACAAAAAAGATGTAAAACATCTTAAGAATTTTCTGTTGGTTTCATATTGGTACCATAATATTTTAGATATATTGGGTTAAAGAAAATATATTCAAATTAATTTTACCTTTTAAACTTAAATATGACTACTAGGTAATTTAAAATTATATTTGTAGTTCTCATTACGTTTTTGCTGGACAGCGCCTGACTAGAGTGTAATGAGCAAGGGGCTAAATGACATGAGATAAGGTTCGTTAGATTCTCTGGAGCCAGATTATTCAGGACCTTGTAGACCGTAGAGAGGAATTTAGACTATTTGAAGTGAGACAGGAAACCATAATGAGTTTTTAGTCAAAGGGATTTATCTTTTACGAAGAGCATTGGCTGCAGTGTGGAGAATGTTTCGGCGGGGGCTCAATTAGGAACCTAATGCAGTAGTGTACACACACACACACACACACAGTGCTAAACCAGTTAACACAACAGTTGTCAGGTAATGTTATATAAAAAATAGTATCTCTAATCATCAGTGAGTTTTTCAGTCTTATTTGATGGAGTTTCTTTTTTTTTTTTTTTTAATATATATATCCATTTTATTTATTTGTTTTTGGCTGTGTTGGGTCTTCGTTTCCGTGTGCGGGCTTCCTGTAGTTGCGGTGAGCAGGGGCTGCTCTTCGTTGCGGTGTGCGGGCTTCTCATTGCGGTGGCTTCTCTTGTTGCGGAGCACGGGCTCTAGGCGCACGGGCTTCAGTAGTTGTGGCTCGCGGGCTCTGGAGCGCAGGCTCAGTAGTTGTGGTGCACGGGCTTAGTTGCTCCACAGCATGTGGGATCTTCCCGGACCAGGGCTCGAACCCATGTCCCCTGCATTGGCAGACGGATTCGTAACCACTGCGCCACCAGGGAAGCCCTTGATGGAGTTTCTTAAGCTATGGGTGCAGGCATTTGGTTTAGGGTTTACATGTGTAGGAATTCTCTTTCGTCCAGTGTTCATGGAATATTAAAATTCTTACCAAATTAAATTCCTACCAGGCTTCTGAAACACTGGAATCCATGGAAATAATAATACTTTAAAATCATTTATAGCTTTAAAGGTTTTTAAACTCTTTGACAAACCTGTGACATTTCTTAACATTTTGTGGTTCGAGTAATCGTTTGGTAATTTGATAGAAGTTATAGACATCACAGGTCCCGCAGGACTGTATAGCCTTTAACCCTCCCAACTGTTCTCTGTGATACAGCTTGTTGTCTCTCTTTTTGTAAGTGAAGAAACTTGAGAGACTTAGAGTAATTAAGCAAGGGGCCAAGGTTATAGGGTAGTAAGTGACAGGCTCTAGGCTGAAACTTAGATCTCTCAGGTACGTGTCGTGATAGCCTCTTATCAAAATGCTCCTTATGTAGTGTGTGTGTATGTATGTATTTTTGTGCGTGAATGTGAATTAGATTTGCCATGTTTTATTTCTCTCAGAAGCTGTAATTGTGGTACCACTTTTTAATTTGTATAAAATTGGAATAATTCTCAATCTTTGGCTTTTTACTGTTATTTATACTACTCTGATGATACAGGTTCTGGATTATTTTTCATAGTACTGAAAAATGCAAGACATAGCAGTATAGTTCAGTTTTTTCTTTTTTTTCTGAGCTGTTTTTGGTTTTTTACTTTAGAAAGAAATTTATTTGCTATACGGTCTGCTTCCACTTATGAATACTTAGGGGACACCATACACAATGCTATGTGCTTTGCATGTCTTAGTTCATTAAGTCTTTTTTATAGCCCTATTAATTAGGTAATATTATCTCCAGAATCTCAGAAAAATTAAGTTAGTATGTGAACTAAGATTCAAAACCTGAACTCTTAGCTTAATGTATTTTAGGTATCTTTGAAGTTAAGTATCTTCACAGTATCCCTGTTAATGACCATTTACACTATCAACAATATTTTTCACTATAAAAATCAAAAGACTTTTAAAATTCAGGTGAAAATTTTTAAGATTTTTAAAAATCATATGTCTTTAACAGAATTGAAATTGATTTCTCTCTTATCACTGACAAGACTGATACTTTTTGTTAAACTAATAGTTTTATTTCTTCTAGTTAATGAAAATAAGAAGAAAGATTAGGTAACACTCAAGGAAGCTCGCTGTGCAGCATAAAAATCTGGCAGTTTCCTTTTTTTTTTAACTTCATAATATTTTTTATTTTATTTTATTTTTTTAAACATCTTTATTGGCGTATAATTGCTTTACAATGGTGTGTTCCTTTCTGCTGTATAACACAGTGAATCAGCTATACATATACATATATCCCCATCTCTCCTCCCTCTTGCATCTCC